>NC_091955.1:25961146-26285035 GCF_031021105.1 Erythrolamprus reginae | reverse complement strand
ATTATCTAGCTCCTCCTTGGATTCAGAACAAGAATTAATGATACAGCCACGCACGCGGAGAGTGATGCATAGGTAACAACAACTGAGAGATTATTATCAAAGAAAATGAGGCCACCTGTGTTTGGGTGGGGCTGGTGTAATTAGTGAGGCTGTTATAAAGAGCAGCCTGTGGGTTTAGCCATTGTGGAGGATTATCTGATCATTGTGTTTCGTGACTGCTTTACTGACTTTGACTTTTTGTGTGCTGATTTTTCCCCGCTTTGAAACTAAACCAGTGTTTCACTTTATGAAGGAAGAAGGACTGTGAATTGCCTCACAGCTGCAAGCTAAGTATCACAGAACTAATAAGGGACTTGTACAAATTACCAGTTTGTTTGGAGATGAGTGCTCTTTGCTATACCAAAAGAGGGCTTAGTTTAAGTGACTTTTCATTATAAAGAACATTGTTTTGAATTTTCAAAGGTGTGTGTGTCTGAAATTTGTACCTGTGAATTTTTGGGAGGAGTCTACCAGAGAGCCCGACAGAACAACCTGTAGCCTAAGTGACTCCGCTTAGTGAAATGTATCATATTATTGTTAAGATGGTCTGATTTTGGAAGTCTGATTTTTAACCATACCATTGAGGCCATTGCTTGAAATTAGTTCCTAGTGTTTGTTTAAACTCAGGAAGAAAGAAAGACAAATGAGAAAGGCTAATACAGAGAACTAAAGGAATAGTCAACTTAACTGCTTTCCAAAACTAAAATTTACATGGATAAGTGACAGTCTTGAAAGACGACTGTAGGATGTCAAGTCAATGGGGACAATAGGATCTCAGAGAACCAAAGAATATGTGCATTAATTGAAGGTGAAGGGGAAATAAAAATATTTTGTTTCTCTGAAGCAGGGGTCCCCAAACCTTTCACACAATGGGCCAGTTCACTGTCCCTCAGACTGCTGGAGGGGCGGACTATTAAAATAAAACTATGAACAAATCCCTATGCACACTGCACATACCTTATTTTAAAGTAAAAAAACAAAATGGGAATGTACTATTTAGGGGGGGGGGAAGAAGTCTGAAATTCATACATGTTTATGTTTTGTTTTTAATTTTCTTTTGTTAAAATCTGATTGTAGGTTTTCTTGGCTTATAGAAAAATGTATAAAGAAAGAAGGAAGCACTTTGGCATAATGGTTAATAAGTTAGAAATATAATTGGTGTACTTTTTGAAGGAACATTAAGGAGGGAATTTAATTAAAAGAAAATGAATGTAACTGGATGACAAAATTAGAAAAAAAAACGTTTGCAACTTTTTTGATGATTGATATTAGTTACTAACAAAATACCGCATTTTATTCATAGAAAATTAGATGGAACACTGTGTTGTGTCACTCACCCGCGTGCCGGATAAATGGCCTAAGTGGGTCGCATGCGGCCCGCGGACCATAGTTTGGGGACCGCTGCTCTGAAGCATGTTTAGTACCTACATTTAGAAAACTGTTGATCTGGATTTTTATGAAGCACTATGTTATGCGAAATTGGGGAAAATGATTATATTGTGCAAAACCTTTGATGAAAATCAAGGCTTACACATTTTTTTTAAAAAAAATACATTTTAATTAAAAGTTTTATAAAGCGTATAAAAACACACACAATCTAATAAAAACAAGGACAGGAAAAAAAGAAAAACTGTGGAAATTGTAAAAAGAAATAGAAAGAAGAGTCTTCTAATTTCCTATGCTGAGATAAGTAAAATTATCTCACATATACATGATATTTTCCTCTCTAGCATTGACATTTATTGAGTCTTTGTATAAATTTAGAATGTTATGAAATTATTATTTAGTGGATGCTATCCAGTTTCTAAAGATAGTGAAGTTCTCTGGATTTAACTAGGCAAATTAATTCTAAGTAAGTACAGGGAACAAAGGAAATGTACTGATTCCCCTTCCTTCTTAGACTCCTTATTGCCCACTAGAAAGCTGCTGCAGAAGTTTTAATTTTAAGAAAAATACAAGTGAAAAGAAAAGTCATTTTTCACATAACTGGTTCTACAGGTGTCAGGCAGTTTAAGTATTTGAAATGATTTTAAAACACTGATTTCAACACAAAAATTGGTTTCACTTTCCAAAGTGAATTAGATTTTTATTCTATTGTTATTCGGATATTTGATCAGTTTGTTCTCCAACTGAATTTCTGGATTGGAGTTTTACACACAACACAACTTACAATTTTCTAAGAATCTTTACGTGTAAAGCAAGACAACATACATTTTTCTTTAATTCAATCCATGTCTGCTGAGGATTATCATTGAGCACAAAGTCCTAAATGGCTCAGGGCCAGACTATTTATGGGACTGCCTCCTGTCTCATATCTCGCCGGGGCCAGTAAGGACCCACAAAGTTAGCCTTCTCCAGATCCCATCCGCCAAACAATGTCAGCTGGCGGGGCCTCGGGGAAGAGCCTTCTCTGTGGTGGCTCTGACCCTTTGGAATCAACTCCCCCTAAGGATTCATACTATCTCCACCCTACTGGTCTTCTGGAAAGCCATTAAGACCTGGCTTTTCTGACAGGCCTGGAATTGGGATTGATTGCAAGTATGCATAGTTTTTAGGATATTATAGACTTTATTGCACTGTTGATTTAATTGCTGTATTTTTATTGTTGCTGTATTTATGACTATTGTTAGCTACTCTGAGACCTTTTGGGAGTGGGCGGCATATAAATACAAATAATAAACAAACAAATTAAAGCAGGGGCCATCTTTTATTTCCAATTACTTTAAATAAAAGTGATACTTATCTTGAACTCATTTCCATCAGCATTTTAATTGACTTCTCATATTTACAAAATAAACCTAATCTGGACAGCATTTTTATTCACGCTAATTTCAGCAGTACTGCTTTACAGTTTTTTCTAATTTATAAAGACTTTGAAGGTATGCTAGGGTTACCGGAACGTGTTTCTGTAAAACTAAGAATTGTTTGCTTTTATTGCCTCTACTAATGCATTCAGTGTGGATATTA
Organism: Erythrolamprus reginae; assembly: GCF_031021105.1. NCBI lineage: Eukaryota > Metazoa > Chordata > Lepidosauria > Squamata > Dipsadidae > Erythrolamprus > Erythrolamprus reginae. Next base: position 26,282,029 of record NC_091955.1, on the reverse strand, counting down.
TTGTTGATAAATCTTTGAAAGATATTTTATTTACTATCATTGTGATGGATGTTGAACAGAAAAGTGCTGAATAAGTGGCACATGCCATCATGTGGTAATATAGTTCCCCCCCCCCCTTATATTGCTTTGTGGATATTAAATATGAGCTGAAAACTCTCACCATCACCTAAATATATTGTCAAAAAGTAGCCTTTACTTTCAAGAATCATTCAACAGTTCGTTCGAGTTTAACTCCATTTTGAGTATTATGCTGTGGATTTGTCTGCAAGACATTAGAATAGAATAAATTAGATTTTTTTTATTGACCAAGTGTGATTGAACACACAAGGACTTTGTTTCGGTGCATATGCTCTCAGTGTAGATAAAAGATACGTTTATCAAGAATCATAAGGTACAACACTTAATGATAGTCCGGGTACAAATAAGCAATCAAATCATATTAGGAACCAGTCAGTATAATTCATAAGGGTACAAGCCAAAAAGTTAGTCATACAGTCGTTAGTGGGAAGAGATGGGTGATGGGAACAATGAGAAGATTAATAGTAGTGCAGACTTAGTAAATAATAATAATAATAATAATAATAATAATAATAATAATAATAATATTATTATTATTAATTAGATTTGTATGCCGCCCCTCTCCAAAGACACGGGGTGGCTCACAACAATGATAAAAACAATATTACAGTGGCACAAATCTAATATTAAAAGAAATAACTAAAACCCTATCATATTAAAACCAGACAACACATACATACCAAACATAAATTATAAGGAGCCTGGGGGAAATATGTCTCAAATCCCCCATGCCTGGCGGTATAGGTGGGTCTTGAGTAGTTTACAAAAGACAAGGAGGGTTGGAGCAGTTTTAATCTCCGGGGGGAGTTGATTCCAGAGGGCCGGGGCCGCCACAGAGAAGGCTCTTCCCCTGGGCCCCACCAGATGACATTGTTTAGTCGACGGGACCCAGAGAAGGCCAACTCTGTGGGACCTTATGGGTCGCTGGGATTCATGCGGTAGCAGGCGGTTTTGTTTAGCAGAGTGATGGCATTCAGGAAAAAACTGTTCTTGTGTCTAGTTGTTCTAGTGTTGTGCTCTATAGCGTTGTTTTGAGCGTAGAAATTGAAACAGTTTATGTCCAGGATGTGAGGGATCTGTAAATATTTTCACAGCCGTCTTTTTGACTCATGCAGTATATGGGGTCCTCAATGAAAGGCAGGTTGGTTACAATTGTTTTTTTCTGCAATTTTTTCTGCATTAACTTTATTCTTGGGATAATGTCACATTCCAGCTCTATATAGCATATCTTTCTCTGTCTTCATGTACAGGAAAATTAAAGGTGATTTAATGAGGAGAGGCCAGGCACCCTAACCCAAACCCTTGATGTGAGTGACATCAAGTTGGCCAAGCTAGTCCCATGACCTTTAAGCCGCACCCCAGGCACATGATCGTCAAGCCACTACCACCTGGTCACATGGCTGACAAGCCACATCCACAAAATAAGCTCCGCCTACATTGTGCAGCCCTTCACTGATTACAGTATATCCCCATAATATATTCCTTATGGAGTAGTATTTGGCCATCTTTTAGCCTTGGAAGATCAGTAAGATATTTTTAAAAAAATAAAAGAGATCTTTTTAACTAGTTTGCTTTTATTATGAGTTTTAGTTTGCTATATTTTTATTGGTAGTTTATTTTCTCTTCTTTTTTTCTCCCTAAAGGATTGCTGTAATTATGTACTTGGTATTGTTATATTTTGTAATCTTACTTCCCGTCTGTAGCCCAACTGCCATTTTTACAACTTTAGTAATGATGGCCCAGTTTAATTGGGCATATGGTAAGTGGAAAATAGTAGACACTGCCCAAAGAAAATGGAGCCTCTTAGGATAATTTTCTGCAACATTATCTTATTTTTCTTAGGAGGAGGCAGGAAAAAAGAATGATCTCCAATTTTTTTCAGGGAAAAAAAAGGTTTTTGAGAAACCTTAATGGTTCCAATAATGACAGTGTGATTTAAATGGACTTTATTCCTGTATAGTTGCAATAATCTTCTCTGTTTTGAGTCTTATCTCATGACTTTCTTTATTTTTTTATTTATCAGCTAAGAAAATAGTTCCTGAATAATCTGGACTTTTTTGTTAGAATGTGCATCTATTATCTTCCCCCCTTTAAAAGAATTGATGGAGACGATAACTATTCAGAGTTTAAAGCCACATCATTCTTGAATTATTTCAGCTGAACATTAGAGAGGAGTAGCAATGCAATTTAAGTCATCTTAGCATAATGCAATGGCTTCTTTCATTAAAGAATTCTATAAAATTCTACATTTGCTTCTCCTGTGAAAATTCTTGCTATCTGAATACAGGTAGATTATTTCCTACAATGATAGCTATCATCTTTCCATTATTATATTGACAATGAGTTTACTTGATATTTTTTCAAATTGTTTTTTTTAAAAAAAAAAACACACAATTTCACTAAATAAAATAGCAAAACAGATTGTGGAACTATCTATGGATCCAAATTCAAAATGGAAGATATTGGCTGATACATATATATTGGTAATAAAACCATGTCCATCACCTGGTTTGAAGTGTGACAACAATAATCCATAGTTCTTGTTGTGATTCAGCCTGAGGCTCCTCAGGGACCGGCTGGATCTCTGCCGGATCCATGCCCAGAGGAGGAGGACAGTGAACAGGAGGGGGAGGACCAAGCAGACGGGGGACAGGAACGTAAGGAAGAGGAGGAGGGAGAGCAGCCTAAGACCCCGGGGGGGGGGGGCTCTCCCCAGCTAGTAGCCTGGATTCATTGGATGAAGATGCACAGGCTATAATAGACATGAGGCAGCGATGAGCAGCTCAAAGATGGGGCCAATTAGAAAGGTATTTCTATCCCTGAATTGGCAACAGCTGGGTTTGGGTGTGGTTCTCCTCAGCAGGGTTGAAAAGGCAGGCCCGCCCTTACAGTCTTGTGGAGAGTTATCAATTGGGAGTCCTGTGACCTTGCTTCGATTCTCGGCGTCTCTGATCTTGGCTTGTGGCCTAGAAGTCTGGAAGACTTGGGGGAGGCGTGGGTTTTATTATCTCCAGCGTTGTTTTTGCCAGCAAGAATCCTGTTTTATTGCCTGGCCTTCGTGAAACCTCTGTGAAGCTTCATAGTGTTCCTGTCTGTAAGAACAGTTTTTGTTACCTGTGTTTGCTTTGAATTATATAAACTGCCTTTGCTTTTTACCAGTGTGTCTGGATACTCTTTTTGGTTGGTGTTGGCATCTGGGGGGACCCAGACAGAACAAGTTCAATATATTGAATGGCCCGCATGAATGATAATATGTATAGCTGCAGAACGTGGACCATTTCTTGTCAGATTGCATAAAGGAATGAAAGCATCTCTTGACTTCATTTGTATGTGAATTCAAGTAACATCTCAGTATCTTCACACGGAATGTGTTATGAAATCTGAGGAACTGGATGAGAGATCATTTTGGTCATGTTTGGTTAGTTGATAACCACATTATTGTCAATCTATGCCTTTTCATATTCATATGATATGAATTTAATTAATATATAATGTAGTCTACATTTCTATTAACTTCTAAATTATGGAATATTATTTAATTATTACTGATTACTTTCCCTTTCTTTCCAAGAGCCTTTTAATGCAGTTTGTTATTGATTTTGTACTTTTTAAATCCATAATGACCCTATATGTATTCTATGTATATCGCTTCAGAATATTTCCCATCCTTTTTTCTACTTTCCTCATCTGAAAAGCCCACAGCCAATATGGAAAAAAAGCCCGATGGCTCTCTTACTATAAAACAGATTTCTGTTATACACCACATAGCTTCAGGTCTTCATAATCTGTGTTGAGTTAAATTATGCTAAAATGTGAGATTAAAGGACCAAGCACAACAAAATTTATTTCAATTTATTGCCAGCATCTGGATGATGGATAAAGAAGCTTAATTCCACCACTTGCTCCCAGCCATCAAAGCAAGATAATCAAAGTCAATTCCTATTCTGTTTATTTGCCACATGTGTTGATTATAAGTCATGCATCTGCAGTGCATTTGGCTGCAATCTTGTGCATTTTATGGGCTTGTACAGTTCAGTGAAAACACTAAGATTTATATATGCTTCGCTGTGTGTAGTATTTCCTCTTTATTTATATCAATAAACATCTGAATTTTGGCAGAATGTATAAAAGAAAAAATATGCAATCTATTTTGATGCTTCAGTAAGATTGTTTGGTCCTTTATATATGCTGGATTCTAGCGAATGAATACCAAACTGAGTGATTGGCAGAATTATGCTTATGTTTTACACTAATGTGCTGCTACATAATTTAATATAACATGTGTGATGTGCTACATTGTGTTTCAAGTATGCATAGGCAATTCCATTGTCATTTTGGCTAGAATTTTCATTTAAACAACTATAGTTCAGTCACAGTTATGCCTCAGTTCATATGCTTGGAGGAAAAAAAGATGTGCATGAATATTCAAACACATTTCTGTGTGTGCTTTTCTTAGTGCACATGTTTAAATATGCTGCTGGGTTTTTTAAAGCATGCACAGTTCTTACAAACATCTTTTTCACAGTAATAGTAGCTTGTTTGTTCTAAACCAACAAGTTTTTCTAGTGGGTTTTTTTTTTAATGAGTGATTTGCATTGCAAAATTCTGTTCTGCCGGGCTCTCTGGTAGGAGCCTCCCGAAAATTCAAGGGTACAAATTTCAGACACACACACATTTGAAAATTCAAAACAATGTTCTTTATCCCAAAAGTGAAAATAAACTAAGTGCTCTTTTTGTATTGCAAAGAGCACTCGTCCTAAAACACACCGGGTAGTCTGTACAATTAAGCTTAAACAGTCATTAAGTACTTAGCTAGCAGCTGTAAAGATACTTCACACCCTTCTTCTTCCAACGAAGTGAGACACACACACGTTGCTCTGCTTTGTTTTCAAAGGCATGAAAAATCAACAAGCAAAGTCCAGAAACCAGCAACCCAGGATTCCTGACAAACTGCAATCAGATACTCTTTCACAACGGCCAAGCCCACATACTGCTATTTATAGCAGCAGCCCTAATTACTGGAGCTCCACCCAACCACAGGTGGCCTTATTTTTTCTTGTAATAATCCTTTAGTTGTTGTCTCCTATGCATCATTCTACATATGCGTGGATGTGTCATTAATTCTTGTTCAGAATCCAAAGATGATACAGATGATTGATCTCCTCCTGGGCTGTCTGCCAAACTCCCCTCTTCCCTGTCACTCATGCTGCCTTGGTCAGAGTAGGCTTCATCGGCAGATTCCATCGGGAGAAAAACAGGCCTGCGGCATGTGGATGTCTCCCCCACATCCACCTGCACATTCCTTGGGGCAGGAGCTGGGCCAGAGCTAACCACAACACTGAGTATGCTATTGACATAAATCATCACAGCCTGTTTATTAATATAGTCATGAATTTTAACCACTGGGAGGTAGGAATTTCCCTGTATGTAAACTGTCGATGTTGGGATCAGGCGGGGGTTGTTTTTGAAGAGGCAAAACATTGTCAAAATCTCTCACAAGCTTGTGCATCTTCTCAGGAGATTTTGCTTCCTACATATGCGCAGAAGCAAAATGTCACCGGGATGCGCACATTTGCATGCCAGTGATGTGGAGTTGTGCATGCAATTCCATTTTCCCTACTGGTACACAGTGTGGCCCATACTGGCTAGGAAACCAGTTGGGATATTACAGAATTCATAATAATAGAGTTGAAAGGGACCTGGGAGGTCTTTTAGTCCAATCCCATACCCAAGCAGGAGGTCTTATACCATTCAGACAAATGACTGTCCAATCTCTTCTTAAACTCTTTCAGTGATGGACCACTCATACAGTAACTTCTGGAGGCAAGCTGTTTCATTGATTAAATGTACTCATTGTCAGGAAATTTATATTTAGTTTTAGGCTGAATCTCTCTTTAAAGCTCTTATAATCCCGTTCTCAGGTGCTTTGGAGAATAGGTCAACCCCCTCTTCTCTGTAACATCCCCTCAGCTATTATTTTAAAAAGACATATTAATCTATTATCAAATACAGTAGTTGCAGTTTCTGTATCTAGAATGTTTAAATTAGAAAAAAAATAGCAAAGTGCTTTTCAATCCTTGAAATGTTATTATGAGAACTCAAAATTAATGTGAATGGTTTGTAATGTCGGACCTTTTAGTCTGAGAGTCTCTTCTTACTGACTATCTCTTACTGTGATCACAATTTTGACTAACCTAAAGGAAGGTGGTATGTACCAGGACCAGGGGGGGGGGGGGGGGTTTCCATTTACTTTCCCTACCAGTTCTAATTGTGACATAAATGCATGTTCTGCATGCATGCAGTCACTTCACTCGCGTTCACACCTCTATAACATCACACAAAAGACCCAGAAATTACCCACTGCCCATGTGCAGAACCCTTTGCACATGCCCAGAGGAGGTTTTTTACAAGCCGCGTAGACCACCAATCATCATTGCTGATTCGGTGAGCAGTGGTAAATTTCCAGTACTGGTTCTAAAGAACCGGTCCAAACTAGCAGCAACCCACAACTGACCAGGGCATATACCTCCACTTTTCTTTCTTCAGATAATATCCAAGAATTGTAAGTGTTCATGGTAGATGCATTGACAGAGTCTCTCTCTATATATTCTATAGTCAGAATATGCAGTGATCCTGATGGAGTGATCTTGATGGACAACTTAGGTACATGAATCAAGATTAATCTTGTTTCAAACAACACAAACAATACAAATGGGACGCAAAATAAAATATAGACAAATTGTTTGTTGTTGAATTGTGTTCAGTGAAGGGCTACCAAAATTTTTACTACCACACTGTGGGTGTGGTATAGGTAGGACGCTCTGCATTTTCTTTCAACATCTTTCAGTGCAAATTGGGTGCTCTGGGGTGGAGCTCCATTTTCGCTACCCCACTGCATCGCCCCCCCTGGTCCGGGCAGCAGCTCCCCCTTGATTGTGATCCATGATCTTTTGTGATTTTGGCATCTGTTAAGAAAGTGAACCTGTGTTTTTAGATCTTGATCACACAAATATTGAAATCATTTCATCAAGGAAAACTGAAGACACCTTTAAACTGAACTCAGATTCATATGGTTTTATTTGCCAACAAAATGGAAGGAGTTTCCTATCTTTTCCTCTGGGAGTTCCCAATCTGACCTATAGCCTTGGAACTTCCTAATTGTATTAATAATGTCATATTCTATTTAGTTTTATGAAGATCACCCTAGATCAGTTACATGCTGCCATCTACTGTAACAAAGATCTCTGGAGGAATTTTGAATAGCATTTTTTTTTAAAAAAAAATCATTTTAGGTTGTAGCTTATTTAAATGCATTAATTTATTACCTGAACTAACATTTCCTTCCCACCTCTTGATGAAACCCCAATGAAAACAACCGAATTAATTGTGGGAAGACTTCCATCTTACAATATGTCTTACAGTGGCAGCATAAACAACTTCATTAAAAAAAAACCCTTGTAACATTTTCACCTATTTGAAAGTTTCAAAAAAAGAGCTTGCTTAGAAGCGTGAATTAGGCGTTTTTCAAACTAAGCTTTCATTAGCTGTAGTAAAACAGACAACAGAAGTTGTGGAGGACAATTTTATCTTAATAACATACAGAGTGCATGAAACTCACAAACCAATTACCATCTATTACAAACATAATAGCAAATAACAAATCAGAGCATCAGGCTTTTGTACTACTGTAATTATCTGAATCTTTTCCAACTCAATGCAAGGTAAGTGACATATAATTCAGAGTATTTTTTATTTTGTTCTTGTACATACAAGAGCTAGATGTGCCTAGTGGGAACGATTGAATTAACCAAGCTCACCTCACTAAGAATTTTACTGACATGAAACTCCATTAGTTGGCAAAGTTATTAACAGTGCAATCTTATACATGTCTACTGAGAAGCATATCCCACCAAACTAAGTGGGCATAGAAGGAGATACAGAAAACCAGCCTCAGGCTTATTTCAAGTAAATCTCAAGTTGAATCCAGGAGAATGCATTTCTATGTACATTCTTCTATATAGGATTTTGCCGTCAGCATTAACAGGCATCTTAGTTTGGAGAAGTACAATGAAACCAGTGAGACCAGTAGCTAGGCACTACAGCTATTTTAAAAAATAAGTATCAATTTCAGTATACGACTGCAGAAACGTGATGTTTCTTTAATTGCCTGTTTTGCTTTGAATATTTTTGCTGTTGTCAAAGAAAACAAAAGTCAATCTTCAGAAAGAAAGGCTATACTTTGAACAAGGAGCAAAAGAACTCCAACATTCTCAGCAATTGATAACTGAATATTTGTTGACAAATATTTGACCTAGCCACATAATATAAATTCTTCAATAATGAACAGCAAGGATAGAACATTGACTTGCCTGCTGCTACTCTGCTTAAGAATATTGCTTCAGTAATGTCAGAAACATTTTAATACTATACTGCATATATACATACATACATACATATATACATACATACATACACACACACACATACATACAGTATACATATGTGTGTGTGTATGTATGTGTATATGTGTATATGTATATATATAAATAAAATAAAGGGGAACACTCAAATAACACATCCTAGAATGAAATATTCTCATTGAATAATTTGTTCTGTACAAATTTGAATGTGCACAACAGCCTGTGAAATTGATTGTCAATCACTGTTGCTTCCTAAGTGGACAGTTTGATTTCACAGAAGTTTGATTTACTTGGAGTTATATTGTGTTGTTTAAGTGTTCCCTTTATTTTTTTGAGCAGTGTACATATACATATACATATACATATACATATACATATACATATACATATACATATGTAGTGCAGAATGCAGCTGCGAGAGCAATCATGGGCTTCCCCAGGTATGCCCATGTTACACCAACACTCCGCAGTCTGCATTGGTTGTCGATCAGTTTCCGGTCACAATTCAAATTGTTGGTTATGACCTATAAAGCCCTTCATGGCATCAGACCAGAATATCTCCAGGACTGCCTTCTGCTGCACGAATCCCAGCTTTCTTTGTTAATATAGATTTATAAATGAGGAACCCACTCATATAAATAATCAGAATAATACTCAGTTGTATTAAGTAAACATATAGGTGGCTTGATCCTGTGCATTAATGTGATTTGATAGTGTATAGCTTTATACTAAATGCTGGAAACCTCTATAGAAAATAATCTTAGCCTTGCTGAGATGTCATTTCTGAAAGAACTTTTATTAAGCCCTCTAGGAAATTTCATAACTCACTCTGCCTACTGGAATATCTATAAATGCTGATTCCAGAAAGTAATAGAGGTATGGAAAGAACCTAAGGTCAACAAAAAAGAAAAAAGAACACATCAAATTTTGGAGGTATCAAAATAGGAACAATTTCTCAATTGTGATTGAAGGAGTAAACTTCATTCTGATTCATTTACATTGACTGACTGCAACTAATCTAGGATCAATTCATACCGCCATACTTAAAACTTTTTTTAAAAAATAGATGGATTAATTATCTTTGGATCAATGTGACTGAAAGCAATCAGAAGGGCAAACAATTGTTTTTCACTAATGTAATTGTTTCACAGGAGAAAAAATATTGCTTTGTGATAGATTGATCTAATATGTACAGGTGTGTGTGTGTGTGTGTGTTTAGTATGTATGTGTATTCTTGGTCAAAGCATCTGAAAGTGTTTTCCAACAAAAGCACAAATTCTATTATCTGCTCTGCTATACTATTTAATATCACATGAAAGGATGTAGTTGATAAACTAACTGAAAAGGTTAATTAGTCATAGCCAAAGACATCACTTGATTCTCCAATGGCAATTTAGTATCACTAAATTAACTCTATGGCACAGCTCACCTATTCAGGTCCTTTTTCAGCCAGATGAATGAGTTCTTGACTTTAGCAGCAATGCCACTAGGGAAGATCTGAAGCATGCAGGTCCACAAAGGAGACTAGTCCAGAGGACTAAAAGCCCACAGTCACCTAGATATCTTGGATCTTAAACGTTTTCTCCCAGTCTTCACCATTAATAACAGTAATCACTTGAATTAGGGCATTCTCACCTTCTTCCTGTCTTCCTTCTTTTCCAAGGACATCTGACACTTTAGCCATGGACTCAAACGCACTCAAAACACAGTATTCCTAAATTTCATTGATTGCCATGAGAAACTATAAAGCTAGCCCACTCATCAAATTTACACTGTGTGACTTCAATGTCAGTATTCCATGCCTCACTAATATGAAATGAATATGGGACTTGTTCCATTTCTGGAGCAGTTCCCAAACTGCAGCACACATAAAACAAAGGCATCCTTTCAGAAGAAGAAATCTAATTGTTCGGTACAGTCCATTGACCTGAAATTCTGAGAAGTTCTTCTTTCTCCTTTGAATAGAATAGAATAGAACAGAACAGAATAGAACAGAATAGAATTCTTTATTGGCCAAGTGTGATTGGACCCACAAGGAATTTGTCTTGGTGCATATGCTCTCAGTGTATATAAAAGAAAAAGATACATTTATCAAGAATCATGTGGTACAACACTTAATAATTATCATAGGGGTCAAATAAGCAATGAAGAAACAATCAATAATAAAAATTTTAGGATACAAGCAACAAGTTACAGTCATACAGTCCTAAGTGGGAGGAAAAGGATGATAGGAATAATGAGAAAAAACTAACAGAAATAGAAGTGCAGACTTAGTAAAAAGTTGACAGTGTTGAGGGAATTATGCCATTCGGGGAAAAACTGTTCTTGTGTCTAGTTGTCTTGTCGTGCAGTGCTCTGTAGCGACGTTTTGAGGATAGGAGTTGAAACAGTTTGTGTCCAGGATGTGATGGTTCAGTAAATATTTTCACCGCCCTCTTTTTGACTCGTGCAGTATACAGGTCCTCAATGGAAGGCAGGTTGGCAGCAATTGATGGGGTTTTTTTTTTGCAGTTCTAATTATCCTTTGACCTGATTGGTCAATATTCCATCAAACCAGGGCTATTTGATGTCTTCAATGTCTCTTTCTGTATTCTGTAGTCTAAAGCCTAGCATTCCAGTACATACTCAAAAGCATTAGGTTTAGAGATGCTTAGTTATGCAGCTACGGGACTGAAGCTCTAATAGTCTGAATAGATATGATTTTAGTCAAGAAGAAGATTTTCACATTTTATGCTAATAATTCATTTCCAATTGGTTGGTTTAAAGCACTCATAACTGTTTGTATACCCTGGATAGAATTGGAACAGCATACCTAGAGACAGCTTGGTTGAACAGTCTATTCAGAAACATTCAGAAAATGCAATTCTTAGAAGCATAATGTAAAAGGCATTTGAAAATATAGGAAGTCTAATGTTGCATGAATATTTAAAATATAAATTCTGACTACTAAAAAAGCAATTTGAGAGAATAACCAAGGAGTGATATTGCATAAAAAATTAAGAAACAGAGATACCGCTTTATCCCTTAAAGTATTATGATGTGTAAAGTAGCAATGGAAGTGGGAGATGGCAAACCTGTTTTAAGATTTTTTAAAGAAAGGGAGTGTGAATCAGACAGAAGAAATAATAACACAGGTTTATAGATTTCTGTGATGCCTCTGCCTTTGAAATGTAGTGCATTTGGCTGTTCCATATCAAGGTGGATACTGACGTATTGGAAAATATAAAGTGCAATAAAAACCCACAATAAAGTGGGTATGAGCAAATTCTTCAAGTGGAGAAGTTAACATATTTTGGGATTTTTAAGTTAGAAAAAAGTGACTAAGGCATTGGATGAAATTTGTCCCAAGCAATCTTTAAATCAAACGAAACAAAATGAAACAAACCAAAACAAAACCAATGAAACAAAACAAAACGAAATGAAACGAAACGAAACGAAACGAAACGAAAGCAAAGCAAAGCAAAGCAAAGCAAAGCAAAGCAAAGCAAAGCAAAGCAAAGCAAAGCAAAGCAAAGCAAAGCAAAGCAAAGCAAAGCAAAGCAAAGCAAAGCAAAGCAAAACAAAACATTTTTACAGTCATATAGCAGCAGAAACAAAACAATTCAATTGCATCAGTCCCTGAGTGCTTCCCAGTTTACCAAAGAGTTCCAACAAATGAACCAAGTGAAGCAACATATCGACAACATTGAAAGTAAGGAGTGAGCATGATAAATCATAGATATGAGCCCATTTTCAGCCTCTTTAAGTACATTGCGGCGCAGGCGGAGTAACAGTCGGACAACAGGAATGGGTATAAATAGGGTCACTTTTATTAACTCAACTTAATTAACTAATTAACCAAATAAGCCCACGTGACCTGCAGTGGTGCATAAACTCAAATGGGGGCGGAGTTAACTTCAACACAAACTCAACTAAGCAACATTCTGGGCGAAAGCTCCATGCCTGGGTGCAGGGTCATGGTAAAATTACACCTGCGCCCTGCCCCTGGCTACGCCCCCTTGGCGTGTGGGATGGCTCGCCACTGGCCACTGATAATATCCATGCAGCGAGCCACAGGAGAAACCCCCCTCAACGAACCCAGGCCGGTCGAGCCCTGTAATCCGCGAGGAAGATCCCCCCTTCACCTCAGTAGAGGTGACCCTAAAGGAGATCACCGTTGCTGCTTACGCCCATTTCCGCCCCCTATCGGCCAACCCCCCCCCCCAGTGACCTTGAGGGGGGGGGGCACTAGTCGGTGAGACCACCCCCTAACCACAACTCCAACGTACAGAGTAGAGCAGGCGAAAAAACAACCAGAGCTGGGCCAATATGCTGTGGTTGCAAAAAATTCCTACTCGGCCCCACCGTGGGCGACCCATCATATGTACCCTGTAGCAGAGGGAGGGTGGGCGGGTGTCTCCAAACTGCCGGGCGAGGGTAACTGCGCCACGAGGCAGCCCCTTTTATAGGGCTGCCTCACCCTCGCCCAGCCAATGGGTGGCCCGCGCCACCAAACTTCGTCACTGCGGCCCCTAGGGATGACGAGGGGCCGCAGGCTCCGCCCCCAACATGGCGGCCTCCTTCCCCGGTCTCACGCCGCAACCCCGCGCCAGCTGGTGAGTCGCCGGCGGCATTGCGGCGCAGGCGGAGTAACAGTCGGACAACAGGAATGGGTATAAATAGGGTCACTTTTATTAACTCAACTTAATTAACTAATTAACCAAATAAGCCCACGTGACCTGCAGTGGTGCATAAACTCAAATGGGGGCGGAGTTAACTTCAACACAAACTCAACTGAGCAACATTCTGGGCGAAAGCTCCATGCCTGGGTGCAGGGTCATGGTAAAATTACACCTGCGCCCTGCCCCTGGCTACGCCCCCTTGGCGTGTGGGATGGCTCGCCACTGGCCACTGATAATATCCATGCAGCGAGCCACAGGAGAAACCCCCCTCAACGAACCCAGGCCGGTCGAGCCCTGTAATCCGCGAGGAAGATCCCCCCTTCACCTCAGTAGAGGTGACCCTAAAGGAGATCACCGTTGCTGCTTACGCCCATTTCCGCCCCCTATCGGCCACAGCAGGGGGTGAAATTTTAATTTATTCCCCCTGCTCCCCCCCCCTGCACATGAATGTGCAGGCACCTCTGCAGGTCCGCTAGAAATTTGTCATTACCCCTTTCTGACAAATGAACACCGTCCTGCCTATATAAGTCCCTGAGGGATGCCCTAATGTCGGGGTGGTCTATCACCCCACCCCCTTCATGGAGTAACCATTTCCGGACTGCTCGATTGACCCTCTTCCTAGCCCCATCGACGGCCCTGGGATTTCTAGCATGTCTCCAAACCCTACGGGGCAGAATGTTGGACCAAAGGATGCGGGTGTCCGGCCACCGCTTCCAAATAACCTGCAATCCATCCCAAATATGCCACAGCAAGTCAACGCCCATAATAGCTCCCAGGTCATTGCCTCCCACATGCAAGACCAACCATCCCGGCACCCCCTGCACCTTCCCGCTGTTGAACAGCAAGGGAAGTAGCTCCAACCAACGTAGGCCTCTACGGCCCAGCCATTGCACCCTAACATGCCGGTCCAGCTGCAACTGCGTGCCTGGCGTTGTCTCCTGGGCCCGCCGCTCGGCCCAGTATACCATGCTGTGGCCACAGATCAGGACTCTACAGGCCCCCTGCACGTCATCTAAAAAGGGGGGGGGAAAAGACAAAAACAAAGTAGCATTAGAACCGGCCACCAGGGCCGCGCCCTGTCCCGCCCCCACTCACCTAAGGACGGATGTAGGCCCGGAAAGCCGTAGAACGCCAACGGCCCACCGCGCGTATGTCTGGCGTGCTGAAACCAACTTCGGCTGCAAAGGAAGCTGCGCCAATCCTGAAAGAGTGTGTCCCGTAACACCTGGGGTCCAGGCCCATCCGGGCCAGGGCCTTGGTTGCCACAGCCCAGAACTGGTACCTAGTGAGGGGGTCCCCGGATGCATGGCAAAAAAGCGGGCCGGGGTAACTTCCCCGGATGCCCCAATACGATGAGATTGCCCCCACGGGGCACACCTTCCTCTGGCTGGTCTTGGAAAGCTGGACCGTCACGCCCCGGCCCCTCTGATCTGTTTTGGAGCAGCGCAGACGAAGGAAAACTGAGCCCCGATGAAATCGAATGTCCCTAGCTGTAAAGGCGCGGCCAGAGTGATCGAACTTGGATGCCGCCAAAACCTCGCTTATACGGAACGCACCAAAAAACAACGTAACCGCAACCGCGCGGTAAAGGGCTGCCTCGTACTGGGAGTGACACAGCTTGTCCCACAAATCACCCAAAGCCCGTAAGTGGGCTAACTTGAGGGGGCGTCTCCTATCACCCCGGGGCGGGCCCTTCTCCCTGACCCACCCCTCCAGTGCCTTTTTAATCCTGAAGTCACCTGTGTTATCCAAGAAACCCCTGGACTTGGCTATGAAAGCCAGGCCGGCCAGTTTGCCTCGAATTGTGCGGGCCGACAACCCCCGGCGTTTACTAAGAGAACAGAACTCCAGCAGGTGTTCCACCGGGGCCGGCCAAAGCTGGTCGTACCGCTTATCATGACGAAAAGCCCAAAATTCCCTACCTGCCCGCTGGTAGGACCTCCTGGTGCTTGTTGCTATGGACAGGTCGATTGCCCTGCTCACGTCGGCCCTCCAATCTGCCACAGGAGCGGGGGGGGGTGCCTCCGGTTGTTCCGCGGCCTGTGGGGCAAGCAGCCGGAACCTAGCCAACTGCCCCCTTGACAAAGCGTCTGCTACCCCATTCCTGATCCCCGGGACATGGTGTGCCCGGAAAAGCATGTTCTGGGCCAAGCACCTAACCACCATGTGCCGCACCAAACCCATCACTCTCTCGTTCTTGGAAGAAAGTGTGTTGACAACATGTACAACCGCCATGTTGTCGCACCAAAAATGTATCGTCTTACCGCTGAAGCTAGGGGACCATAGCTCGATAGCCACGACGATGGGGAACAGCTCCAAGAACGTCAAGTCCCTGCACACTGCGGTGCCCTGCCACTCTTGAGGCCAGTCTGCCCTAAACCACCTATCCTTCCAGACCACCCCAAAACCAACTGCTCCGGCTGCGTCGGATTTCACCTGGAAGTCGCCTTTCAACAGCATGTCCTGTCTCCAAAAGGAGACCCCGTTATACGTCTGCAAAAATTCCTGCCACACCCCCAGGTCCCTCCTCACGCTAGCCGTCAAGCGGATTCTGTGGTGAGGCTTGGAGAGGCCGGCCGTTGCCTGGTAAAGCCTAAACATGAACGCCCTACCTGGCGCTATTACCCTACAAGCAAAGTTCAGCATACCCGCCAGCTCCTGTACCTGCCTCAGGGTCACCCTTCTGGCAGCCCTAACGACCCTAACTGCGTCCCGCAGCTTCGCTAGTTTGTCATCCGGAAGCCGACAGGTCTGGGCAACCGAGTCCACCTCAATGCCCAGGAATGTAAGCCTAGTGGTGGGCCCCTCGGTCTTCTCCTGCGCCAGAGGCACGCCTAGGTCCCCGCACAACGCCTGAAAACCTGCCATTCCCCGCTGGCATTCGTCAGAGCCCGCCGGCCCCGCGAAAAGAAAATCGTCTAAGTAATGGACCACTGACCGAATCCCAGAACTCCTCACGTGGGCCCATTCTAGGAAGGAACTAAACTTCTCGAACAATGAACATGAAACTGAACAACCCATCGGGAGGGCCCGATCAACAAAAAAACCCCCCTCAAACTGAAAACCTAAGAGGTCGAAATCCTCGGGGTGAATTGGCAAGAGCCGGAAGGCCGACTTGATATCGCACTTACCCATCAGGGCCCCCGGACCGCACTCTCGAACCACCGAGACCGCTGTATCAAAGGAAGTATAGCGTACCGAGCACAGGTCATCAGGAATATGATCGTTAACTGAGTTACCCGGAGGAAAAGACAGGTGGTGAATAAGCCGGAACTCCCCCGCTGCCCGCTTGGGCACCACTCCCAGGGGGGATACTTGCAGAGAAGGCAGGGGCGGCTCCTTAAAGGGGCCCAGCACCCGGCCCTCCCGCACCTCCTTCATAATTTTCTCCCACACCACGTGTTCCATTCCGGAAACTGACCTAAGGTTCTTAGCCAGGCAAGCAATCCTGGGCCCCCTATACGGAATTCTAAAACCTTCCGAAAAACCGGTAACCAAGAACTCAGCCTCTTTCTTAGGGCGAAAACCCCCAAGCCTGTTTCTCAACCTATCCACTTTAATGGGGGTTGGCCCCCTTGCCCTGAGCTCCAGGCACCTGGGCCTTAGCCTGGCCAACTGCTGGCTTGTTGCCACCTCCCCCTCCGCCCCTATAGCAGGCTGATATCGGGTGTCTGCCATTACACAACGCGCAGGCATGGCGAAAGCGACAAGCTGGCCTGGCGCAGGCTCCTCTGGCGCCGTACTCGTAACAGTACGGCGGGGTCCGAAAGGGCGAACTCATCGCACCCCGTTGCGCCGAGCCCTGGGTCCCCGAGACCGCCCCCGGGCGGGGGAGGGTAGCCTCTTTTCCCTGGGTCAGCAGCAGGTGGCCTGTAGGCGTCCGCCCGCTAGCCGGGGTGGCGGGTTGCTGCGTGGCTTGAAGCCACAAATCGTTGTGCCGCATGTCCCACGGCCAGTGCCTATTGTGTGCGGCAAACCTCCTAAAATCCTCATCGTATTGCTTCCACGCCTCCCCACCAAACTCCTGATAAGCCCGTAATATCATATTCATATATAGGATAAGCTCATGGGTTTTGTGTACATCATCTTCGACAACCACTGAGTGATATGCCAGAAAGGCGTATGCCCATGATAAAATTCCTTTATCCATCTTGACGTCCTTTGACTCCACAGCCCCCTTCTTACCTTCCTTGTCCTTGTCCTTCTTGGATTTTTCCGGCAACAGAATCTTAAATATATCGACATAAGCCCCACGCCAAATCTTTCTTTTAAGGGCCTGTGACATGTGCATGCTAAGCGGAGTGTCAGGGAGGCCAGGAGCAAAAGGGTTGTCGCTGTCGACAGAGGAGGTATCAGTGGACTCTGTGGTCATGGACTCTGAACTATCCCTTGAGGGGTCCCTCCTTTTCCTGCCCCTCTTTGTCATCCCACGTTTACGGCCCCTCCCCCATACCTGGGCTGCCGTGCGCGAACGCCATGTGCTATGTGATTTATGTGACTTGTGTTTAACCGCCCGTACCCTGCCTCGTGGTCCCCGTGGCCGGGACCAACGATGCCTGGGTACCGGGCACTCACCCCAATGTGAAGAGTCGTCATCAGCCTCCTCTGAGGCAGAAGCGGCCCTGCTTCCACGTCTCCTCTTGCACCGTTTTTTGGCACGCCGGTCGGATCGCACCCTCTGAGACCTTTCTTCAGATTCCGAGGAGCTTCGGGTCCCCTCTGCGCTCAGGGCACCCCTGGCGTCCTCATGCCGAGACCGGCCCCTCTTCCTTGGCACCTCATCCAACTTCTCGAGTAAGGCAGAAAGAAGGTGTGAAGATACAGAGACTGACTCCTCCCCTGTACCCTCATTCCCAACTGCCCGTGCTGGGGGGGACCCCTCATCAGACCCACTCGTTTCCAATGGGCTGGGGTCACCCTCCCCGGGATCAGTAACCTCCCTCCTGCTGCCACGTGGCCCCCTGGCTGGGGCCCTCCCCTGGCGGCGGCCTGCTGCCCTAGGGGTCACCTCCTGGCGCCTTGGGGCCCGCCCCCTGGTGGTCTCCTCCCCCCTGGAGCTGCCCCCCCTGCTTGGCCTGCTGTCCTGTTCAGCCCCAGGGGCCTCCCCCCAAGTCCTCTTGGGGGCCCTTCTCCTTCCCGTACGGCGGGGCTCAATGGGGGGGTTGCCCTGAGCGCCGGCCTGCCCCCCCGCTGCCCGCCGCCGGGTCCCAGCTCGTGCCCTGCTGCCCCTCGCCCTTATTCCCCCCCCTCCAAACCAGAGGAGGCCCGACAAACAGCCGATGCCTCCGGCGCTGTCGGCCCGGGCCTCCTAATGCCGCCCACGCGACTGCTGAGGCCTCCGGGCCTTGCCGCGCTCGCTCCGCCGGGCGCCGCCGGCCCGTCGATCTCTTCTGCCGCAGAGGCTTGTCGGGCTCCCTTCGCCAGCTGGCTGTCGGCCCGAGCCTCCGCTCGCCGCCCACGCGCTTCGCCGCTTTCGGGCCTTCCTCCGACGTCCGGGAGCAGCAGGGATGGCTCCAAACTGCCGGGCGAGGGTAACTGCGCCACGAGGCAGCCCCTTTTATAGGGCTGCCTCACCCTCGCCCAGCCAATGGGTGGCCCACGCCACCAAACTTTGTCACTGCGGCCCCTAGGGATGACGAGGGGCCGCAGGCTCCGCCCCCAACATGGCGGCCTCCTTCCCCGGTCCCACGCCGCAACCCCGCGCCGGCTGGTGAGTCGCCGGCGGCATTGTTCAAGAAACTACTGAAGATCTGGCTGTTCTTCCAGTTCTCAGGTATTGCAAACAGAGTGATTCTGGAAAACTTTTGCATTTTGTGATTTGCTTGCATTGCATTGATTACCTGAGTCATCCAATCTCTTTCTTTTTCTCTTGTATATATGTGTGTATACAGGTTCCTAGTTATAAGCTGTCCAGGGTTATATAGCAATTGGACAGCCCATAAATTATATAAGTAATTATAAAAACCAATTTAATTTAATTTAATTTAGCTTAGATTTCAGCTCAGAAAGATGTAATTGCCATTTATCTACAACATTCTGATTCATCAATGGCTCCTATGTTATGTCTAGATGTTGTTTCTATCCCTATAAGGAAACTAGGGATCTTCTTGTATTTATTTTATGTACGTTGAGAGCATATGCACCAAGACAAATTCCTTGTGTGTCCAATCACACTTGGCCAATAAAAATTCTATTCTATTCTATTCTATAGACAGACGTCATAGCCAAGGGATCTTCATCCAGCTTGATCTAGCTGGTTATCAGTTGTGGCCCCAATAGGATGTTGACAGTTTATTTTTACAACTTCTCTAGATCATTGCAATGTATTTCCCATGGGGCTATCTTATGATTCAGAAGCCACTATTGGTACAGAATATGGTACTTTGATTATTACTGGGTAAAATTCTATATCACTGCAGTCAATTCAAAGTTCTTGAATTCATAGATTCTATATTTCCTGGCATTTAGTGTATACAAAGCAACAACAAAAACAACCATGAAGCAACAATTTCCTCTGTTGTTTGTTTCCACCCTTGTTTGTCCTCATGGATTTTATTTTTATTCGTTTTATTAATTGGATATATATGCCACCCTTCTCCGTGGACTCTAGTATGCCCCTGTTACATTTTTTATGTCTTTATGTATTCTTCAAGATCTAGGGTATTTTATGTGAGCAAACATTTGGGTGATAAATAGTGATGGTGATTTATTTATTTAATTTATTTATTAATTGGATTTGTATGCCGCCCCTCTCCGTGGACTTGGGGCGGCTCACAACAAACAAGGAGTACACAATAAAACAATTTGATCCAATTAATAATAATTTAAAAAACCTTAAAAACATCCTAAAAATTAAAAGATTCAGTTAACATTCATTCAATCAACAATTTATTCTAAACACAGGGAGGGAAAGATGTAATGACCCCAGGCCTGGCGGCAAAAATGAGTCTTCAAATGTTTTCGGAAAGCAAGGAGGATGGGGGGTGGTGTGAATCTCTGGGGGGAGCTGGTTCCGGATGGCCAGGCCCCCCGTTGTCTGGTGGACAGGACCCTGAGAAGGCCAACTCTGTGGGACTTCACCGGGTGCTGGGATTCGTACAGCAGTAGGCGGTCTCTGAGATAATCTGGCCCTATGTCATGTAGGGCTTTATAGGTCATAATTGTGTCTGGAAACCAATCAGCAGCCAATGCAGTCCACGGAGTGATCTTGAAATATGGGCATGCCTCGGAAGGCCCAATATTGCTCACACGGCTGCATTTTGGACGATTTGAAGTTTCCAAACACTTTTCAATGGCAGACCCATGTAGAGAGCATTGCAGTAGTCGAACCTCAAGATGATGAGGGCATGAGCGACTGTGAGCAGAGACTCCCTGTCCAGATAGGGCCGTAACTGGTGCACCAGGCGAACCTGAGCAAATGCCCCCCTCACCACAGCCAAAAGATGATATTCTAAGGTCAGATGTGGATTGAGGAGGATGCCCAAGTTGTGGACCCTCTCTGAAGGGGGCAGTAATTTCCCCACATGGTAATGGACGGACAGATGGGATTGTCCTCGGGAGGCAGTACCCACAGCCACTCCATCTTGTCTGGATTGAGCTTGAGCCTGTTGAAACCTATCCAGCCCCTGACAGTCTCCAGACACCAGCACATCACTTCCACTGCTTCACTGAGTGGAAATGTACAGCTGAGTATCATCAGCGTACTGATGGTCACTCACCCTGTGCCCTTGGATGATCTCTCCCAGCGGTTTCATGTAGATATTAAACAGCAGAAAGGAGAGGACCGACTCCTTAGGACCCCCACAAGGTAGGAACCTAGGAGTCAACCTCTGACCCCCCCCCCCCCACTAACACTGACTGCGACCAACCAGAGAGGTAGGAGGAGAACCACCATAAAATGGTGCCTCCCACTCCCAACCCCTCCAGTCGGTGCAGAAGGATACCATGATTGATGGCATCAAAGGCCGCTGACAGGTCAAGAAGCACCAGGACAGAGGATAAAACCCTGTCCCGGGCCCGCCAGAGATCATCCATCAGTGCAATCAAAGCAGTTTCTATGCTGTAGCCGGGTCTGAATCCTGACTGCCAAGGGCCTAGATAATCGGCTTCTTCCAAGGATTTCTGGAACTGGAGTGATACCACCTTCTCAACAACCTTCCCCATAAAGGGAAGGTTGAAGACAGGATGATAGTTGTTAAATATGGCTGGGTCCAGGGAAGTCTTCTTGAGGAGGGGGCGCACAAGTGCATCCTTGTACAAAGCCAGAAAGGATTATGTAGACATCTTTCTCTTTTCAATGTATATATTCTGCCTAAATCTCATAAGTCAGTTTGAGCAGGTCAAAATAAAAATAAGGAAATAAAACAAAAAGTTGTTTACAATAATAAAATAATGATTAATCATCAGAGTAATCAAGATCACTGTGTCCCAATCAGAATAAAAATTGAGTGTAAAATAATATCAAATACTTTTTATTATCTGCTCCATAACAATGTAACAATTATGTTTTCTAAATGTCTCATTTGGGGTGTATTGTACCAAGTAGTGTTTTAATATACTTTTCATTAATTGCCATAAAGATTTCATGGTATGAGGATTGTTACCAAAAGCTCTCAGTTTGGTCCCTTTGGGAAAATTGCCATCAAACTGAATGTTTAATAATGAACTTTACATTAGAAACTTTATATTACAAACATGATTAACTTTTTATTTCTATTGAGATACAGTTGAATATTCTCAAAAATAGTATGGTTTGAAAAACGTTTAATAACTTAAAATATCTAATATGGATGCTATTTTCCTTCAACAGAGAACAAGAAACAACTATTGGGAATATTCTATTGCTGAAAGGAATATTTTTTGCTGGAGAGACGGAGTAACGACACGGACACCAGAGCTGGATTTAAAATTGGGTCATTTTTATTAACATAAATTTGCATAATTTATTCAAATACTTTTGCATAAATTAGCATAAACAACTATGACCCGGAACTGGACCTGCAGGGTCAAACAAATACTTCCGGGGCGGAAATGACGTATGCCAGCAAACATTCCTGGGCAACTCATGGGCGTATCTCGATGCAAGGTCCAGGTGAGGGCCAGGCCGTCACCTGTGACCTTTTCTGCCATGCTGTGCATGAGGGGGGTCCCACCGGCTAACCTGAATCGGGGAATTAAAGGTGTAGGACCCAAAGACAGGTTCCCCCCAGCTGCTCAGGCAGAAACTCCCTCCATGAGCTTGCGGAGAACCTGTCAATCATCCCCAAAGATGCCCAAGGGAGAACGCGCGGTTGCTAAACCACCCAATTTTCCGCCCCTAACCTGCCTACCCAAATGACCAAAGGTAAGCCAATTAACCTAATTAATGCAAGCACCCCCTAACCGCACATCCATCACCCCAGTGTGGAATGGGCGAAAAAACAGTTCAGCTAAGAGGCAGAACTGCAAAAAATTCCCATTCGGCCCCCTAAGGGCGACCCCGAAGCACACTGTAAAATAGTGGAGGGCGGGCGGGTGTCTGCTCAGTAGCTCGGTCCGGGCGAAAAGGAAGAGCCCCGGGCCTGCTCGCCCTTATATAGGGCAAGCAGGCCCCGCCCGGACCAATCAGGGCCTTGGCCAATCAGGCCCTGATCTCCCGAGCGAAGTCTCGCATCGCGAGACTTCGCCCGGGATCCAAAATGGCGGCCGCCATGAGGGACCGTGTCTCCCGGTCCCTCCAGCAAAGCCTGCCTGCCGGGTAAGTCCGGCGCTGCCCTTGCTGGAGAGACGGAGTAACGACACGGACACCAGAGCTGGATTTAAAATTGGGTCATTTTTATTAACATAAATTTGCATAATTTATTCAAATACTTTTGCATAAATTAGCATAAACAACTATGACCCGGAACTGGACCTGCAGGGTCAAACAAATACTTCCGGGGCGGAAATGACGTATGCCAGCAAACATTCCTGGGCAACTCATGGGCGTATCTCGATGCAAGGTCCAGGTGAGGGCCAGGCCGTCACCTGTGACCTTTTCTGCCATGCTGTGCATGAGGGGGGTCCCACCGGCTAACCCGAATCGGGGAATTAAAGGTGTAGGACCCAAAGACAGGTTCCCCCCAGCTGCTCAGGCAGAAACTCCCTCCATGAGCTTGCGGAGAACCTGTCAATCATCCCCAAAGATGCCCAAGGGAGAACGCGCGGTTGCTAAACCACCCAATTTTCCGCCCCTAACCTGCCACAGGAGCGGGGGTCAGATCTCTATCTTGGCCCCCCGACTCCCCCCTCTAGCTGCGCCAGCTCACGCAGAGACCGCTGCAGGTCCTGTAAGAAGATGGCGTTCCCCTGGTCAGACAGGTGAACGCCATCATCACGGTAGAGCCATGGCTTATCTATTGATATAAGGGGATGAGGTATTACCACTCCACCCAATTCTCTAACCGTTTTACCCATAGCCCTATTCACCCGCCGCCTAGCCCGGTGAATGGCCCTAAGGGAAGAGGCATCCCTCCACACAAGCCTAGGTAATATTTCTGACCACACCACTTGCGTGGTGGGCCAGACCTCACGAAGCCTTCGCAGGTCTTCGCGTGCCTGGATGAGCAGCGCCAGGCCTCCCAGTATGCACAGGTCATTGCCACCTAAGTGCAATACCAGCCACCTGGGTGCGGCCACAGGACGCTGCCCACCCAGACCCCTTTGGGCGCGACTCCAGGAGCCGCCCCCCAGATCGCCGGGCGCAGCCACAGCATGCTGACCGCCCAGCAACGCCGGTAGGAGACCCTCCCACCGCATACCTCTCCGGCCCATCCAGGTAACGTTGACCCACCGCCCCAGGGACAGGTGGGTCCCGATGGCGCTCCTGGCTGCCGCGCGGCCGGCCCAGAAAATCATGCTGTGGCCACACAGCAGCGCCGTCGGTTTCGTGTTAGCCTGGGGACCTGCAAGAGGACACAGACACAGAGAGGTTACCTAGCTTAAGCCCTGCCTGGGATCCTCAGCGGGCCTAACATAACCCAAATATGCCGCTGACCGCCAGCGGCCGATCTCCCGAATCCGATGGGCCGGGAAACCAGAAAGTGCCGCACTAGTGGCGGCGCCGATACGGAACGAATGCGTTCCATAACCGGCGGGATCCATGCCCACCTGGGCCATCGCCCTAGATACTAAAGCCCAGAATTGGAAACGGGTCAGAGGGGTACCGTCACAATGCCTAAACAGGTACCCCTGGCCTGACCCCCTCATACCACAATAAAGCCGTAGGGCGGCCACCGGACACACCGACTGGTCGGTGGCCGCACTAAGTTGTAAGGCAACCCCTCTGTGCAGCTGATCCGTTTTAGACCTTCTCACTACAAGGGACACCCCCCCTTGTCTAAAGGCCAGATCAGCGAACTGGAAGGCCCGGAGCGAAGTGTCAGCCTGAGACGAAGCCATGGCCTCGCTGACCCGAAGGGCCCCAAAAAACATGACACAAGCCGCTGCTCTAAAAAGACGGGCCTCGTACAATGAGGAACACAGACTGCCAAAAACCATGTTGATTAAAGACAGCTGCTCCACCGTCAGAGCCTGACGAGTGTCACCTGGGGCCCCCGCTTGCTCCCTAAGCCAGCCCTCCAGCATCTTCCGGATGCGAAAGTCACCCGAAAGATCAGCAAACCCCCCCGCCTTAGACAGAAAGGCGAGGCCGGCTAACCGGGACCGGATCGTCCTAACTGACAGGCCACGCTGCCTGAGTTGGACGCAAAACTCGGCCAAATGCTCTACAGGGACAGGCCAACTAAGCTGGTAACCCCTGCCCTGCCTAAACTCCCCAAACTCCTTACCTGCACGCTGGTATGCCCTGAGGGTGCCGGGCGCTACAGACAAGGAGATTGCCCGGGATGCCTCGCCTCTCCACCACTCTGGATCCCTCCCAGACTCCAGAGGTGGCTGGGGAACACTTCTGGCAATTCTCGGGCCCACGGGGCCAGGGTCCGAAACCTGGACAACTGACCACGGGACAAGGCATCAGCAACCCCGTTATCTAACCCGGGGACATGCTTAGCCAAAAACAATGCGTTTAGAGACAAGGACCGGTGCACAAAATGGCGGACAAGCCGCATGACCCTGTCGCTCTTTGAGGACAGGGCATTTACCACATGGACAACCGCTAGGTTGTCACACCAAAAGTGCACAGTCTTGTCCCTAAACTGCTCCCCCCAAAGCTCTAAGGCCACTATTAAGGGGAAGAGCTCCAGGAACGTAAGGTCCTTAACCAACGAAGAGGCACTCCATTCCGGAGGCCATGCCGACCAGCACCACTGGTCACCTAACACTACCCCGAAACCACAAGTCCCCGCGGCGTCAGAGCAGAGCTGCAACTCAGCTTCCAACAGAAGCTCGTGCCTCCAGAAAGACAACCCGTTAAATCTATCCAAAAAATCCCGCCACATGCCGAGGTCAGCCCTGACCCCGGCGCAAAGGCGGGTACGATGATGGGGCAAACGGAGCCCCTTCATCGCATCATACAACCTCCTGGAAAAAGCCCTTCCAGGAACAACTACCCGACAGGCAAAATTAAGAATGCCTGCCAGTTCCTGAAGCTGCCGTAGGGTCACCTTCCGGCAGCCCAGGACCTCATCAAGCTTCCGCTTAATCTTTACCAACTTCTCTAGGGGCAATCTGGAAGATTGCTCCTCTGAGTCCAATTCAATACCCAGAAAGGTAATCCTGGTGGCGGGGCCTTCGGTCTTCTCAGAGGCTAAAGGCACCCCTAATTGAGCACAAAGGGCTTCGAAGTCCCGCATCAAAGCAAAACATTGCTCCGAATGCGCAGGCCCCGCCAAAAGGAAATCATCAAGGTAGTGAACGACCGTACCCAGGCCACTTTGCCTCCTGAGCGCCCACTCCAAGAAGGTGCTAAAACTCTCGAAAAGAGAGCACGAGACAGAGCACCCCATGGGCAAAGCTCTGTCCACGTAATAGCCCCCCTCGAAATGGAAGCCCAACAGCTCAAAGTCGTCTGGGTGTATGGGGAGGAGCCGGAATGCCGACTTAATGTCGCATTTACCCATAAGGGCTCCCACCCCACACTTCCTAACCATAGTCACGGCTGCATCAAAGGATGCATACCGGACTGAACACAACTCGTCAGGAATGAAATCATTCACTGACTCCCCTTTTGGAAAAGACAAATGGTGAATCAACCTAAATTCACCACTCGCCTTTTTGGGGACCACACCTAAGGGAGACACACGAAGATTCGGGAAGGGCGGCTCCGAGAAGGGCCCCAGGACCCTGCCTTCGGCAACCTCCTTCCCAATCTTCTCCCTAACAATGTCTTCATGACCAACAACCGACCTAAGGTTGTCAGACATGAAGGCCTTCCTAACACCCTGATAAGGGATCCTAAATCCCTCTGCAAAACCTAGCAAGAGAGCGGCCGCTCTCGAGCGAGGGTGGTAGTCGCCCAACCAACCCTCAAGCACCCCTAAATTAATTGGGCTGGGCCCCTTTTCCCCCAGCAGGTGGGGGAGGCTTTGGGGGACCCGAGCCTTTCTTTTCAATCCCCTTCTTGGGGCGGGGGCACACGGCTGCGGAATGGTTTCCCCCACAACTTCCGCAGGCGTGACGAAACCTGCAAATGGGGCGAAAACACGCCCCCTTTGCAGCGAACTCGTGACATATTAAAGAGGCACCCTTACTAACGGCACCCGCCACGGCCTTGGCCGGCGCGGGCGTCGCAGGCTCCTCCTCCATAAAGTGACCGCTATCGGTCCTATCACAGCCCTCCTTCCCTGACATATGAGTGGCCTGGAACCACAGGTCCGGAACCACCATATCCCAAGGCAAGTAGGGGTCATGGGCAATACGCATACGGAAGCCCTTGTCGTAGTGCCTCCATATGGTCCCCCCATACTCAAAATGGGCCCTCGCTATCAGGTCGATGTACTTCAGCAAGGCAGCGGCCCTCCCCGGCTGCCTCTGAATGACCACCGACGCAAAGGTCAGAAATGCATACAGCCACGAGCTGAAGCACTTCGTGACCTTTGTCTTTTTCACCTTCTCCCCAGGGACAACCTCCTTATCTTGTTTAGGGACCTCCCTGTTCAAGATGGAGAACAAATCAACGTACTCCCCCCGCCAGATTGCCTCCTTAACTGACGGGTGCAGATGGTACCCTAAAGGTGTGGCGGGCAACCCACAAGGGATGGCCCCAGGCTTGATGCTGGCGAACGGGTCCCACACCGTGGTGGCCCCCGAGCCCAGCACCCCAAGCCCCGGTGGATACATGAATGGGACCGGTGGCATAATGGCCGGTGGAGGAGGAATCCAACCCCCCACCCCCGCCCCAGGTGGGACAGGCACCCCCAGCGCCCCCACTGGCGGAGCTGGCGGGGACCAAACCTGACCACAGGTGCCTGCAGCAGCCCCCGTGAAACTGTTGCCACCCCCCATAGCTGGCGGGATGAACCCGGGACCCTGGATGGGCAGTAGCGGAGATGTGCCTGCATGTGGTGCAACCTCACCTGCCCCGTAAGGGGTAGAAGCCATCCACGGTGGGCCCATCCTGGTTGGGCCCTGGAAAGATGACCATTGCCCAGGCTGGGCCATCTGTCCAGCATGGCCCGTCTGCCCGGCGCCACCCGCCTGTCCGGTTCCCGCCATCTGCACTTCGTGGGCCACTTGCCCAGGTGGGGCCGACTCCTCTTCGGGGTCTGCGCCCCAAGCTGCGGTGGCAGCCGAGGAAAGCCCCTCCGGGCCTGCCCCCGACCGCCACCTCTCCAACTCGTCGAGCCGCTCCAGGACCCTGGCCCAGGAGAGAGAAGGGGACAACTCGGGTTGAGGGACTGTGGGCATAAACCCTACCACCCCCCCCACCGGGATCCCCCCCGGGGGCCCCTCTGCCGCCGCCCGAGCCCGGGCAGACGGCCTGGCAGCCCTCCTAGGCCGCACCACAGGTTGGGCCGGGAGGGCCTTAGCTGGCCACTTTTTAGGGGCCATACCACTAAAATCTATCTTTTACACAAAAAGGAATAGGGCGGGACCAAGCCCTCCCCCAACGGGCCCTGCACCCCGTGGGCAAAGGCCTGCCAGAAGCAGCAGGCCTCCGCAGAACAAAGCCCTCCCAAGAGGCTAATCCCACCTCTCAGTGGGCAACAAGGCCCGACACCAGGCCTTTATCCCAGGCCACAAGCCACCCCCAGGACACCACAAGCCCGCGGGGCCTCCCAAAGGCAGCACCCCCACCACCCACAAACAGGCAATGAGGCTCCAAACCGGAGCGGAGTCCAGCCGATGCTGGCTCCGCTAAACGCTGAAAAGGCTCTTCACTTAGACCACAGGCCACAAAATGGCGCCTCGCACGAGGTCGCCACCTAAAATGGCCGCCGGAGCAGACGAACGAACGTCTGCTCAGTAGCTCGGTCCGGGCGAAAAGGAAGAGCCCCGGGCCTGCTCGCCCTTATATAGGGCAAGCAGGCCCCGCCCGGACCAATCAGGGCCTTGGCCAATCAGGCCCTGATCTCCCGAGCGAAGTCTCGCATCGCGAGACTTCGCCCGGGATCCAAAATGGCGGCCGCCATGAGGGACCGTGTCTCCCGGTCCCTCCAGCAAAGCCTGCCTGCCGGGTAAGTCCGGCGCTGCCCTTTCTTATCTGAAAATACACTTTTCCTCAATTGCTTTTTTAAATTTACTAATGCAAAAATCTTTAAAATATTAATTCATACAATAAATTCTTAGAACTTGAGAAGATCTGCTGCTTTGTGAAATCATTCACTAAGGCAGAGCTGTCAAATTCCCAGTCCATGAGCCAGGTGTGTCACTTACGGCATGGCCACGCCTGGTTTAGTGAAGGGGGAAAGGTCGCAATTTGTCATGTGACGCCACCATGAAGATGTGAGTTTGACACCCCTGCACTAAGGGAAATTTATTTTGTTTTCATTTCCCCTGGATTTGAATTTTAAAGCATTTCCCATGCTTTTTTGTGCTGTTCTGAATGGAACTGTGATAGTTGATAAATTCTGATATAAAGAAACCAAACTGAATGAAACGTGAAAAATTAAAGGTCCAGTTGTTTTTGAAACGGAAAGAATCATGAATGTGACCTCTGTAGGGGCTGTAAGGGAAAAAGAGAGAACACTTAATTCAGCACTTCTATAAATATAGGATCAACGTTCAGGCTCAGGTATATCTGTGGGACAGCAAGATAGTCAACAAAGTCAAGGCAAGGGATATATAAATTACCTGAAATCAAAGTAGCATCTGTGAAAAAAGGAACAGGGCATGATTATGCAGTTGCAACCACCATCTTGGAAGATGTGGCAGACGTTCTTCCTCTATCACATAAGAGTTTAAGAATAATAAAAGAAGAAAACATGATTTTTTAAATTTAAGATTGTAAAAATAAAGATAAATGTTAGATTAACCGACAGAGAGACAGATGGTCCAATACTGGGGCACTACAAATATTGTGAATTTCATGTATATGTGTGTGTGTGTGTGTGTGTGTGTTTGTGTAACATATTTTTTCTGATAATGAAAAGGAAGGGAGACTACTATAGATCTATTTCGAGCTTATTTGCCTTTATCAGGTAGCCACACCCTTTTACTGGGATTTGAACCCGGGGCCTCTGCCTTGTAAGGTAGAGGTCTTAGCCATTAGGCTACAGGCTCAACTCCTGTATCATCTTGTATACCAGGGAAGGGATATTATATATATATATATGTGATACATACAAAAATATAATTTGTCGGCTATGAATAAATTAACTGCCTTGAAATGGCCCTGGGTTGGGCCTAGAGGCAAAAAAGGAACGGTGTCGTTCCTTCAATATAGCAGAGTGATCCGACATAAAACACATATAGCCCCTCCCTGGTACAGAGCTGAAAGAGATCAGATCTGGTGGCCTAGAAGCTGCCGGATCAAATCCCAGTAAGGGTGTGGCTAGCTGATGAGGCCAGAACAAGGCTGAAATGATGCCATCCTAGTCTCCCTTAATTTCAAAAATTAAAGCTTTTTTCAGCCCTAACCAGGGGATAAAATAATCTCCCCAAAAACTAAGATGTGTTTTATACTTTGGTGCATCTTATCCACCGAAAAATATGGTATAGGTATTTATTTGTTTGTTTGTTTGTTTGTTTGTAAAAATACTTCTACATTTTAATTTGGAGAGCATAAACCAGTTTAACTTCGTGTAATAGCAATTTGATCATGGTCTTTGTCATAATCATGAAAAATATCTCCTATTGTGGATTTCTTAACAGTGAATATGACTTAAAGGCATAGAGCAGTGATGGCGAACCTATGGCACAGGTGCCACAGGTGCCACATGGAGCCATATCTGCTGGCACGCGAGCTGTTGCCCTAGTTTAGCTCCAACATGCATATGTGTGCCGGCCAGCTGATTTTTGCCTCTCATAGAGGCTCTGGGAGGGCGATTTTGGCTTCCAGAGAGCCTCCAGGAGGGATGGGGGAAGTTGTTTTACTCTCCCCTGTCTCCAGGGAAGCCTTTGGAGCCTGGTGAGGGCAAAACATGAGCCTACTGGGCTGACCATAAATTGAGAAACAGGCCTCTGGGGAGTGGGAGAAGCTGCCTGGGAAGTGGGCACTCGTGCCTGTGTGATAACGCACAAACATGCTCTTTTGGCACCCAAGGAAAAAAAGGTTCACCATCACTGGCATAGAGCAATAGAGGAACAAGAAGGAACAGAAAGGAAGGGCAAAGGGGAATAGTACAATGTAGGTATGCTTCTTTAAAGGTATTCCTATGTAGTTAATGAGGCTTACATTTGGTTAACTCTATAGAGGATTATAACTGAAAAACAATTTCAGTTCACATCTTTTGTTGCTGTGGATCAGTCTCATCTGATTGAAATAATAGAGTAAAACATAGCTATGATTGTAAATCCATTTTCATTTCTTATATATGCAAAAATAATTAACTAAACTTAAATGCATAATTGGGTGACTAATAACTGCAAAATGCTGCTGCATGCTTAAATTGTCAATTGTGCCTATAGGCATACCTAGTTTGCTTCTGAGCTGGCATTTAACTGTAATTCCATTGCTAATAAATAGTAGCAGCCAAAGGACAGCTAACACAGTTCTTTAACATGAAACAAATGAATTTAAATCAGTGGGACAATTCATAGGAAAGCTGTTTTAGCAGGCAATAGCATCTTACAGTTTGGATACAATTAACAGTTTTTAAAGGTTTTGTATTACTATTGTTGTTTTACATTCCTGTTGTGAGCTGCCTAGATCCCCTAGGAGTGGGGCGGCATAAAAATTGAATGAATGAATGAATGAATGAATGAATGAATGAATGAATGAATGAATGAATGAATGAATGAATGAATTTAAGACTCAATCAACCAACCTCGGCACATTAGCCCTACATGGTATTGGACCAGATTACTTACAGGATTGCCTCCTGCCACATGAGCCCCAGCGACCAGTCAGGTCCCACAGAGTCAGCCTTCTTCGTGTCTCCGGGACAATGTCACTTGGTGGTGCCTAGGGGAAGAGCCTTCTCTGTGGGGGCTCCAGCCCTCTGGACCAGCTCCCCCAGAGATTCGTACTGCTCCCATCCTCCTTGCCTTCCGCAAGAGCTTGAAGACCTATTTCTGCCGACAGGCCTGGGGGTACTAGATATTAGCCCCTGGCTAATGAATAGTATGTATGCTTGATTGTTCAAATGAGAATGATTGATTTTTTTAACTAACTTGAGTTTTTAGATTAGTCAACTTAACTTTAATTGGATTCAGGATATTTTTATTATTTATATATATGTTGTAAGCCGACCTGAGTCTTCGGAGAGAGATGGCATATAAAGCAATCAAACAATCAAACAATCAAACAATCAAACAATCAAACAATCAAACAATCAAACAATCAAACAATCAAACAATCAAACAATCAAACAATCAAACAATCAAACAATCAAACAATCAAACAATCAAACAATCAAACAATCAAACAATCAAACAATCAAACAATCAAACAATCAAACAATCAAACAATCAAACAATCAAACAAACAAACAAACAAACAAGCTTTTTGCCAAGTAAAGAAATGAAATTTGATATTTCAGTATTATGTTTCTATTATTTATGACTGATGAATAAAAGGTTTAAATAAATGTAGGCATTACAATAGCCACTGATGGCTCAGACTTTACTTGAGGCAACATAAAATTGTGTTTATATCCTTCCTTTGAAAAACAGAAGACTTTAATTGCATTATCGTTAGAAAGGTAAGACAGATGGCTTTATCTAATGACAATCTGCAAGGTGCCTCTGTAAAAAAAAAAAGTAAAATGCCCTATTTTGGGGTTGTTGTTTTTTTTAATTTGGTTGCTCTTAGGCATTTTAGAACTATTGAAAAAGGTAAATATATTTTAATCTCTTTCTCAGCAATAATTGCTCAAGTGGTGACTTGTGCATAGGTGACTGGAAGAGATTACTGTAACTGGCAGCAAAAACTGCAGGTAAGAATAAGAATAGGTAACTTCTGATATGACAGCAGGCACCCAGGTATTTGCAAGTTATGTGTAGCTTAACCATGACTTACTCAACATATGTTGCATGACACTTAAAGTAAACCAAGGGCAACAACTGAGTCAGGCTAATTTTTCATTCAGGATTTTGCAGGAATGCCACCACAAAATTGTAAAGGATTCAGTATGTTGAATCTTGCATTCTGCATAGGAAATACAGCCATGAATTCAGCATTGCCTTTACACTCCACAAATGCTAATTAATGCTCCACTAATTAATTTGGTTATCTGAGGGAAATATCTGCTACTGTGCAGTAGTGAAATATTTCAAAATTTCCTACCAGTTCTGTGGGCGTGGCTTGGTGGTCATGGTCATGTGACCAGGTGAGTTCAAAAACCACCTTTCACACTTCAGACACAAACAACACAAATGGCACATAACTGACTCACTCACAATGCAAAAGCAGCTGATTTCACACACAATGACCCCTACAACAAGCAGGAATCTTCAGACTCACAGAGAGCTCAAAAACGAACTCTCACTTTGCACAAAAATAGCACAAAAGCTACACAACTGCCTCACACACAACTGACTCTCACACAATGCAAAAGCACATAAAATGGCCCCTGCAACAACAAGCAGAACGTCACAGAGCCACAAAGAGCTCAAAATCCAATTTTCACACTTTACACAAAAATAAAACTTTCACACTTTACACAAAAACTACACAACTGACTCACACACAATGCAGAAGCAGCTGGACTTCACACAAAAGGGCCCCTACAACAAAGAAGGAACTTCACAGCAATAGACAATTTTAAAAAATGCTTTATTTTTTTTTTAAAAAAAAGAGGTTCTGATGGTCCCTTCTCAGTTAATTCTATTTTATTCTGTTCTGTTCTGTTTTGCTTTGGGTCTGAATGGAACGGAATAATGAACCACCCACTGCAAAAGTTCAAACCAGAAACAAAGTGTATTTTAGAAAACAAAAGTTACAAAGCATAGTCCTTCTTTTTAATTGCTGCTGGCAACATTTAGGGTCAACAGTCCAGAGATAGTGGAGCAGGCTATGGCCCGGAACCCAGTCTAATTGGAACATTCCACAATGATTACGCGGGTTGTCAAAACATGCCACATTACTCTTCAGAGCTTCCCAAGCAGCTACAGTCTGATCTTAAAGGGAAAGCCACAGTGTGCCAGGAAAACATTTCTGAAACTCCGGTCCTAGCAATGCCACCATAATGACTCATTGGCAGACCACACCTCTTTCTCCCAGCAATCCTCCTTTTATACTGTATGAGTATGGTCACTGTTCCCCACAGCTATAAATGATTAGACTTCTCTCATAGACGTACTATCTGAACTTTTTCCCATAAAGCTTTTCCTGTCTGCTTCTAAACCTTCTGACCTGGGCATCTAATAGGGGCTCCTGACCTCCCAGGTCCTCACTGCTGTGAGTGACCCTTGTCAGTCTTAGGACATGCCTGATTCTGAGGACGATGAGCCAGGTCCCTCAGATTATCCTGGGTTAGAGAGGCTGTCAGAGGAAATGGAAGCC
Organism: Erythrolamprus reginae; assembly: GCF_031021105.1. Lineage (NCBI taxonomy): Eukaryota > Metazoa > Chordata > Lepidosauria > Squamata > Dipsadidae > Erythrolamprus > Erythrolamprus reginae. The sequence goes on along the minus strand of NC_091955.1, from coordinate 26,247,848 downwards.
AAGAGTGAGGAAGATAGTGATGTGGGAGTGCCAGGGGGGGGGGGATGATGATACAATGAGAAATTGGTCCTTGTCAGATAGTGAGGAAAATGTATCAGGAGATGAATGGTTAGAGCCTAGATATCGAAGAAGGGAATAAAGAAGAGAAGAAATCCAAGGTAAAAAGTATTAATCCATATGAATAGCTCTGTGGATTGTAAGATAGCATTTCCAGGTTAGAGCAGGAAGTGAAGGGTTTGACAATGTTGATAAAAGAGAATGGCGGAGATTTTGTGGTGTTCCTGAAACAAAAGAGTAAAAAGCTATGCTGTGATTTCCGAAATGAGTCAGAAGCTGCACTGTTGAATTTATTATGAAGCCTGGTAACCTAATGAACATAAAGTTGTGATTTATAGCTCTCTTATCTATGAGCCAGCTGAAAATTGAATGTTGGAACAGTTAGAGTTTTTCAAGCTGAGAGAAGTTGCCTCAGTGTTTATGCTTTGTCTTTTTAACTTGCTAAAGCTTCATGTATCTAAACTGGAGTGAACATAAATAAAGAGACTATTATTTCAAGGAGTGGATTTTTTGAGAGTCTTCGAAAAATATTGAAACTGTGCTCAGAACACTCATGCCCCTCTGAGTCAAGGGAGACCATCATTGGGGTTTCTATAGTCTCTGGAGGTTCATCATGTTCTAGCTCTCCCTCACTCTCACTCTCTGATTCAGCTGGCAAGAACTCTGTCCTAGGGTACCTAGACGGGCCTGGTTCATCCTCCTCAGAATCTGTCACTAACTGGTCGGGTTGCGGACCACTCACAACATTCTATTCTATTCTATTCTATTCTATTCTATGCTATGCTATGCTATGCTACTAGACATATGTAATATTACAAGTTTATACTAACACTGAATAAAACACCAAGGTTAGGATAACTAAATGAAACCTTTTAAATAGTCTGTTTTATTTAAAACATGTCAAGCCTAGTTTTCTACCATAAATGCAGAATGTATTAAAATGAAATGTTTGGACAAAAAAAATAGTTTAAATCTTTGGGAGGGCACTTGAAAATTAAATTGGACTTGGCACTTTTCCTCTGATCAAATTACACTAGGCTGAATTAAGAATAGCATGTTCAAACTTCTTGCACTCTTGAATCTCAAAATGACATGTCTTTTAAGGCCTTGGTTTATATAAGAAGTATATATAAAAGATGCCCAACTCACCATTCCTTGCCTTTGTCTTTTTGTCAGCAGCAAAAATGCAGGGTTGTGCTTTGTCAATGCACCAAGCAGTCCAAATGCCAATGACTTAAGTATATGTTTTTCTCCTATGCACTTCTTTTCATAAAAGAAAATGAATGCATTATTCAAGTGATTCTAAATAAGGGTTTTAAATGGATTTGTAGGGGGGGCATGAAAATTTGATGTGTGCATAGATGGAAGAGTACAAAGCATTCCATAAAGTGCTGTGCATGAAACACGCCAAGAAAGTGAAGCATCAAAAGAGCTCAAACAGAGATATTTTATTTGTCTTCTGTGACCAAACATGATGACTTTTCAAAAAGTCCCACCAGGAGACCGTAGAGGAAAAGATAGCTATCAGTTATAACAGTGATTCAGATCTTTATTTAACTGTTAAAAACCATATTGGCATGAAGACTTTTTAAAATGTCCCCCAAAATAAGTTAATTTATGAAATGAAACTTCTACAATTGAGACCTTCAGATGCAGCCAGCAGGACATTTAAATAAACAGAGGGAAGCTAATAAATAAATCTTATATATTGTTCATAAATGTCTGAAACACTGCATAGCACCATAAACATTAGAGGAAGTGATTTTTATTTTTAATGTAATGTGTGCTGCATGAAGAATCCCTACCGTCAGATCTTCTGTGGAAAATATTAAGACAGCATATTCACAGCATGGAATATCTTTCACACCATGATCCCTACAATCTCATTATGAAAATTAGGCCCATTCACATTATTACATTTTCACATTCCAGGCTCACTAACACAGATGTTATCTTGCAATTGCTTCTAGTCCAGCTTTTTCTTGCTTTCAGAATAGATAACTTAAGACCTCGCTGCTTTCTTCCCGTTTCATTATTTCACGGTCTGTTCAGATTTCCTGTCTGCTTCAAAGTTCAGCATTAGTTAGCTAACACACTGGCTTTTCAATCACATAATAATTAAATAAAATCCTTAGAACCGTATAGGTAGGATGATCCAGAACATTAAGCACACTTACCTAAATTATCTGAGATGAGGAAAGTGTGTATATGTCGTGGAAGAGAACCAGCCAGTACTTTTCTCTGCTCTGAGTCAATAAATTTTGGTGTTACTTTACATGATTTATGCAATTAATATCAATATTTGGTTTAGAACCTGGTTTTTTTCCCCTTTTATATATGATAAATATGATGCAATAGAATAGAGGTAGGATTATGCAATCTATCATTAAACAATTCTTGATTTAATATGTATTGAGACAGAAAAGATTTTAAGTGTGAGGTTTGCCTAAATAGAATATTTGAATATTTACTACATGGAAATTCATACAAACTAGCTGTACTGATTTTGTTGAATATAAGGAAAATTTGATAATTATGATGAAAATGAATATAAGATAAAATGTTTAACAATATATCTAAAGTTATTTTAGCGGTGCTTGGTTACAATAAAAGAAGGAATAAGAAAAAACAGATAGGGAGGAAGAGATCCAAGAAAGGGGGGAAGCAACAGCCCTAAAAATGAAAAGGCACAAGAAATAACTATTTTGGAAAATTAAGCTATAGCAATTAAAAGAGGGATTAAAACAGTGAAGTAATGTGATAGAGAACCCAGAAGACAAAGCTAGATTTTTTTCACAGGAGGTGGTTTCCTTTTGTTTTGTATTATTATTATTATTATTATTATTATTATTATTATTATTATTATTATTATTGTTGTTGTTGTTGTTGTTGTTGTTGTTTAGATTTGCATGTCGCCCTTCTCTGAAGACTTGGGATTAGATTAGATTAAAGTTTTTGGGTTTTTTATGAATGATTTTTATAAACAATAAAATTATTGGGAAGAGTTAGGGGTAATTTAAATATATACCATCAGTCTGCTAATTATGAGTTGAGTTAGGATTGGAGAAACTCAGGAAAGGTTAAAGAGGGTGGAAATGGAAGTAGAAGGAGTGGAAGAGAAAGAGAGAGAGGTAGTAGAGTAGGAATGAAGGAGCTAATAGGTAGGAAGAGGAGATGGAGAAAGAGGGAAGGAGTCCTGGAATAATGGACTAAATTGTGTAACTATATATAATGCTTGTAATATTGAAAGGTTTATAATGTAAATTTATTTGTGAGAAGATGGAGAAAAATAAAAAAACTTTTTGGCAAAAAAGAGAATCAACTTTTGCAATAGAACAGGGATTCCCACATTTGGCAATTTTAACACTTGTGGACTTCAACTCCCAGAATTCCTCAGCCAGCAAAGGAAAGGGAGTTGAAGTCTACAAGTTTTAAAGTTGCCAAGGTTGGAGATCCCTGCTCTAGTGGATCCCAGCCACCGAAATGCATTGGAAATTTGCCCTCTGCAATCCCAGCTGGCTTCTCCCCCCTCCCAAGAAAATTCCAAAGGACATTTTACCTGTTACCGCAGCTCTCGACCAGCAGGCAACACGCTCTGGAGGGGGGCCCTTCAGTTCTCACGGCCGGTCATTTGCATAGATATTGCCAAGGCTGCTCTGCATAAAGAGACCAATGCTGTGAGATGTTTATCTAAAACATCATCAATCAGTTTTCTAAAGATGCAAAGCACAGTTTAGGAGAGAGCCTAGGCTTTTCTGCAGGTAGCAAAGTTGGAGGAGCAGAAAGTTCCCAGGTAAAGGGAACAGTGGAGGGGAAATTGAGAGGAGGGGTGGGGGAGAGAGGAAATGATGGAGGTTTGCTTAGAGGGAACAGTGGAGGCAATCTGTTTATCTTTGTGTCAGACATTCTGAGGGGGGAGGGAAGAGGAGAGGAGGGCAAAGAGAAGGCCAGGGGCTAGCCACAAAATAGGGACGTGGGATAAATGATTAAAAAGCGGGACTGTCCCACCAAAAGCGGGACATCTGGTCACCTTACCCTACCCAAGTTCATCACATAGACCACTCCAGTTCTCTCAACGTCCACGATCCTCCACTGTACTTCCGGCTGGTGCTGAACAAAGGATGACCTGGAATCATTGGAAATAATTTATTGTGGCTAGTATCTTTCCCCCTCATGCAACCACCCCTCCCCAATCTCCACAGTACTTTTTCTACTTGTGGCAGGCCAAAGTCTCTAACTCAAAATGATGGCTTCGGCCTGACAGTAACACTGATTTGATTTTATATTTTATATTGCCTTTCTCTAGGATAATGTTTCATCTTCCCAGGCTATGTCAAATATTACTTAGCTTTTTGTAGATCAGCCAAGGCACACTCTCTAAATGCTGCTTTGTGTATGATGAGAACCTATGGTGACTTGGGAAGCAAGGTAATCTTGTTCCAAAGGTGCTTTATTCAAAAGGAAACTGGACTTCTTTTCTTTTTCCTTTGAACATATTTCATTTCTCATCCAAGAAGCTTCTGTTAGTTCTGAGTGAATGATGGAGAATGGAAGATTTTATGTTTTTGTATAAGGAACAAAATGTCTTCAACATAAAACCAAAGACAGTCCAGTTGCCATTTGGGGAAAAAAAGCACATTTGGTACAATTATGACCTGGATGACTAAGACTCTCCAGGGACATTAAGCAAGTGAATGCTCGCTATCCTCTTCAGATGATTGAGAATGAGAATACTAATTTAGCCTATAACTTTTTTGTTTGGTGTAGCTCTTGCAACATGAGTTCCAGGCAGTTCTAATTGTTTCAAAGTGCCATGTACAGTATTTTTTTTAAGTTTCCATATTACATATAAACTACTGTATATGCAAGTAGGATAACTGAGATGTAGTCAAGGTATAAGAGCTAGTGTCAGGTCCAAGCTGCCATTTGAGTGGAGACTTTGGCCTGCCACAATTAGAGTAGTTCTGTGGGAATTGGGACAGGGTGGTTTGCATGAGAGGGGAAAGTTCACAACACATTCATTCAGGGTGAATTCCAGGGTCCTCTTTTGTTCAGCACTAGCTGGAAGATGGGGGTGGACCATGGATGCTGAAAAGACCGGAGTTGTCCATGTGATGAACTTTTGGGTGTGAGTATGGGGGATGAACCTTAACCTGGAAGGGGAACTGTAGGAAAAGTTAATATCGGTTTGACCACAGTCTGTATCCCGGATGGCTTTGTTAATAAACTGGAACTTCAATCCAGGGATTAAGATTGGACTTAATCCCTGGATAGTTCAGTGGATTTGCAGCTGGCTGAAGTGTAGATATCAGAGGATTCTTGTTAATGGCGAGTATTCTGAGCAGAGCCTGGTTACAAGTGGTGTGCCACAAGGGTCCGTTCTGGGTCCTATTCTTTTTAATATCTTTGTGAGTGACATAAGGGAAGGTTTGGTAGGGAAGGTTTGCCTAAGTGCACTAGAGTGCCTTCCGTCCCCTGTCCTATTGCTCTCCTATATCTTCTATACCTTTCTTCTATTCTTATATCTCTTCTTCTATTCTTTCATTGATATGTTTTATTCCTATATCTTCTCTTTTCTTCTTTCTTAGATATATTTTACTATGAGAATATCCTCTATAACCTTCATTATGTATTTTACTATGTGTATACCCACTAAAACCCTCATTGTGTATTGGATAAAACAATAAACAAACAAACAAACAAACAAATAAATAAATAAATAAAATATTTGCTGATGACTCTAAAGTGTGCAATAGGGCTGATATTCTTGGAGGCATCTGTAATATGGCAAATGATTTAGCTTTACTAGATAAGTGGTCAAAACAATGGAAACTGCAGTTTAATGTTTCAAAATGTAAAATAATGCACTTGGGCAAAAGGAATCCTCAATCTGAGTATTGTATTGGCAGTTCTGTGTTAGCAAAAACTTCAGAAGAGAAGGATTTAGGGATAGTGATTTCTGACAGTCTCAAAATGGGTGAACAGTGCAGTCAGGCAGTAGGGAAAGCAAGTAGAATGCTTGCCTTCATAGCTAGAGGTATAATAAGCAGGAAGAAGGAGATTGTGATCCCGCTGTATAGAGCACTGGTGAGACCACATTTGGAGTACTGTGTTCAGTTCTGGAGACCTCACCTACAAAAAGATATTGATAAAATTGAACGGGTCCAAAAACGGGCTACAAAAATGGTGGAAGGTCTTAAGCATAAAACTTATCAGGAAAGACTTGATGAATTCAATTTGTATAGTCTGGAGGACAGAAGGGAAAGTGGGGGACATGATCGAAACATTTAAATATGTTAAAGGGTTAAATAAGGTTCAGGAGAGAAGTGTTTTTAATAGGAAAGTGAACACAAAAACAAGGGGGCACAATCTGAGGTTAGTTGGGAAAAAGATTAGAAGTAACGTGAGAAAATATTATTTTACTGAAAGAGTAGTAGATACTTGGAACAAACTTCCAGCAGACATGGTTGGTAAATCCACAGTAAATTGAATTTAAACATGCCTGGGATAAACATATATCCATCCTAAGATAAAATACAGGAAATAGTATAAGGGCAGACTAGATGGACCATGAGGTCTTTTTCTGCTGTCAATCTTCTCTGTTTCTCTGTTTTTATGTTTCAAAGAAAGCCAAGGTTTGGACTCTAGTTTATTTCTCAGATGTTTACTAGGATGATACCAGGGTTCCATGAGTTCTGTATCTACATTGGTCATAAAGCCAACTGGGTGATCTTGTGTCAGTCCCACACTCTCTGCCCCAGGAAGAAGACATCAATGGCAAACTACTTCTGAAATCTTGCCAAGATAACTTCAATCAGAACTAGTCAAGATATTCAGCATGGCTCAACACTAATTCAAAGGCTCTCCTGCCACAAAAAAAGACCCACCTACCCCAAGATATAGATAGCTTGTAACGTATGTCAAGGTAAAGGGTCATAATTGACACAAAGGTAACCGATGCGTTCTATGCAAATTGTATCAGTGGATAGAGAAATAAATGCAAATACAGTGTTCCCTCGATTTTCACGGGGGATGCGTTCTGAGACCGCCCGCGAAAGTCAAATTTTCGCAAAGTAGAGATGCGGAAGTAAATACACTATTTTTGGCTATAAACAGTATCACAAGCCTTCCCTTAACACTTTAAACCCCTAAACTGCAATTTCTCATTCCCTTAGCAACCATTTAGATTATTACTCACCATGTTTATTTATTAAAGTTTATTAAAAAAAATATTTATTAAAGCTGGACGAAAGTTTGGTGATGACGTATGACGTCATCAGGCGGGAAAAAACGTGATATAGGGAAAAAACCCGCAAAGTATTTTTTAATTAATATTTTTGAAAAACCGTGGTATAGCAGTTTCGTGAAGTTCGAACCCGCAAAAATCGAGGGACCACTGTAGTAGTAAAATTCTAACCCAATCAAGAGTTAAGCAATATAATATTAGATCAGGCAATTATCAAAACAAAGATCAGCTGGAAACTGAATATTTAACTAAGAAGACAAACATAGGTAAGATTTCTTTTTTTTAAAAAAATGCAAGAAATGCGAACACTGATTGTTATAAATAGAATTTGCATTTGATACACAGCAGTTGCTCAAATTCTTTTGTAGTAGCTTCTTACCGACTCTACATAAATACAAATCATCAGAAGCTCTTGAATTCCCATGTGCCTCTTTAATTGCTTCAAGTCTAGCATGCAGGGGAGAAATAAGTTTTACCTGTGCTCTTTAAAGTATATTCTTTCTCTTTCATCATTTTCCCTTAAAAAAGGGATAGCATGTTCTATTTTCCGAAGAAAATAGCACCTCAACTGCATTTTTAAATTTTAGTTTGAGTCATGCAATAGCAATAATATGGAACATGTTATTGAAATATACAGCTATAAATAGGATTACTTCAGCCTTGGGGGAAAAAAAGAGATTGACTTGTGTCAAAACACATACATCCTCACACATGCCTGCTGTCTATAAATAAAATCATTATCAATAATGTATGGCATGTCAGATTATCACTGCTGAATTATACACATATCATTAACTAAAAAAACATTGTTCCAGTGCTTTATATGAAATAGTTCCTATATATATACATATAAAAGAGCTTGTATATTATTTAATAAAAGGATATCCAGTGATAAACCTGATGCTTACACTGCAATATTATGCAATATTTTACTCATGGTGAATCCAGCTGCAGTAAGAATTGCAGTACAACTCTTATAATTAAAATATTAATCCCAATATATGTGTGGATCTTTCAGGAAGATATAGGATACGGCTGGTCTTGCCTGAGCTTGGAAGATAAATAGGTTTAGACCTCATTAGGACCTATATGGGAGACCACTAGCGAATTTAGGGTTGTAGGCTAGATTGAGTAAATGAAAAGTATGAAAAGCATATATTTTTCTTTTGTATATTCCCATACTGTTTTATTTTGTTTCTTTTCACACTGAAGAACTATGATAACCTTGGTGATTGAACGTTGACTTACCTGTGTTATCAAATGTCAGCATAACTTATTTCTGACTTGAATACAAATGAGAATACTATATTAATATTTGAAATCCTCTGTGGTTCAATTCTGTCCATACTAGTATTGTACAATAATTAATAATGTAGCTGGTTAGCAGTCATGTTACAGTAAACAATGGGAAATCTGACTGGTATTTTTAGAAAATATTCCATTTAATGCTTAAACCTAATTAGCTGATTTTCTAAAATATTTTTCAACCAAAAGAATTCAACATGTTCATTTATCTATGCCAAAATTATTCTCAAAAGTAAATATATATTCTAGGAATATGTTAAATCAGCAGATAAATAGAATAAGAGTGGGATAAGATTATATTGAGGTCTTGTTTATTGCATATAAATTAATAGAGATTTTTGGATCAGCTGGAGACATCCAGATACTTTGAATTGCATGTCCCACAATCCATTCATTCATTCATTCATTTATTTAACTGGATTTGTATGCCGCCCCTCTCCGAGGACTCGGGGCGGCTCACAGCATATACAAAAAACAGAACAATAATATAAATCCAATTTATACTACATTAAAAACAACCATTAAATTATATTAAAAGAAGGTAAAAACCTATCAGACCAATCATTAAACACTCATACTAGAAACATTCATTGATCAGGGGGAAGATCTAAGAGTCCCAAGCCTGGCAGCAAAGATGAGTTTTTAAACTCTTTCGGAAGGCAAGGAGGGTGGGGGCAGTGCGAATCTCTGGGGGGAGCTGATTCCAGAGGGTCAGGGCTCCCCCAGAGAAGGCTCTTCCCCTAGGTCCCACCAGCCGACACTGTTTGGTTGACGGGACCCTAAGGAGGCCAACTCTGTGGGACCTCACCAGTCACTGGGATTCATGCAGCAGAAGGTGGTCTCAGAGATAATCTGGTCTTATGCCATGAAGGGCTTTATATTGTTAATTATCATTGTTAATTATTCTAATTAAAACATTTCTTTAAAAGTAAAGTTATTCCTAGTTTAGTACCTATCTGATGTAGTAACCATTCACAAATATGACATTAATCATTTAAAAAATTCATTTCCCTACAATGCATGCATTTTTTAAACCAAATTCCATGCTGCCTAACAATAAAAGCCTTCAGTTGAAATACATTGAGATCTGGTCAGTTTCAAAGTAGCAGCCTATGACTGCTAAAGAGTTCTAACCAACCAATGAAGGTCACAAAGCTGAACTTGTTAACTTGTAGCTAGCTTTTATTTTATTTTTAGAAGTACTGTGCTGTGGAGAAAAGCAGTCAAAAATAGATGGCTTGCTTAAGCAATATCTCCACCCTCTAAGGAAAAAAAAGTGTGTGCATGTGTGGGGGGAACAGATATGTCAAACTCAAGATTTGTGGGCCACATCCGGGTCCCAAAGTGCTTAGATCTGGCCTATGGGGCCACTCTGGAAGTGGCAAGGGTTTGACCCCAGCTGCTTTGGCCCAGCATAGCACTCTCCCTGAGCACTCCCCCAAGTATGTGCACAGGAGGCAGAAAGCATGCCTGGGCTAGCAATGCTTGGCAGCAACTGCAACTCATTTGCCTCGCCCAGCCTCCTTTGACTGAAGAGTGTTCAGAAACTGCAAATTGTACAAAATGCAGCCAGAGTCTATCCCTCTTGGTTATGTGTTCACTTAGTGACTGTTCTGAATTCAGACTCATACAGATAATACAGCAGTACCTCTAGACACGAGCTGCTCCACATGCAAGTATTCCAAGTTACGAGCCGAGACGCGAGCAAAATTTCTGTTTGACACCATAGCTCAAATTCGAGATATGAGCCGAGCTTCCACTAGGTGTCGCAAGAATTCCATGCTTCCAGTTATCTCGGTGCAAAAAACAAAGTCTAAAGGCATTCGTTCAAGATGCGAGTTGACTGACATACGAGCTCGGGTTTGGAACGAATTAGACTCGTATGTCGAGGTACCACTGTACTTGGAATAAATGATCTCTCAATGCATCTCATTGTAAAACACATCTTTATTTCTCCTTTTAACACATTAACTTTGCACGCAGTTTTCTTCTCTCCTCATCTCTATCTCAGCAGTTAAGTAGATAAGCTTGGCAGTAACATAAAAAACATTCCACAAGTCATTGTAAAATTTATGGGCTAATCAGGGCTAGCCAGGAATCATTAAAAAAACCAGTAATAAATCACACATGATAGCTTACGCTCCAGAGCAAGTCCTGGACATTACCATCTTTAGATTTCAAGATTGAACGAATTACACCCGGATGTGAGGTAATTGATTAATTAATTACTCTCTAATATCTCCTCCCTCTTTCTTCCAAGCATCTCTGAAAGTGTCTGAAACGCGCATCCCCCCATCTATTATCTCCCCCTTTGAGTCACCCGAACTCATGTCTATGTCATTAGGTCTGCTATCTTCAGTAACGTTGCTAACTGTTGGTGGAACAGGGAAATTTATGATCTTTAAATCCCACTCATCCTCCGAATCTGAACATTCCTCAAGCTGCAAGGGAGTATACACAACAGTGACCATTTTGCTTCCAATTTGAGGAACCAACTTCTATTGCTAAACAAGGAGAGCAATGTATTTTGTCTAAAGTAAGAATTTTTGGATCCTGAATTACTGGAGGTTGGGTTTTTTTTCCCCCTTTGGTAATTTGAGCAATTGTGCACAACATTTTCTTAACAGTTTTGTGTTGTGGTTCTATAGAAATATTCTCTGCAGAAAAGCTATTAGTTTTAATTAATTCTTATCTCTCCCCTGATAATACATTGGTTGACGGTTAGGGAAACTCCCACGGGAAGTTCAGAATTAGCATTTGTGACAGTAGGAGCAGACTGACAAAGCTAAAGAAGCCATAACTTTATTATGGCTTATTATATTATATTATATTTCAGTTCCTCAGAAATCATGGGTGGCACAGTTTGGATGCATTCTGTATGTTAACCCATTTCAGGTACCTTACTTCAAAAAAGTTTTGCCTTATGAGGCACCATTTCAGGTAGTTAAAGGTTATGGGAATTGAAGTTTTAGTATATGCAGTGGACAAGAGGTGTAAGAAAAGGAGCCAGATTGCTGACAGTCCAAGTTGTGAGGAGTCCAAGTTCTGACCTGACAAAAAGCATCACCACAAGAAAAGATATTCACAGAGCGTTACCTACTAACAATGCTTGAAAAGTCCCCATTAAAAAAGATCCATGGTTAATCTTTACATAAAATAAATCTGAGGCAGTAACAAAGTAAAAGGGGGGAATCATTGATTCCTGGCCAGAATTTCAGAAACAAGGTACACAAAGAGGATAGTTTGGAATTTGGCTAACGTATCAAGCCAACTCAGATTCATCCAGATGGCCTGGAAGACATTCTTTCCTGCTCCAATCTAGAAAATGTTTCCTTGGATTTGTCCTCAGTTGTGGTCTTTTCTCCATCTTTCTGAAAACTAGATGGTTATGAAATATCAACAAGTTTTAGGAATGATATATACAGCTTAGATAAATGAGCAATCTTGAGATGCCCATTTTGAAAATATGGGTGATGGATCTGGCAGGTTTGAAAATAAAATTACCTCCCGCTCTTTCAACAAAATGCTACCCACACACTGGCAGGTGGAATTTCAGAATAAACTGAAAATTAGGTTTTGGCATTTACAGTTTTATATTGCAAGGGAGCACTTAATGGCATTTCTTGTCTCTCAGATGAATGAAACAAGTCATTGAACTCTGCCTCTTTTTCTTACAGTTAAACTATTAAATTATGCTGCATTAGATTAACAAATTTCTGATGAACTCTGAGCTATAGAAGAGTTTGTCCTTTTCTTCTTTTAATATCCTTACAGGTTTCAAGGATCAAAGTTCAAGTTGCTCCAGATCATTAAAAACATAGCATTATTTAAATATGTGTAGTTTTTCTTCCATCCTTTCAATATATATATATGTCACATCTTTGTAAATTGGTTGCCGATCAGTTTCCGGTCACAATTCAAAGTGTTGGTTATGACCTATAAAGCCCTTCATGGCACTGGGCCAGAATATCTCCGGGACCGCCTTCGGCCGCACGAATCCCAGCGACCGGTTAGGTTCCACAGAGTTGGCCTTCTCCGGGTCCCGTCGACTAAACAATGTCATTTGGCGGGACCCAGGAGAAGAGCCTTCTCTGTGGCGGCCCCGACCCTCTGGAACCAGCTCCCCCCAGATATCAGAGTTGCCCCCACCCTCCTTGCCTTTCGCAAGCTCCTTAAAACCCACCTCTGTCGTCAGGCATGGGGGAATTGAAATTTTTTTCTCCCTCCCCCCTAGGCTTACAGAATTTATACATGGTATGTTTGTTGGTATGATTGGTCTCTTAAATTGGGGTTTTTTAGATTACTTTTTAAATATTAGATTTGTTACATTGTTTTTATTGTTGATAGCCTCCCCAAGTCTTCGGAGAGGGGCGGCATACAAATCTAAATAAACTAAACTAAACTAAACTAAATTAAAACATTTGAGAAAACAATTCAAATTATTATTAATAAAAAAGTTACAAAATCTCATGGTTGCAGTAGTAAGATTCAACATTTTGTACTACTGGTTCTGTGAGCATATCTTGGTGGGCATGGCATGGCTTGGTGGACATAACATGGCAGGCAAAGGATACTGTAAAATTCCCATTAAGTCCCCACTCCAGGGGAAGGTTAGTGCAAAATCCTTATTTCTTCCAGATCAACTGGGACTCGGGAGACAGAGAATAGAAGGACTTAGCTTCTTGATTCAGGATGGCTTCTTCATATTAATCTTAAAAAAAGAGTATTTCCTCTTTAGCCCCTAATGTCTGTTACATAGGTAATCCTTATTTGGCAACAGCTTGGCATAGTGATTTTTCAATAACAAAGGTGATGAAAAAATAACTCTGATCAATCTTCACATTTGTGACATATGCAGGTCACAAATCTAAAATGTAAAGCAAAGGAAAGCTGCATTTTTTAGTATATAAGATGCACCTTTATGCTTCAAAAAAGTGTGTCAAAAACCGAATGTTGCATGGGCTGGAGTTGGGTGGCGGTCAGCAGTGGTGCTTGCACCCGGTGGTGTCTGTCTCCGAGGCCGCCTGGCAGCCCTCGGCTGCGTCCCTCCCTGCAGGAGACGTGTGGGTGTTGGCCAAGAAGCCCTCCCGGCAGGCCGAAAAGCAGCTTGGGTGAGCAGCTGTGGCAGCATTAAATCTGGTGGCAGGAGAAGAGGTGCATGGAGGAGCTCCCCAGTCATTGGTAAGCCAACCCATCTTTTTTGTGCTATTCTGTCAGGGTGGTGTGGTGGCAGTGGGCCATGAGGGGAGGTGCAGACTCCTCTGGCCCGAAGGCAAACAGTTGTGCATGGCAAGAGAGCAGCTAAAAGAATTCTCACTGCTGCCCACACATACCACCCCGGTTGTGAGGGGGGATGGTGGAACTCCCTCCGTCCTTTGCTTAAAAGCCACTCGGCATCAAGGAGAAGGGAGCCACCATGGGAGCCACAAGCATTGCCTTCAAGCTCCACGCAGGGTGGCCACAGGCGCCTCTGGCATTCTTCGACCAGGCAAAAGACGAGGAAGGGAGGTTCTCAGGCGTCCTCCTCCTCCGCTGCCTCCTCTCCCTGACTACTGTCGCCTTTTCTGCCGCTGCTGCTTGCTAAGTCCAAGCACAGGTTGAGGCAGAGGAGCTGTCAGGCAAAAACCAGATGGGGTTTGCTTTTCAAGCCAAAAGGGAGGACAGGCTTTTGTTTGCTTGCAGGGTGGTGTCATGTTGCATCTTGTGGCTTTTGACACTTCTTCCTCTTTTCTCTCCCCCCCTTTTTCCTTTGGCATTCTTCCTGAACATTTGGGAAGGCAGAAGCAGAAGAATTGGGAGGTTGGGGTGGAGGACAGAATAGGAATGAGAGTTGAAGTCCACAAGCCTTAAACTTTCCAGGTTTGAAGACCCTTGCACTCCTAATCCCTAACCCAGGGCTCTTCAAACTTGACAGCTTTAAGACTAGTGGACTTCAACTCCTATTCCTGAAGTAGCATGACTGGTGGAGGAATTCTGGGAGTTGATGTCCACTAGTCTTGAAGCTGACAAATTTGAAGACCCCTGAGTTGGGGTTAGGAATGCAAGGGTCTTCAAATCTGGCAAGTTTAAGGCTTGTGGACTTCAACTCCCATTTCTGAACTAGCATGACTGGGGGAGAAATTCTGGGAGTTAAAGTCCACAAGTCTTCAAACTGTCAAGTTTGAAGTTTGTAAAAAGTGTACACGGTTTTAAAAAATATACATTGTTGTAAAAAGTACTCTGCTACACTGGTATTTAACTAAACAATATAGTACTACAGTACACCATTTGGTTCAGAATACTTTTCTCCCTGTTTTCCTCCTCTAAAATCTAGGTGCGTCTTAGACACCAAAAATACGATAAGTTATTAAACACCATCATGGTTTTAATTAGCAACTATTTTGCTTAATGACCAAGTTGCCAGTCCCAACTATGGTTGTTAAATGTGGACTACCTGTTTTGCTTTGGAGAAAGTTGTAATAAGAAGGAAACTGTAATTTTCTTTTACTCTTTTATCCCTGGAAGGATTGCGTTATCGTAACTTTATTTCCCACTAGTTTGGATTCAACACCCCATAGGAAGATAACCATAAAATGGGATGTTTTTCCTAATCTTTATTATCCAGTTGAGAATCTACATCTACAATCCTTTTTCACTTATCTGGGAGTCCCACTCATTAGGCCTTATTTCTGAACAGGTATACAACGGATGCTACCCTACATGCTACAATAGTTCCTTTTAAACTATTACTTTTTAATTTTTTTATTTCTCTCCTTCACCTATATCTGATTTTCTTTTCTTTCTTTTCTTTCTTATATTTCTTTCTTTCTTTCTTTCTTTCTTTCTTTCTTTCTTTCTTTCTTTCTTTCTTTCTTTTGCCTGACTGTCTGAACATACCATACATACACTAATGTTAGAAATATTTAAAAAAAACTTGGATCAATTAAAAAACAGAGTCTTTATTGGAAATAAACAACAATGGCAATAATAATAACAATAACAATAACAGATTGCAAGTTGTGATGGACCATTCAGCCTGACCTTAAAGAGGTTTGAGTTAAAAAATCACCCTTAAGATTTCCACAGCATTGCATTTTATAGTTTCTATCTTGATGCCCGTCCCCATGCCTTTTTCCCCCAGTTCTACATTAACTTGGTCAAAACTCAGTATATTTTCTTGTTTGGGGATGGTTGAGCTGCGTATGTATTTACTCTTTCAATATGGATGCAAATTTTGGGATCAAATCATCCAAGTGTTGTACAATTCATATCTCATTTATTTCATTAAATAAAGGAATGAAACTTAAAGATGGTTAAGTTAGCTGGATCATGGCCACAGGACAGTGATGGTGAACCTTTTTTCCAGTGGGTGCCGAAAGTGCGTGTGTGCGTGCTTCCCCTTCTCCATGGAGGCCGGAGGCCAGAAATGGCAGTTTTTTGCTCTCCACAGGCGCTAGAGGCTTCACTAGAGCCTGGAGAGGGCAAAAATGCCCTCCTCCATTCCCCCAGAGGCCCTCTATAAGCCAAAAACAGCCTACCATAGTCTCTGTGTAAGCCGAAAATCAACAGGCCAGCATGCACATGCACATTGGAGCAGAGCTAGGGCAATGGCTTGTGTGCCAGCAGATATGGCTCCACATGCCACCCATGGCACCTGTGCCCTCAATTCACCATCACTGCCATAGGATTAGCCATTGGTTTGTATCATGTTATCTTCTGGAAAAATTGAGTCAAGGAAGGTGACTAATATCCAAACAAATATCAGTAGAATTTTCTTCCAACTTCCCTATTCAATAGTGGTGGACCATTGATCAAACTGGTGCATTAGATATTAGAAAAATCTGGAATAATGTTTACTATATGTCTATAAAGCCTCTTTTTGTTTTTCTTAGTTTGTTTCTTTTTGTTCACATTAAATTGTGAACCTCTTTTACAACACATTATATATTTTGCCGGGGTGGCACAGCAGGTAGATTGCTGTACTGCAGGCCACTAAAGCTGACTGTAGATCTGTAGGTCAGTGGTTCAAATCTCACCACCGGCTCAAGATTGACTCAGCCTTCCATCCTTCCGAAGTGGGTAAAATGACGACCCAGATTGTGGGCGCAATATGCTGGCTCTGTTAAAAAGTGCTATTGCTAACATGTTGTAAGCCACCCTGAGTCTAAGGAGAAGGGTGGCATTAAAAAAATCGAATAAATAAATAAATAAATAAATTTTCATAAACTGTTTTCATTTTTAAAATTCTGATGTATTTTTATTTTGAATATAGAAAAGTTTTGCAAAATCCTGTCTTTTGATGTAAACAGGAGTTCAGTACATATAAATGAGAAATTAGATAAATTAACTTTAGAATGGGAATCAAATTAACCATCATTCCCAACTGTATCTTTGCTACTGGTTCGGGAATGGAAGCACATGAGTGTAGGTGCACACACAGCGCTTCTGCGCATGTGCAGAGCATTTTTGATGAGGTCTAGGTGGGTGTGAAGAGCCTTCTGTCACTACTGATTCACCACATTGGGTTAAACCAATAACAACCCACCACTGATTCCCAGGCTTGGCCATTCAGCAAAGTACAATTGAATAGCACAAGAGGAAAATCCTTCAAATTTACTGAAGGTGAAACTATATCCAACCATTATGAAACGCTCTATGTCACAAGCAAAATCAATTATAAACTCAAATCATAGAGTTTTAAGAAGTCTACATCAGACACTATTGAAACTGATCATTGTTCAAAATCATTTCAAATGGGAGCATGTCAAAGAGCAAAAAGGAAAAATCAGCCAGGAAAATAAATGTTATAAAATTGATTTCCATTTCAATTAGCTTTTGATAAGATGGTAAAATGCATGATTAAACATAATTACTAAATAAATACAATGTCCAAAAACTTGCACAGGAATAAGAATTAGACATGTAATTCATTTTGAGCAGTCTTTTTTTCGTAGAAGAGCTATTTAAATATTTTCCATCATTCTAATGAAGATGTACAAGAATATCTTGCCATCTAAAAAAGAAATGCTAATATAATTTGTTAAATGTGATTTCAAAATTCTAATAACTTCTGAATAATATCACAGTGCCAACAATCTGCAGTACAGCATAGTAGAATTTATAGCTTCTAAAGAACTCTGTAAATGCCAATTACAATCTGCTAAGGTGTCAGTTCAAACTCAGATAGTACAACATTCATTAATATCAGCTGTTTCACAGATTTTAATGAAAAGGTCCACTCTGTCAATTTCACCAAATTGGACTTTAAATCATGCTGAGAATGAAATCATACACATCGAATACAATACATGAAATGCCTTACTTTTGCCTATCGCTCATGGCACATTTGACACCAATGTTGATTGTTGAGGAGGTGACAGCTTGCAGTAGAATTCTTGGACACAGAGAGAAAAAAAACCTATCTTCCTATTCATGTCTAACAAACCACATTGAGAGGGCTGTCAAGGTCAGTGTTACATTTGCTAGTCAAATGTTTTCCCCTTTTCCAAAGGTCTAATTTGCATGTTTAGATTCCTTGGCAAGAGAAGGACTACAGATGACAAATGTCTGTTATCATCCCAGACATGTCTGTGAGCTTCAACCTGTGTCTATCAAAGAAAATTGCATAATGAATGTGACTTTGCTGAACACTTAGAGTGATCTTGAGTGAACTAGCTTGATGAATGTGTTTTATTGATAAGCTCCCAACCTACATTTCATTTATAAGGTCATTATTTTCATTGTAATCCCAATGAAGGATGGATGGGTTTGTGATCTCTCTGTGCATATAAATATTATATATAAAGTGATGGTGGTATGTAAAAAATACCAGATTTCATTATTTCTGAGAAATAATGAGAAAATATATGTATATAAATTCCAAAGAAATGTCAGTTCTCCTGTATTTTCAACCATAGGATGATGTCAGCGAAAGGGCTAGATAAAAAAGAAAACACTTTTAAACGAGTTTGCATAGTTGTATAGGTGTATAGTTTAAAGTGTTGGATGAAGCTCTCACTTCCTCTAAGATTCAGGATAAAGTCCAACCTTCATCATGGAAGCTTAGTGATGATTTTGGGCTAGAAATCCTTTCTCAGTTCAAGTATATCTCTGAGGTGGAAAATGGGAGAAAGGATCCCTACTCTGTTGTCTCAATCCATCATCTCTTATTTCGAGGATCAAAATTACATGCTTCTTTAGAGAGCTAGATTAAAACACTTATTTCACCCAAAAGAATTAGGGGAACTCTTATCTATATTAGTCTTTCTTCTTTTTTGTATGAAATATTTACTATTTTTGTGCAAGCACTCATACACACCATACAGAAACTATCATTCTTTTCCCACTCAATTTCATATACTATGTGCAGACCCAGAGTGAGGAAAAATAACCCAGATGGGACCACTGTTCCCCTTAAACTGAGTTGTGCACTGTAGCGCAGGAGATTTAAAATCTCAGTGCAGAAGACTGAAATTCTAGTGCACAGGTCCGACCTCTGCGCTAGAATTGGCAATTAGAACTTTTACTGAGATTTTAAATTCCTCCCCAGTAAAGGTGGGAAAGAAAGGGGCCAATTGCAGGCCCTCTTTCCTTCCCGCCCCTTTAACCTTTCCTTCCGTCGGCAGCCGTTCAGCTTGCCAGCTAGGGTAAGTAAGCTCCTTATTGTGGGGGGGGGGGTGGATCCACCAGCCCACCACCAGCCCAATCACCATCCATGGGAGGGTCCACTGGCCCGCTGACAGCCCGATTGCCATCCAGAGGGGGTTGGGTCCGCCGGCCCACCATCAGCACGTTCGCTGTCTGGGGGGGCGGGTCCACCAGAAGAAGAAAGGAAAGAAAGAGAAGGAGGAAGGAAGAGAAAGAGAGAAAAGAGATGAAGGAGGAGAGAGAAAGAGAGAGAGAGAGAAAGGAAGGAAGGAAGAGAAAGAAAGAAAGAAAGAAAGAAAGAAAGAAAGAAAGGGGGAGAGATACAAAGTGAGAGGGAGAGAGAGAGAAAGAAGAGAGAGAGAAAGAAGAGATAGAGAGAGGAGCGAATGATAGAGAGAAAGAGAGGGAGGGAGAAAGAAAGAAAGAAAGAAAGGGAGAGAGAGAGAGAGAGAAAGAGAAAAATGATAAAATGGGGAAGGGAAAGAACGAAGGAGAGGAAAAAGAAACAAATGAGAGAGAAGGGGAGAGAAGGAAAAAATGGGTGAGGGAAGAGAGAGATCTTCTGACAAGCAACTGCAGGGATTCACTTAACGACTGTGGCAAGAAAGGGGGTAAAGTGAGGCAGAACTCACTTAATAACCATCTTACTCAGGAGATAGAAACGTTGGCCTCCATTGGGGTCAGAACAGAAGTCGAGGATTATCTGTCTGATTAGTGCACTCTTTTAGAAGCAGATCATTTTGAAGCTCCACAGAAAACATCTAGAGGGAAGGCAGGAAGTCCTCGACTTACAATGGTTCATTTACTGACCGTTCAAAGTCGCCACAGCCCTGAAAAAAGTGACTTATACACCCTTTTCACACTTAGGACCTTTGCAGCAGCCCAATGATCGCAGGATCAAAACTTTGCTGCCATTTCATATTTATGACCATTTGTGTGTGCCCTGAGGTCACGTGACCCCCTTTTGTTTCTAGCTGACCCACGCCCAGGCATGAAAAGAGGGAACATTGGATGGGACTAAAAGAATTGGGTGAAGAGATAAATGAGCACTAGGATTCTTCTGTAGTCCACATTGTATGTAAGAATATTGAGTTTTGTTTAATTGCTCAATGAATTTTGATTTTTTGTGATAGTTGACCAGAAATTAATTACTTATGCCTCTCTTTATAATGTACACATGTACACCACAGACACACAAATATACACATGATGTACATATGCATGTAATATCACATTATGAAATAATTGTAACATCAAAATTACTTTCATTCATTTTGTGGACATTCATTCTGTGGACCAAAATATGTTTCTGTGATCCAAAATCTATTTTGTCTGTCTCCAGTATACATTTTCAAATATTATGTTTACTACTCATTAAACAACATTTTGTGATTCTTATTAAATGCAACAGACCACAACCATAGGAGAAAGGGCACAATCTTAAGGGAACTATTAAAAGATTTTTTCAAATCTGAAAATCCAATTAAATTGACACTTCTGATGTGACTTATGTGCAGTTGTCTAGTTGTCTAGAAAAGAGAATGAATTGAGGTCTCACAGAGATTACTGTCTTCTCAAGGGGATCTAACATAATTTTCCTATTTTCTGGACATATCAGACTTTTAAAAAATGATTTAAGAGCTTCATAGTCAGGCATAATTTTGTCTGGCAGACGTTTTGACAAATCTCAACGTATTCTTCATTTGTCAAAATATACAGAATAGTCAGCTAACAATACAATTCCCATTTTCCCCTATTAGCGTCTAAGGTATCAATAGTCACTTACATAATTAATGGGGTCAGTGAGATGAATTTATTTATTCAGTGAAAAGGGAAAAAACCTGAGTCATTTATATTCCAGTCTCAATGGTTATTTCTTCCTACAATCATTTCATAATCTCAGCCAACTTTGATACTGGTTTTTCAGTATTGAGCATTTTTAAAATAGCTAATAGCACTTTTTCATTGGATGGTACAGAAAAAAATAATATTCACAGAATTTAAAACAAATATATTGTGGAAAAACTGATGCAATTTTTATAAAAATATCAAACTCTCCACCAGATATTAGAGTTACCTGTAGAGAGGAAAAAATCATATGTAAGTAAAAATGATTATCTTATGAGCTATGGAGAATGTTTTAAAAACCTAATTACAATTAGAATATTTAAGGCCATTGATGAAAACCTTTAGAGAAAAAACAAAAGTCTTTATTATCCATTTTGGTTTCTTACAAGAACACCAGAGTATTGCAAAATATTTAGAGAGGGTGGAAGGGCATGGCCGAGTGCCATGGTGACACAGAGTTCTCTGTGCTCTGCTGGGGAACCCCAATATCCATGTTGCCAGGTCGAAGGGTGGGTGAAGAGTGGGTGGAGGGAGGGTGAAGACACCATTGGAGACCTGGGAGGGGCGCCAACCCCCAGGAACTGACAAAGAGCTCTTGACCAGTGACATTGGAAAACAACTTGCAAAAATCATGCAAGCCATAGTGGCCATGAATGGTTTGATTGACCTGCTTGACGATCAGAGATCATCTGGAAAGGAAATTTCAAGATAGGTGCTGGAGAGAAGATTAGAAGAGCAGAAGTTTTTTTGAGCAGTGTATACATGTATGTGTATGCACATACCTACACACATACATACATATATACATGCACACACAGAGAGAAAGACAATATTCTTCTGAGAACATAGTCAGTCCCACTCCCACAGCAAAAATCCCACATATAAAAATGGACTTGTGGTCAACAATACATATATATTATTTGTGTTATTTTACACATTTCTTTCTTTATGATGACTGTTAAGCTTTTCACTGGAAGCTAAAAACCTCTAATAATATTTTCCACATCATCTAGAGCAGTGGTTCTCAACCTTCCTAATGGTGTGACCCTTTAATACATTTCCTCATGTTGTGGTAATCTGCAACTATTAAAATAATAAAATTATTAGGAAACTCAGGGGTGGGTTCTAACACCTTGCTGCCAATTTGCTTCAGTAGCAAAAAAAAAAAAAGTAGTGCTGGAAATTCAGCTTCTGCACATGCTCAGAAATTCCCATGGTGTAGATATTTTTTTAAAATATCTATCTGCATAGCCCCGCCTGCAGAGGGATAGAGAAGCAATGTATGGAAATATGTGTTTCCTGATGGTCTTAGGCAACCCCTATGAAACCAAAGCTTGAGAACCGCTGATCTAGAGATCACCCAATATCTGTAAAGTTGTCATAGAATTTTGAAAACCTATATCAAAATAAAGTTTACCTTTTTGTGTAAGGTTGTGACATCTTAATGATATCTGTTGCAATTTTGTGCTTTGTGATAATGTCTTACTGAGATTACTTCTTTCAACAGCATGAATCCCAGCGACCGATTAGGTACCACAGAGTGGGCCTTCTTCGGGTCCCGTCAACTAAACAATGTCGGTTGGCGGGCCCCAGGGGAAGAGCCTTCTCTGTGGCAGCACCGGCTCTCTGGAACCAACTCCCCCCAGAGATTAGAACTGCCCCTACTCTTCCTGCCTTCCGTAAACTCCTTAAAACCCACCTTTGCCGTCAGGCATGGGGGAATTGAAACACCTCCCCCGGGCATGTTCAATTTATACATGGTATGCTTGTGTGTAATGTCTGTTAGTATATGGGGTTCTTTTAAATCTTTAAATATTTTAAAGTTATTTGGATTATTTATGATTTGTTTATCTTGTTGTGAGCCACCCCGAGTCTTCGGAGAGGGGCGGCATACAAATCTAAATAAATAAATAAATAAATAAATAAATAAACAAACAAATAAATAAATAAATAAATAAATAAATAAATAAATAAATAAATAAATAAATAAATAAATAAATAAATAAATAAATAAATAAATAAATAAATAAATAAATAAACAAACAAACAAACAAACAAACAAACAAACAAACAAACAAACAAACAAACAAACAAATAAATAAATAAATAAAACATCTACACAAGAATTATCATCTCCTTTATGGTGTTGAACTGCCTGGTCCAAAAAGGGATATAACTGGAATAATCGAAGCTGACAAAGTTCACCCTCAACATGGCTTCGAAATGCTGCTCAAGCAGAAACTGTACATCTTGGAGGACTTGTCAAATCCTGGACCAACTTTTCAGCCATTAAAATAATTATTTATGGATAGCTAAGATAAATAGCACTACTATCTTGTTAATGTTTATTCTGGGCTTGTTTTTCTCCATCTAGTCTCTTACAGTCTTCAGAGAGACAAAAAGTATTTTTTAAAAATCCAATGTGTAATTCAATCAAGAGATATGGTACTGCCTACCATCTTGGAAGGCTTCAGAAAGGGCTTTGAGTCAAAGCCTTTGACCAGTTCTTGGAAGGACTGACTCCATGCTGGAATAAGAAGGATATCAATCTTGTGCAGTCACCCAGTCATATCGCAACATTTTTCTGCCTTTGCTATTTGGGAGTGGGGCAGGGATGGGTTCTAACTTACTTTGCTGCTGGTTCGATTCCTCTCGTGTAGTGTGGCTGTGCCTTGTGGGCCTGCAAAAAATCTCCCCCCCAAAAAATATCCAAAAACAAGATGCCGACTACATGCACAGTAATGGAAGCTTGGTTTCTGGGAGAAACCCACCTCTTCGTTTCTGCACATGTGCAGACGAGAAAAAAAATCCCCCCCAAAAAGTTATTTTTAAAAAACCGTTTTTTAAAAAAGATTGTGCTGCCCAAGGACCAGCGGTGACCAAACCAGTCCTATGATGTCATTGTGACATCACCAGTGGGTCACTACCAGTTCAGGTGAAACAGTCCAAACTGGGAGAAACCCACCACTGGAGAGGGAGGTGACCAGTACATGATGCATCCGGTCCATGGGCCCTGACTTTGATACTCCTGATCTATGGCTTATCATTCTCCTTCATAACATGTGTTATTTTCCACTTAGGGCAGGAGTAAAATCACCTGATGAACATGAGGGTCAAGATGCATAGGTCAAATACATAGCAAAAGAAAATAAAGGTTGTTATATAGGTAAAGAATTTTTAAAGGCACTCTACAGTGAATGCAATTAAAAGTTAATTCAACTGTGCTTTTTGCATTTGCTTTAAAAATGGAGTTTTTAAAGTTCAAGGATAAGTAGCACTTCTTACCACTAATGAATTATAGAACATGTTTGCTAAATATGTGGGTAGCAGCAGTTGTCAGATGTAATTAGTTTCAAACATATTTCGCAGTTAATCATGATGCAATGTGTGACTGAACTTTTTAAATTCTTAGGCTAAATAATTGGTGGGCAATTTCCTATTAAAAGAATATTGGAAAAGGTGAAAGAGCATTTGTCAGACCAGGGAATAGTACTTCTCCTTAATTTACTACTTCGTGGTCTCAGATTCTTTCAGCAAGTGTCAAAACGTATAACTTCAAGAAATGAATATAACTGATTTCTCCAAAATTCTTTTATATCAATTCATCTGCACGAATACCTCAGTGTTTTCAAGGGCATAGTTTAGGCAAGGTGATCATAGAGAGAAATACATGTCTGGTCCAAGAGATCTCCTCAACAATAAGCTTTGAAGCATACTCCCAATCTTTGACAGCACAGACATTAAGGAAAACAGGAATATTCCAGTAATATTTTGTTAAACATGACTACCTTAAGCTTACTAAATAGTGTTATCAAAAGCTTTTCAGGATCTTTTAATATCCTTTTTCACCCAATTCTTAGGGGAATCCATATCATCCCATTTCTAGGATCAGGCCACCAGGCTTAATTATGTACAAATCCTTCTAAGCTTGTGCCAACAAGAGAAAATGTTGTGTGGAGTAATTATTGTGTATTAATTGGGCCAGTCATTTTGTCCTACGTCAGCTTAAAGCCATCTCAGAATGGTTTTGGTCTATACTAGAACTACTAGCAGTCATTTCTATCTCCTTGGTTCATTCACTCATTAACTGTTGAGTCAGTAGAGAAAAATCCAATGGTGGACCTATTTTCATTAGCAACTCAAGCTATAGGAAGACAATTATTTGAGGTTGTTTTTCTTATACATAATACCAAGAGACTACTTTGTTTTCTTAGACTGCATCAGGATTCATATGTCACCCTAGAACAAAATGTGAAGACTCATCTGCTTAAAAGCATCCTCAAATACAGCTCATCTGTTTGGAACCCATATCACATCTCAGACATTAACACCCTTGAAAATGTCCAAAGATACTTCACCAGAAGAGCCCTTCACACCTCCACTTGAAATAGAATACCCTACTAGACTAGACTTTCAATCCTGGGCCTAGAAAGCCTAGAACTAAGACGCCTTAAACATGATCTAAGTATTGCCCACAAGATCATATGCTGCAACGTCCTGCCTGTCGGCGACTACTTCAGCTTCAACCACAATAACACAAGAGCACACAACAGATTTAAACTTAATATTAAGCGCTCCAAACTAGACTGTAAAAAATATGACTTCAGTAACTGAGTTGTCGAAACGTGGAACTCATTACCGGACTCCATAGTGTCATCCCCAAACCCCCAACACTTTACCCTTAGATTATCTAGGGTTGACCTATCCAGATCCCTAAGAGGTCAGTAAGGGGTGAGTACAAGTGCACTAGAGTGCCTTCCGTCCCCTGTCCTATTACTCTCCTATATCTCCTATACCTTTCTTCTATTCCTATATCTCTTTTTCTATTATTTCATTGATATATTCTATTACTATATCATCTTTTCTATTCTTTCTTAGATATATTTTACTATGAGTATCTCCTCTATAACCTTCATCGTGTATACCCACTAAAACCCTCATTGTGTATTGGAATAAATAAATAAATAAATAAATAAATAAATAAATAAATAAATAAATAAATAAATAAATAAATAAATAAATAAATAAATAAATAAATAAATAAATAAATAAATAAATAAATAAATAAATAAATAAATAAATAAACATAAATAAATAAAAGGGCTGGATACTGAGTTGACTCAACCATAGATATACTTTGCAATAAATGAAAGGGGGTGATGTCTTTTCCCCCACTAAATATTTCCCCCACTAAACATTTCCCCCACTAAAAATTACCGGTAATTTATTAAAACCAGTTCATGGTTTTCATTTGTACTCCTGAGCTTTCAAAGAGCACAAGTAGATGAGCACCTTTTAAATCAATTCCTCCATACCAGTATGGCTTCATGTGAAACCACATTTTAAAGAGATGCTTAGATGGATATTGCTGCGGTGATACATTTAGAATAAAGTTATCTAGTTAGTTAGTTTAAGTAAGTGATTCTCTTCTATCATTGTTCTCCTACAATACGGCACATAATTATCTTTCACCTGGGCAAGACTCATACACAGCTTTGGAGATACAGTGTATGAAACTAGTAAAACACAAGCCAAAGCTGAGCAAATTAGAGGCGATCCCCCAGCGCCATTTTGAGGCCTGTTGCCAAAAGAAGTGTACGTGCATTTCTCAGAATTGAGGAAAGAAAATGCAAACCAAATGCCAGCCTGTTCAGGGAGAGCAATTTGGCTTTCATCCAATCAAGGCAGATACTTCTGCTAACAAACATCATTTAAGAGAAACTGGCTAACAGCTCTGATACGGAGAAGGCAACAGATCTTGACCAAGTGCCAAGTCCTAAAAGTAGAAACATTTTAAAAAGGAAACAAAACAAGTTACATTAACCAGTCTTCCTATCAGTGGGGCTTGAAATTATATGAAAATAACCTATCCAGTCTCAGCTTTGTTAATAGCAAGCATTTTTCTTTTAACTGGCATTTCGGCTTTTGGGTTTACTTTGCTGTTGTCTTTAGACTGGCTTGTTTTGTAATTATGTTGATATCTCTCTATTTTTTTGTAATTGCATTATCTTTTTTGGTTCATCTAACTTTAGTTTCCTTCATAGCCACACTGCTCTTTCCCTAATTTCTGAATTTATGACAGTTTTTGACTAACTTTCTGAATTAACTGCTTACAGCTTTGCTCAGAACAGAAATACATAAAGGCAACTTTGAAATAGTCTTAACTTAGTGGACAAAAAAGAAGGGAAAGGGAGAAGAAAAAGTAACTAATTTTCTCCCTAATGTTTACCATAAATCTATATTTTTTCCTTACTTATTATTCCACAATAGTTATAAATTTGATTTTCAGAGATGGATTTTCTGGAAAAGAATGTTGCATTATGTAGAAAGGTCCCATTACTAAAGTATGAGCTAATAGTAAAGCCACGGTTATTAGAAAATAATTCATCTTTTCCAGAGCAGACATTGCCCTTTTGTTCAGACATCCAATATAATTAAATTTATGAGTAAATAAACTTATTCGGGGCTTAATTAAAATACAGGCATGCCCCATGTCTCATTCATTTAATCAATGTGGGTAGATTTTTAATTATACTGTGAGGAATATCCTAATGGTTTTGCTTCTCTTTCAAATATATTTTACAGTTAGGAATATCTTAATAGCTTCTGCTGTTTTAAAAAAAGTGCATAGTTAGCTCACTTTATTATCAGCACCAAGTATTCTATGGGAAAGGTCCCTAAAGGAAGATTGGGACAAATGTACTACAGAAGACTAACTAACTAGAGTGTTCCTATCATTCAGAGCAATTAGTAACATCCGGTCCCTGAGGAAAGCCCTATATTTTAAATTTTTTAAATAAATAATATTTACTGTATCTGTATATACAATTGTTGGATGGATTATGAATCACTTTGGAATACTGATATCCTAAAAGGCTGGAGATATATAATTGGAATAAGCTGCCTACCGTATTTTTCAGAGTATAAGACACACCTTAGGTTTTGGGGAGGAAAATAGCGAAAAGGATCTGCTTATCAGGTATTCATTTGGCTAGCGTGCTTAGTATGGTCAGCTTCAGCACATTATTTTATTTATTTATTTATTTATTTATTTATTCATTCATTCATTCATTCATTCATTCATTTATTTATTTATTGGATTTGTATGCCGTCCCTCTCCGGAGACTTGGGGCGGCTAACAGCAATAATAAGACAGCGTATAACAATAATCCAATACTAAAAACAATTAAAACCCATTATAATAAAAAACCAAACATACATACAGACATACCATGCATAAAATTGTAAAGGCCTAGGGGGAAAGGGTATCTCAATTCCCCCATGCCTGGCGGCAGAGGTGGGTTTTAAGTAGCTTACAAAAGGCAAGGAGGGTGGGGGCAATTCTAATCTCTGGGGGGGAGTTGGTTCCAGAGGGCCGGGGGCCGCCACAGAGAAGCTCTTTCCCTGGGTCCTGCCAAGCGGCATTGTTTAGTTGACGGGACCTGGAGAAGACCCACTCTGTGGGACCTAACTGGTCACTTGAATTCGTCCAGCAGAATCCCCTGGTTAGGAATTTAAGAAATTCTTGTTCAGAGATATTAACAATGAAAGAGCTTGTAACCCAGTAAGAGCTGGGAACATTGCTAGTACCTGGAAAGAAACAGTCAGAGCAAGCAGAGCAATGGAAAAAACCCTGCAAAAACTTAGGGCTCTAAGTCTAAATCTACAAAAACAGGGTTTGGAAAACATTCCTCACAGAGAGTAACAATGAAAGAGCTTGCAAGCCAGTAAAAGCTGGGAGCATTGTTAGCACCTGTTTAGGGCTAGAGAGAAATATTTGGAGCAAATAGAGACTGAAAAAAAAAATCAAAGACAGGGTTTGGTAAACATTCTTCATAGTAACAATGAAAGAGGTAAGATCTGGAAACATTGTCAGCACCTGGTTAGGGCTGGAAAGAAACCTATTTGGAGCAAGTTAGAGCAATGAAAAAAAAACTTGCCAAGAAACAATGAAAGAGCCTGCAAGGTAAGAGCTGGGAAGCTCGTAAGCAGCGAGTTATGGCTGGGGAGAAAAAAAAAAGCTATATTCAGAGTATAAGACATACTCTAATTATCAGCCTCTTTTAGGCAGGAAAAATGTGCGTCTTATACACTGAAAATACAGTATATTTATTTGCTACTGAAAATGTAAGGACATTTTTATTTTGGCTTCCATGGGGAGCTTAAACTATAAACTTTGAAATGGAAGTATTCAGGAGTCATCTGACTCTTTTGATCTGGCCCTACTTTTCTTGAATTCACTGAGTCACTTTGCTTTTCAAAGGATCCTGCTAGCCAAAGTTAAAGCTTTCACTCCATTTCTCTTTTGTCCATATCCCACCAATATTTGAACATTTTCTATGTGCCCCACAGCCTATGCTTTCTCGAGTAGATGAGGATGGGATAGAAGCTAATTCTGTTATAATTGACTATGTTTGTGATTTTAATCTAATCGTGATTTAGCCACAATTTGTTTAGCTACCGGTATTTGATGTATGCATCTGGATAGGAAGGTGGTGCATAAATCAAATAGCCAAATAATTTGTGCCTAAATCACAATTAAATGAGAGTCACAAAATCTGTTCATTTGGTTTCCCTGGTTCTAATTAACAAAAATTATCGGATGAGTCAGGAAATGGTATGTTCCGGAATTGGTGTGCATCTTTCTTCTGTTATCTATGCAACTTCTCTCCACTTTTCATTTCCATTATTCCATTCCATTCTGTAACATGCCTGATTTCCTTTTCTGATTTCTTTTCCTTTCTCTCCCAATACAATTAACATTTTTGCTCTATTTTATTGCATAATTTCCAATGGTTTCTGTCTAGTGTCCTTCCCCAAAACCTCTCTGTGTGAGAGAGAGATGGGGGGGGGGACAGAGAGAGAAACAGAGAGAGAAACACAAGGAGAAGATTTGTGTGTGTGTGTGTGTGTGTGTATAAGATATGTATATGTATGTATGAATGAATGTATGAATATATGTAACACGGGTGGGTTCTGACTCTCCTCCTGGCCAGTTCACTTCCTAACATGCTGAGTGGGGGCAGGTGCTTTGTGGGTACGTGCATTCATGTGCACTGCTAAAACCCCAGCTTTTGTACATGTACGAGTCTACAGAGAGGGGCGGCATACAAATCTAATAAATAATAATAATAATAATAATAATAATAATAATGTGCAGAAGCAAAAAAAGGCTCCTGCATTGCACAGAAGCAAAAGCAAGATGGCGCCACCGATGGCACCATAAATGTTTGCTGATTGGGGGGGGTGGGGGGGTCCAGTCTGCTATCGCTGCTGGTTCAGTGAGCAGGCTGAAATTTCTTCTACCAGTTCTATGGAACTGAACTGAACTGGCAGGAACCCAATTCTGGTATGTAGTAAAGGAGTCCCTGCATTTTCCTCTGCTAATAGTTGCTGACTTTAGGGCACTTATCTCTGTTTCAAAGCTGTTGAGACAGAGCTGTCTAAAGACATTTCTGACACATTTCTTATGTGGCCAGCATGATGTCACTGAGCACTGTTACCATTTTTAACTCTAATAACATTTTTCTTAAATTTTGTTGTTGCCACTTAAATTTCATAAATATATGATTTAAAAACCTGAACTGGAATTAAGCTATAGATCAGTATATTAATGTTGTGGTTGGCTCTGGGCCAGCTCCTGCAACAAGGAATTTGGACATTGGATTAGGGGAATCCTCAGGGTCACAGAGACATGTATTATTGCCAACAGCTTTGGATAGTGAAGATTCATTGCCAAGGTCAGACGGTGGAGAAGCAGAATCATATGGAGAGATGGGTGCAGCCAGTCCATTAGTTAATGACCCCATTAGCAAGTCATCAGACTCGGAGGAAGATTGGTGGATAGACGCCCGTATGTGCATACTCATGGCTAGAAAGGACCAACTGCACAGGCATTGTCGGAGATAAGGGAGAACACCTGTTGCTGAGGCAATTAGGTTAATGGGGCTGATGATAAATTATGGGCATTAGGGATTGGGCATGTGGGTGCTTATTCATTTGGAGAAGGATCATTGCCAATGTTTGGACCCTTCCAGGACTTCTGTTGACTATTTGGACAATTCACAGTTTACTTTTGTGGACTCAAAGAGGGGGGGAGCTTTGAGGAATCACAGCTGTCTTAATTGCTCTATTTTGTTCCTGCTTTTGACTGCATTCAAGGACTGTAATCTGGGTAAGAGAAATTTGACTCTGTTTAAACCTGTGTGCTTTTAACACTGTTTCAGATACATTACTTTTATTTCTTCTGAGCTGGTGTGTGTGTGTTTGAATTTGCATTCCTCTCTCACTGGGGACTGTTAATGAGAAGCTCCGGAATAACAATTTAGCACTTTAGTTTATGACAAAGTTATACATGATAATTTAGCTAAATATATAGTGATTAGAATTTTTCTTGCAAAAAACCTTTGTTTCTATGAACATCTTACGTGAAATACTGTTGAGTTTACTGAGATTTCCTTCAGGCTGACGTGCATAGGATTAGAGGTTTGTGTTCCCCTTCCCCAAATTATGTTATTTGAGCATATCTGCTTCTAAAACGTTTACTTTGTAAATTTTACATTTGAATGTTTGGGTGTATAAATTATTTGAATGAAAATTTAAATCAGGTTAGGTCTGATTCCTACAGTTTGAAGTGTATTTCTTGTTACACATAGGCACAAAATGTGAATTTCATAGTGTTTAACTGTTTTCAGTGATTATATTTCAATAGCTACAGTGTTGATATTGCTTAAAATTGTCAAAGCTTCACTTGAGTAGCAATATTGAATTAGTGTGGTGTAGTATGCACATATGCCACAATCTACTATCAAATATTTAAATCAATATGAATGGCACTTTGATACCTAATTATAGAATTAATTTCATAAATTATAAATTAGTATATTAAAGTAAAAAAAAAAACACAAGAAAGGAAGAAAAGGTTATGCTCTTGGCTGAAATGAAAGCAAAAAACTAGAGAGATAAAGAAGGATCATCATAATTATGAAGAAGTGAATGAAGATTTTAATTAATTCCTCCTCCTTTTAGGACAGAAATAAGCCCTAGTAACCATTGATTTTAGCTGGCACCTCAACATAAGTTAGGCATTCCTCTATCCACCTCCAAAGTTGACACTGAATGGTACCAAACATTTATGTTAATAAATAAATGTTAAGCTATGAAGAATTGCCATAAGAATGACATATGACAATTCTTTGAAGCTGTTTTGTTCATGGTTTTATACATATAGGCAAAATATTGCCAGAGTTGCAAAATTTCACTACAATGTTCTCTATGAACTAACAGGGAGGAGCTGTCTTCAACCTCTTTCTGTCAATATAATATCAGGGATCAGTTGCCTCTTACTCCTCTAAAATAATCTCTTTCATGGGAATCCACATCCTTACTACTGTACATTCCATAATAATTGAAACTTAATTTGGATGCTACTGTTCTAAATATGGAGCATTCAAGGTAGCCAATAATGTTAAAGAAAACATTGCCTTTTGAAAACTTAAAAATGGCTAATATTAGACATTATTTTATGGAAATAACCTTCATATTCTTGGTGTAAAAACTAATCATAATTAAAAGTGGTTTATTTTACTTGATACCATTGCATTTCATTCACTTAAGCCACAATTTTATTCATTCCATTTCTATTTAATAAACTTTTCTTGTTAAAAAAGCTGAAAATATATTACTTTTCATACAGATTCTTTAATTAACATACTTCTATTCACAGTATGTATTTTAGTATAATCAGTTTCTTCACTAATGTATGCATTTTGAATTGCTATAGCCTGTAATGCAACTTGCACAAGTTCTGACAAGTGCAGAACTAACGAATGAGCCGGCTTGGAATTTTGTATTATTTGTCATTTTGCCTACATCGTTATGGTATTGTTTGCAGAATATGCTACCCTTCTCAGCTAAGAAAAGGATGAAGGTCTATAATAGGGTTCACATGTTATGTGCCAAAGTTGCAGGATCCATCGCAGACTTTTAAATTAGAACAGAATATTTTAAAGCAATACAGCTATAAAAGAATTGTGCCTGGTATCATGAAGTGTTGTTTTCAAAAGAAGCAGATAGCCCCCACCCTCCTTGCCTTTCATAAGAGTCTTAAGACTCATTTATGCCACCAGGCTTGGGGCAATTAGATCTCAGCCCCCTGGCCAACGAAATGTTTCTATGGATGTTGTTTGAATGGGTATGACTGATTTTTAACACAGCTGGGGATTTTAGATTGTTTGTATAGTTTTAACTTAATTGGATTTATTATTATTATTTATTATTTATTAGATTTGTATGCCGCCCCTCTCCGTAGACTCGGGGCGGCTCACAACACAATAAAACAGTTCATGACAAATCTAATAACTACAATTTAAAATATTTTTTTAAAAAACCCATTATTAAGCAAACATACATACAAACATACCATGCATAAATTGTATATGCCCGGGGGAGATATCTCAGTTCCCCCATGCCTGGCAACAAAGGTGGCTTTTAAGGAGCTTACAAAAGGCAAGGAGAGTAGGGGCAGTTCTAATCTCTGGGGGGAGCTGGTTCCAGAGAGTCGGGGCCGCCACAGAGAAGGCTCTTCCCTTGGGGCCCGCCAACCGATATTGTTTAGTTGACGGGACCTGGAGAGGGCCCACTCTGTGGGACCTAATCGGTCGCTGGGATTCGTGCAGCAGAAGGCGGTCTCAGAGATATTCTGGTCTGATGCCATGAAGGGCTTTAAAGGTCATAACCAACACTTTGAATTGTGACTGGAAATTGATCGGCAACCAATGCAGACTGCGGAGTGTTGGTGTAACATGGGCATACCTGGGGAAGCCCATGACTGCTCTCGCATCTGCATTCTGCACGATCTGAAGTTTTTATATGTTGTAAGCCACCCTGAGTCCTCGGAGAGGGACGGCATATAAATCCAATAAACAAACAAACAAACAAACAAACAAACAAACAAACTTGGTTAGATAATTTTTCAAAAGCTTCTCCTTACAGTCATGTAGTCATTAAATGATATGTGTGTATATATAATCCATTAATTTACTGTACATATCTGTAAGTCTTTCACTTTGTTAAGATGAGTCCACCCATTATTTGGGATCTGCAGCAATCAGTAATCAATTTCTAATAAAGAGGCATTTTTATTGCTTAATAAACAACCAGGTATTGAATCGTAAAACTGCTAATTAGTTTGGTGAAGTTGAAATGCTGTGTTTGCATATGAGAACTAATTAGTCATATCAGCTCTTGAATCATACAGTTTCCTTTTTCATTACTAGTGACTTCTCAGGAGTAAACCGTAATCTTTTACTTGTGATCCAATAACATATTGTCATTCAGAATTTCATGGATAGTTTACTGGCCTGCTATTTACTCAGATATAAATTCACTGAAATTAGGGCAACTAAGCAAGAAATTATTCCCTGGTAGCTCCTTTGACTTGGGAAATTACAGTATATATTCTGCATAAATACAATTTTATCAGTATCATCAAAGTTAAGTCAATTTAGGGGAAGGACTAGGCTCAGAGGAGTCCAATATTCAAGCCTGGCACTTCTGTTAAAAAGAAACAATTTCTGACATTTCTGATTAAAGGAATCTGACAATGAGAAAGACCTCAATCTGGTTCCTAGAAGCTAGTCAGAACACATAACAAATAGAAAATAATAGAAGAGAAGAGAAATCTTTATTGACCAAGTGTGATTGAACACACAAAGTATTTGTCATTGGCATTATGCTCTCAGTGTACATAAAAGAAAAGGTTCAATTTGTCAAGAAACATGAGGTACAACACTTAATGATTGTCATAGGGCACAAATAAGCAATTAGGAAACAATCAATATTAGTATAAATCATAAGGATAAAAGCAACAAGTTACAGTCATACAGTCATAAGTGGGAGGAGATGGATGATAGGAACGATGAGAAGACCAATGGTAATAGCAATGCAGCCCTAGTGAATAGTTTGACAGTGTTGAGGGAATTATTTGTTTAACTGTTCTTGTGTCTAGTTGTTCTGAACCTATACAAAAAGATATTGATAAAATTGAATGGGTTCAAATACAGACTACAAAAATGGTGGAAGGTCTTTGTTCTGTCTGGGTGCCCCCAGACTTCAACACCAACTGGAAAAAGCAGCCAGACACGCTGGTAAAAGCAAAAGCACTTTATAGTTTGAAAAATAAACACAGAGAAAACCTGTTCTTCCCAACAGGCAGGCTATGAGACTTCACAGCAGAGTCCTGATGGCCAGACAATACAGCAGACTTCTTGCTGGCACACCCACTACTGTAGAGAATAAGACCCACACCTTTTCCCCCCAAGGTTTCAGTATTCAAAGTCACAAACCAGAATTCCAAGATGCCAAAGATCACAGCCAGGTCCCAGGACTCCCAAAGATAATACTCCACAAGCCAGGAAGGGTGGGTCTGCCTTTTCAGCCTTTCCAGAGAGCACCACACCCAAACCCAGCTGTTGCCTCTTTAGTGCTGAAAGTACCTGGCTAATTGTCCCCTTCGTTGTGTTGCTCTTCTCTGCCGGAGATCGATTATTGCTTGTGCATTTTCATCTAAGGAATCCAGGCTGCTTGCTGGGGAGAGCTCCCTCTCGGGGGACTCTGGATGTCCTCCCTCTCCCTCAGCCTGAGATTCCTCCTCCCCGTCTGCCTGAACCTCCTGTTCCTCATCCTCCCCCTCTGAGCAGGAAGCCGGCAGAGGATCAGCCGTTCCCTGAGGGGCCTCAGATGGAATCACAACAGTCTTAAGCATAAAACTTATCAGGAAAGACTCAATCTGTATAGCCTGGAGAACAGAAGGAAAAGAGGGAACATGATCGAAACATTTATATATGTTAAAGGGTTAAATAAGGTTCAGGAGGGAAGTGTTTTTAATAGGAAAGTGAACATAAGAACAAAAGGGCACAGTCAGAGCTTAGTTTAGGGAAAGATCAGAAGCAACGTGAGAAAATATTATTTTATTGGAAGTGTAGTAGATGCTTGGAGCAAACTTCCAGCAAGGCGTGGTTGGTAAATCCACAGTAATTGAATTAAAACATGCCTGGGATAAACATATAGCCATCCTAAGATAAAATACAGGAAATAGTATAAGGGCAGATTAGATGGACCACGAGGTCTTTTTCTGCCATCAATCTATGTTTCTGGTATGCAGTGCTCTATAGCACTGTTTTGAAGGTAGGAGTTGAAGCAGTTTGTGTCCAGGATGTGAGGCGTCTGTAAATATTTTCACGTCCCTCTTTTTGACTCGTATGGTATACAGGTCCTCAATGGAAGGCAGGCTGGCAATAGTTGTTTTCTCCACAGTTCTGATTATGTTCTGAAGTCTTTTGGGGTTGCAGAACCAAACCAGACAGTTACAAAGGTGCAGATGACAGACTTACCTAACCTGGTTTAATTCCCTGGAATGTTTTAATTCCAATGCAATCAAGTAATTCAGCATTCTGATAGTCCAGGAGGTTAACAGAAGAAATTTGAAGGTGATGTTATAATTCTGGTACCAAACTGTCCTTCCTGTTAATGACTACTTCACCTTCAACCGCAGCAATAACGAGCACATAATAGATTCAAACAAAATGTAAACCGCTCTAAACTCGACTGCAGAAAATACGACTTCAACAAAAGAGTGATAAAAGCCTGGAATGCACTCCCTGACTCTGTGGTTTCTTCCCTAACTCCAAAAACATTAACCTTAGATTGTCTACAGTTGACCTTTACCCATTTCTAAGAGGTCTGTAAGCGCATCATTGTGTCCTACTGTCCTACTGTCCTATTGTTCTTTTTTATCATTACTTTTTACTTATGTTATGTTTATACAAACTACTATCCGATACATGTTTGACTAATATATATAAAATATATAAAAAGAAAATACACTCCAAGACCAGGGAAGTCTTAATACCACTCTACTACGCCCTGGTCAGACCACACCTGGAGTACTGTGTTCAGTTCTGGTCACCACACTTCAAAAAAGACATTGAAACTCTGGATAAGGTGCAGAAAAGAGCAACCAAAATGATCAGGGGTCTAGAAACCAAGACTTACAAAGAGAGACTGCAGAAGTGGGCATGGATAGCCTAGAGTAAAGGAGGGCCAGAGTGGACATGATAGCAGTCTACAGGTATACGAGGGGTTGCCACAGAGAGGAGGGGATCACTTTATTCTCCAGGGCACCGGAGGACCAGACGAGGAACAATGGCTGGAAGCTGACCAAGGAGAGATTCAACCTGGAAATAAGGAAGAACTTCCTGACGGTCAGAACGATCAACCAGTGGAACAACCTACCAGTGGACATTGTGAACTCCAATACTCTGGACATTTTTAAGAGGAAACTGGACTGCCATTTGGCTAGGATGCTATAGGGTTCCTGCTTAGGCAGGGGGTTGGACTTGATGACCCGCATGGTCCCTTCCAACTCTAACAATAAATAAATAAATAAATAAATAGATAGATAGATAGATAGATAGATAGATAGATAGATAGATAGACAGACAGACAGACAGACAGATAGATAGATAAATAAACAGATAAAGAAAGAAAGAAAGAAAGAAAGAAAGAAAGAAAGAAAGAAAGAAAGAAAGAAAGAAAGAAAGAAAGAAAGAAACAAGAGAGTTGTTGGATATGCTTTGACATTACATTACATGTCATTTATGCCTTTTAATATTCAGTCCTGATTGGCTAAAAGTGGTGTTTTCCCATCCTGGAGGCTAGCTCCACCTATTATGGAGAAAACAGTCATATCTCTGCTTCAGTAATGGTAATAGTATCCTTTCAACCCAATTAGAGGTGTTGATCACCATCCTACTTTTCAAGTCCTGAATGGTCCAGGACAAAGTTGTCTAGTTCCAGTGCTCTCTCACAGCCTCCATTTTCTTCTCCATCTTCTGCTGCTTGGTGTCCAAGTTCACTAGTCTACTCTTCACTTGCTTAATTCACATGGCAAAGTGAGGAAGGAGGACTGATTAATACACATTGCCCCGGAAGCAGAGTAAAGACACTGAGACATATTGTGCATTAAATAAGGGTCATTTTATTAAATTAACATAAATTTAAATAATGTAACTTTAAATACATAAATTTAAATATTTAAATTCAACATAACTAAGGACCTGCAGAGGCCAAAACTAACGGAGCGGAAATTCCTACCAGAAAATTCCTTGGCAACATTGGGCAAAGACATCTAAGTGCGCCGCACCCCTTAACCAATCCAGTCCGCACCGTCAGTGTGGAATAGGCAAAAAAACGGCCATCTCTAAAGGGGAGGCCGCAAAAAATTCCTATTTGGCCCCGAAGTGACCTCCTCAGGACACACTGTTAATAGCGGAGGGTGGGCGGGTGTTCGCTTCCTAGGGCAGCAACAACAAGGAGGAGGTCCTATTCTGATCGCCCTTAAATAGAGCGATCTAGGACCTCCCCTGACTCCCAGCAGGCAGCACGCTGACCTGGCGCGCTGCCAAAAGCCGAACTTCCAGTTTCCAAAGAACCCAGAAGTTCGGGGCTCCATGGAGCCTCCCGCAGCGTCCCCCTGCTCCAGGGCAATTTTGGTCGGTGGTTTAAGCCATCGGTCGTGCATATGTGAGGAAGGGCTGATTCTTCATCTGCCTTGTCAGAGAACCTGTTGCCAAAATTCTTGACAGCTTTCATACTTAAGAGAAGGCTAGAATATTGAAAGCCGGTACATCTTACCAGCTTTCTGAGATTCTTATGTTATATTACCTGCAGAGAACAGAGGGCTGCATCTTTTCTGTCCTCTTTTCTTTGAAACAGCATTCTCATAGATAAGTTCTTCTTGTCTGGTTTTGCTCAAAACTAATTGAGACCAGGCTTTTTCAATGCACTTTTGAAGTCTGAATCTTTTCGTTGCTCTTCCTGGGTGGGTGAATTACTGTCTGTGGGTTGCTCTTCAAACTGTGGACATTTATGTTAATATTGTAAATTATTCTAAGTTTTCTACTATGAGCTGCTCCTAATTGGATATGATTGAAATGGAATATAGACCTGGTAAAGAAATAAAGAAATAAAGAAGTGCTTGGACAGTGTTCCAAAACCAATACATCTTATTTGTTTTCAGAACTATGGGATTATAGCTACTTAAATCCATAGAAATACTCTTGTTTTACATCTAGAATATTCAATGATTTTTTCTGCTGTCAGGACCTTTGACCTAGTAATATGGATAGCTCCTTGCTAATAGCACAATTTACATAAAATACTTGACGATTTGAAAGCAGAATATCTAACAGTGCTTCTTCCCCATTTAGCTTATTAGTTTCCAATAAAAATTACTTGATCATTGTTTTCCAACCATTTCTACAACTCTTTTGGGGAGAGTGTATATTTTAAAAGAGTAAAATTTTGTAGCTCTTCTCCACCCTAGTTGGTGCTGAAAGTGACAATTGTCAAAGAATTGCTCTTTTCCTTTATCTATGTTATCCTGAAATTAAATCCTGAATTTTATTTGTGTTTTATATTTCTGATATAATTGTGGGATTAATCAATTAATAAGCTATCTAAAAGGTGATATTGCAAGCAAGATACTCCCCAGAAAAGAGAACATGTATTCAAAAGGACTACTGAAAAAGTTTCATAATTGTAGAGACAAGTCTAAATTGCATGGAAAAGAAATTCATTGATAATACATTAAAGGTCACTTATCCCACTGAGTATCTCCCCAGTTATCAAGATATTCTGCCTTTTATATGCTTTGAAAATTCAGGTGCA
Organism: Erythrolamprus reginae; assembly: GCF_031021105.1. Taxonomy (NCBI): domain Eukaryota; kingdom Metazoa; phylum Chordata; class Lepidosauria; order Squamata; family Dipsadidae; genus Erythrolamprus; species Erythrolamprus reginae. Next base: position 26,208,037 of record NC_091955.1, on the reverse strand, counting down.
AATCAAAATGAACTAGTTCTGTTCTCATTAAACCATGTTTTCATGAAAATAAGACCCTGACTTATATTTTTTTGAATCTTGAAATAAGTGCTTAGCCTTATTGCCATGCACTCAAAAGCCTGATTGGGCTTATTATTAGGAGATGTCTTATTTGGGGGAAAACAAAATAAGAAGGATATTCAGAAATGTCAGTGTTTCTCAATCTTGGGGACTGCTGTGTTTGCTTAGTAACAGCCGGCCGGTTAGAGCCGTGCGATTGGCGTCCCTATCCAAGGTGCTGATAGGTCGCGTATCCCCAGTTACATTGTAAGCGGGAAAGTTACTGTGTATGGATTGGTTCCTGCCTCAGCCTGTGTGTGGTATATTAGACTGTGTATGTTGTTATTGCTTTAAGCCTGTACCTGCCAGCTTGGCACGAGTTCTGTATTAAACATGATGATTAATTAAGGCCTCACCTGTTATACTGGCGACGAGGATTCGAGCCATCCATTGAGGGATTGTTATACGTAGACACTGACAGTATGTGAAGATGTCCGTGCAACTTACTTTTGCCCCCTTTGACCCACAAGGGGAGACGTGGGACTCCTATGTCGCCCATTTTGATTGCTTCCTGATCTCCAATGGCTACATGGAGATTTCTGGGGATAGGAAACATTCATATTTCCTCGGGTTTTGTGGCCCCGAGATGTTCGAGACTGCCCAAGCGCTATTTGCCCCAATCTCCATCCACGATGTTTCTTGGGAAGATTTCTTAAAGACTTTACAGGACCATTATGCCCCCGCGCCCTCACGGTATGCGCGGCGTTACAAATTTTATCAGAGAAACCAAGCCGAGGGAGAGTCGATTAATGACTATGTGGCCGCTCTTCGCCGAGCGGCTTTATACTGTGAGTTTGTGGATCTTAATGACTATCTGCTTGACAGGCTAGTTTTTGGGGTGAGGGATGGTCGCCTTAAGCAGCGCCTCCTGGCCATCCGCGATCTGACATTTCAGGCGGCGCTAGCACAGGCTCGTGCTTTCGAGCTGTCAACGCAATCGTTGACTGCCATGGACAGCTCCGTAAATGTCACTCAAAAGGTATCAGAAAAAGCGGATAAAGCCAAAGTTTCCCCAGAAGAGGAAGGCAGTTTGGGAACAGAGGAGGAAGATGTTTGCAAGCTGGCGGCAAGTCAGAGCCGAGACCTGCCTCCTGCACGGCCCCGTCCCCCACTGTCACCTTGTCGGGGTGCGGGGGTAATCATTTGAGGTCCAACTGCCCTTCTCGAGACTCAGCATGTTGGCACTGCGGTGCCAAGGGCCATATTGCCAGGGTCTGCCGTTCTCACAGATCTTCTCCAGCCACCGCCAGGGAGCAGAGGGAGCCCCAAGGTTTCAACCCTCATTGGCAGCGGAAATTTTCCTCAAGTCGACGCGAGGATTGCAATGCCGTCTACAGCCAGCCACGTTTGGCTACCACGTATGTCAGGGAGACGTCTGACTCCACGGAGAAAATTTCGGTAGAGGTTCAACTGGGCGGTTCGCGGTGCCACTCGCAGGTAGACACTGGCTCTGCCCATTCGCTATTCTCTTGGGCTACACTAAAACGTTGTTTCCCCACTATGAACAAGGGTCGCTTGCAGCCATGTACTTTACACTTAAAGGACTACCAAGGAGCACCGATTCCAGTTCTGGGAGAGGGCCGTTTTGCGGTCCGCTTCAAGACTTTTGCAGGCAGATTGCCACTGATTGTGGTAAATGGGCCATTCTCTAACCTTTTAGGATTGGACTGGTTCAAGTCATTAGGACTCTCTGTTACGGGGGTAAATGCAGTTAACGAGACTGGGGGTTTTGAGACTTTGGCAAGGGAATTCCCTTCAGTATTTGATGGCAACTTGGGATGTTATACGGGGACCCCTATTTCATTTAGTTTAAATCCCCAAGTTCCGGCGGTTCGTTTAAAAGCCCGCCGGGTTCCCATTCCTCTCCGCCTGAAGATGGACGCTGAGCTGGACAGATTAATTGCCCAAGGGGTTTTAGAACCAGTAGACCAGGCTAAGTGGGAGACCCCTGTGGTAATTGCATTCAAGGGGGATGGAGGTATCAGGTTGTGTGGGGACTATAAGTGTTCCGTGAACAAAGCATTGGCCCACCATTAATACCCGCTGCCAGTTGTGCAGCAATTACTGCATACCCTGGGTAAGGGTAGAGTATTCGCAAAGCTTGATCTCTCTCAAGCTTATCAGCAGCTCCCTGTCGACCCCCTGACCACGGAGGCCCAGTCTATCATCACCCACAGGGGGGTCTTCAAATGCCATCGCTTGCAGTTTGGGGTCTCCATTGCCCCGCGGATTTTCCAGGGGTTGATGGAAAGATTATTATATGGGCTGGAAGGAACGGTCCCATATTTTGACGACGTTCTGGTGTCGGGGAGTTCCATAGACGAATTGATGACAAGGGTAAGGAAGGTATTATCCAAATTCAGGGACGCGGGGCTTAAGTTGAAAGCCAAGAAATGTGTGTTTGGGGTCCTAAAGGTGGAATTCCTGGGGTTCACTGTAGATGGGGAGGGAATCCATCCCACCCCTGAGAAGACACGGGTGATTAGGGACGCCCCTAGGCCAACATCCAAGGCTGAACTTCAGGCCTTTTTAGGTCTGCTGAACTTCTATGCGGTTTTTATTCCGCATAAGGCGTCGGTGGCCGAGCCATTACACCGGTTATTGGACAAACACTCAAATTGGCATTGGGGTGAAAGGGAGGAGGTCGCATTCAAAGGGGTTAAGTCAATACTCACCTCTAACAATGTTCTGGCCCAATACTCACCTGGGTTGCCTCACAGTACGGGGTAGGTGCAGTCTTGAGCCACAGACTGCCCAACGGAGCAGAAGCCCCCCCTGGCGTTCTTTTCCCGCACCCTGGCTAAGGCGGAAAGAAACTATGGACACATAGACAAGGAAGCGCTAGCATTGATAGCAGGGGTCCAAAGATTCCACGACTACCTATATGGCCGGCATTTTGAACTGGTAACCGATCACCAGCCATTATTGGGGTTATTGTCCGGCACCCGGCAAAGTCCGACTGTCTTGTCCCCCAGAATGTCACGTTGAATTGTCTTTTTAGCTAACTATAGTTATACCCTGTCTTACAAACCTGGGCGCCACATAGCACACGCAGATGCCCTCAGTAGGTGTCCCTTGACCGATGTTTTAGTTGACCCTGCTCCAGCATGCTCTGTTTTCGCTCTCTCTGAAGGGGCCATTACTTTGTCTGCGCCCGAAGTGGCTTGGGAGACAGGGCGGGATCCCATGTTGGCCCAGGTAAGGCAATAAGTACTAAGGGGATGGCCTTCAGCTACCCCTGCTGAAGATTTTGTCCCGTTTTTCAGATGTAGGACAGAACTCTCCGTACAGAAAGGGATCCTGCTTAGGGGGAGCAGGGTGGTTATTCCTGGAAGGCTACGCAGCCAGGTGTTGGCACTTCTGCACAGAGGCCACCCTGGCATTGTGCGCATGAAAAGTCTGGCTCGAGATTACGTTTGGTGGCCAGGTATGGATAAAGAAGTGGAGCAACGGGTGGCGGGGTGTGCTGCATGCCAGAAGAGTCGTCCATTACCCCCCCGAGCCGAGCCGTTAGCGTGGGAACACGGTCAATGGTGTCCCTCTTTAGCAATGTTAAAATTTGGTCACCTTATATTTTATTATTTATTTATTTATTATTTAGATTTGTATGCCACCCCCCTCCGCAGACTCGGGGCAGCTCACAACAGAAATACAGCAATCATAACAAATCCAGGCCATGGGCTCGCATACATATAGATTTAGCTGGTCCCTTCATGGGACAGACATTCCTAATTATCGTAGATGCCCATTCCAAATGGGTGGAGGTCGTGCACCTGAAGTCAACTCAGTCCCAGGCCATCATAGATGCCTTAATGACACTATTTGCCACGCATGGGTTTCCCGACCTCCTGGTCTTGGACAATGGCCCGCAGTTTACTGCGCTACTGTTTGAATCATTCTTGGCATCAGCTGGCATCAGACATGCATTGACATCACCGTGGCATCCGGCTAGTAATAGTCAGGCAGAACGGGCAGTTCGGTCAGTAAAGGATGCCCTCAAAAAGATGCCACAAGGTTCCTGGCAGGCAAGGCTGGCTGATTTACTGTTGGCACAATATGCCACCCCCTGCGTGGCTATGGGTAAGACCCCAGCGGAGTTACTAATGGGTCGCAAGCTTTGGATTATATTAGACAGGTTGCACCCGTGGTATTCCCAGACTGTTCCATGGCCAGAACCCCCAGCAAGAGAGGTGAAGGTAGGAGATGCCGTGTTCGTGCGCTCGTACTCCGGGGGGGAACGGAATTGGGAAAGAGGAAGGGTAAGCCGAGAGCTGGGGCCTCGGTCTTTCGAAATAGATTTAACCGATGGCAGGATTTGGAAAAGACACCTGGACCAGATCCGTCTGGACAGAGGGGGTGACCGGTATGGAAATAATGACCCCGATCAGGAGCATTGTCTGCCAGTAAGGAATCCCGAGGAGCCAGCCCAAGCAGCATTTCCGCGAGCAGAGAACGTTCCGGCTCCTGAAATAGAATTAAGGGAACCTCACCCCGAGCCTAGGGTTGATCCTCCAATCGAGCCTCGGCGCTCGGAGAGAATTCGTCACAAACCAGCATATTTGAAGGATTATGTATGTATTATTCAAGGGGATAGGAGTGCTGTGTTTGCTTAGTAACAGCCGGCCGGTTAGAGCCGTGCGATTGGCGTCCCTATCCAAGGTGCTGATAGGTCGCGTATCCCCAGTTACATTGTAAGCGGGAAAGTTACTGTGTATGGATTGGTTCCTGCCTCAGCCTGTGTGTGGTATATTAGACTGTGTATGTTGTTATTGCTTTAAGCCTGTACCTGCCAGCCTGGCACCAGTTCTGTATTAAACATGATGATTAATTAAGGCCTCACCTGTTATAGGGACGACAACTTTAAGGCTTCAATTCCCAAAATTTCCCACCCTGCCATTCCATCTGAGCCATTTTTGGAGCTGAAGCCCATATGTCTTAAAGTTGAATCCTTTGAGGTTGAGAAACACTCTTCTAACTAAACCTAACTAAAATTGCTTGCACAGCTGTGTTACAAAACACATTAAGCAGCAGAAGAAAAAAGATCGGAGGGGATCTCTCTCAGTGTCAGCATAATGAAGCAGAGCCACATTTTCCTTAAATGATGATTGGCAAAAGCATAACTCTAAAGAAATACTGCCTATGCCTGATTTCACCTCAGTTTGTCATTAAATGGGAATAGAATCAAACTGAGGGAAACGACTTCCTCTAATGCTACAGATTTGTCTCCGCTCCTCATCTGCTCTTGTGTACCTCTAACCATATGACGGCAACTTATATTTATAGGATAGAGGAGCCTCAAGCAGACTTTGCCCATCGGCTCCCTATGAAGTAACCATCTTCTCAAGGATTGCTTTGCAGGAGCTGAATTATGATTTGCCGCATGCTTAACTCCAACCAAGTTGGGAACACTATTCAAAGGATGATATCTGTTCTGCAAGCCATAAGAGCATCCCATGACTTCCTTCATTCTCGGTGGCTAATCACCAATGGTGGCTAATCTCTGTATTAATTCTTCCGGAATGCTTTTTCCTCATTTTCCCACAGAATAAGTTAAGTGAATAATTATAAGAGAAAATGTGAGCCTATTTTCTGACTGATGAGTACAGTTAGAGTATCAACGAAGTTTTCTACTTTTCAGTTAGAGGTTGTATGGGAATTGTTCCTTTGTCTCTTTTTACTGTAAATTGTTTTTTTTTAATAAACTTTATTGATTTCTTCATAAAAAAACACACACAGACATACAAACATTTAAAAATGTAGTAGGGGTTACAATTACCCCTCTCTTCTTAGGAGTTAATTTTAAATACAGAAAAAGAATATATTCTTGGTTCATTAAATCAACATATTAATCTAGATGAAAAGAAGAATTTTGTTTATATATTCTAATAAACATAAAATTAAGTTAATCAAAAGAAAATATTCTAAAGTCATTTCAATATATTCATATATTTCTCATAACATTTAATTTTAATTTTTATTTTTATCTGTCCACTTATATACAATATTCCAAATAATATAAAAATCAGATTCTTCTTGGTCATTCAGCCTTCTTGTCATCATATCCATCTCTGCACAATCCAATTTTTTTTTAACTACGTCTTCTTTTTTTGGGATACTTTCCCCCTTCCAATTTTGTGCGTAGACTATCCTGGCCGCTGTTAAAATACGTACAACTAAATAAAAAATATCTTTTTTTATATTTCTGCTTAGTTATGCCTAACAAATAAAATTATGGGGTTTTTTCTGTAAATTGTTAAGAATATATTTGAGGAAAAACTCTTTTTCCTCATGTTATTCTTCCATCTTTTATCTATTCTGGATCTTCCTTGGGTTCATCTCTTTTTTTATTTCCATCATTTGTGTTGTTCTGTTGGCTTATTCCTCTACTGTCTTGTAACTTTCTTGTTTATATTCTATTTTTTCTATTATCCAGTATGCTAATGGTGGAAATTCTGGGACTTGCACTATATATTTCTTAATGTTGTTGAGGTTGAGAAACACTGATTATAGGAGCTCTAATATTCCCCAAATCTTTTCACCTAGCATCTAAAATGTCATTTAAAAAGCACAACCAAGAATGTTCTTTCTGTGCCAACTCAGAAAGCTCAAACTGCCCAAGGAGCTGCTAATACAGAGGAATTATTGAGTCTGTCACCTGCACCTCTATAACTGTCTGGTATGGTTCTGCAACAAGACAGACACAGACTTCAGAGGATAATTAGAACTGCAGTAAAAACAATTGCTACCAACCTGCCTTCCATTGAGGACCTGTATACTATAGGAGTCAAAAAGAGGGCTGTGAAAATATTTACAGACTCCTCACATCCTGGACATACACTGTTTCAACTCCTACCCTCAAAAAGATGCTATAGAGTACTGCACACCAGAAAAAATAGACACAAGAACATTTATCACTCTGCTAAACAAATAATTCCCTCAACACTGTCAAACTACTTACTAAGTCTGCACTACTATTAATCTTCTTTTCGTTCCCATCACCCATGGTTCTAAGCAGTGAAGTCTTGTTATGCATTTTTTCCATAATCTATTTTTCTAATTTTTCTAATTTTCTTATATCCCACCACCCATCTCCTCCCACTAATGACTGTAACGTTTTTGCTTGTAACCTTACAATTTATTTTGACTGGTTCCTAATATGATTTGATTGCTTATTTGTACCCAGGCTATCATTAAGTGTTGTACTTTATGATTCTTGATGAACGTATCTTCTCTTTTATGTACACTGAGAGCATATGCACCAATGACAAATTCTTTGTATGTCCAATCACACTTGACCAATAAAAAATTATATTCTATTCTATTCTGTTCCGTTTCATTCCATTCCATTCTATTGTCTCTTCCTATTCCAACTCTCTTCATGCATTATTTCTCTTTTGCCTGCCCCTAGGGTCTTGCCTTTTATTTTAATTGTCTCATTTTATCCTTTGTAACATTTTCTTGTTTATACTTTTTGAGGATTTATTAGAAGTGTAGTTAAGATAGCATCTATAATCAAATGAGAATAGGACAATCTATGAATGTTCTGTTAAAATATTGCCAATGCAAGGAAATGAAATTCATATAAAAATAGCATAAATGAGTTATCAACTCTCACTCATATAAATTAACATTTGGTAGATGAAGGACACGTAGGCAGCAGAAATCAACCAACCATTTTTTCCAAAGCCAAATATATAATTTTTGCAGACGCTATAAAAATCAGTTGTACCATTTCCAGACAACAGTTAGGGCTTTGTAAAATTGGCAGACAATTATAAAGGATATAAAAATAATTTAGATCCATATGTGTTGTCATTGCACATATTCACCTTAATATTTAACAAGACCACTACTATCTTAATTATATATTCTGCAATAGCTTTAAGAATTTGCAAATAATTTTATTTGGACATAGAAACATAGAAGTCTGACGGCAGAAAAACACCTCATGGTCCATCTAGTCTGCCCTTATACTATTTTCTGTATTTTACTTAGGATGGATATATGTTTATCCCAGGCATGTTTAAATTCAGTTACTGTGGATTTATCTACCACGTCTGCTGGAAGTTTGTTCCAAGCATCTACTACTCTTTCAGTAAAATAATATTTTCTCATGTTGCTTTTGATCTTTCCCCCAACTAACTTCAGATTGTGTCCCCTTGTTCTTGTGTTCACTTTCCTTAAAAACACTTCCCTCCTGGACCTTATTTAACCCTTTAACATATTTAAATGTTTCCATCATGTCCCCCCTTTTCCTTTTGTCCTCCAGACTATACAGATTGAGTTCATTAACTCTTTCCTGATACGTTTTATGCTTAAGACCTTCCACCATTCTTGTAGCCTGTCTTTGGACCCGTTCAATTTTGTCAATATCTTTTTGTAGGTGAGGTCTCCAGAACTGAACACAGTATTCCAAATGTGGTCTCACCAGTACTCTATATAGCGGGATCATAATCTCCTTCTTCCTGCTTGTTATACCTCTAGCTATGCAGCCAAGCATCCTACTTGCTTTCCCTACACAATTATCCCACATGCCACAGAAGGGACACAACAATCAATGCCTTCTATAACATGAAGAGGCTTTTCTTCTTATTCATTGTCAACGATCATTTAGCCTGACCTGTTGACCCTAGTTGACCCTTTCCCTGTTAAAAGGGTCTATGACTGTGATGGTGAACCTATGGAAAGCATGCCCCAGGTAGCATGAGACCCATATCAGAGGGCACGTGACATGTTGCCCTATGTCAGCTCCAATGCACATGTATGTGCTGGCCAGCTAATTTTAAGCCTTGGGGAAGGTTGTTTCACCCTCTGGATGCTTCAGGGAGGCTTCCCTGAAATCCTAGAGTACCAAAAACAGCACAACAGAAAAACAGGAAGTTCAGAAAACATGCATGCCTGTTGTGCTGTTTTTTGCACTTCGGGGCTTCAGGAACCTTCCCTGAACTTTCCAGAGTGCAAAAAAAGAGCACAACAGGCAAACCAGAAGTGTGTTTTCTGAACTTCCGGCTTGCCCATTACACTATTTTTCGCAGTTTGGGGCTTTGTGAGGTTTCCCTGAGCCCTCCAGAGTGCAAAAAATAGCACAACAGGAAAACCAAAAGTAAAATTTTCTGAACTTCCAGTTTGCCTGTTTGGCTGTTTCTTCACCATGCCAGGCTTCAGTGAAGCCTGTGTACATGCGTGGAGAGGGAGGTATTGTATGCATGTGCAGGGGCCGTGCAGGGGGTACTACTCCTCAGTAGTATGTAGTTCAAATTCAGAACCGAACAAACTTAGAGCTGAACAAGCTAAGGAAGGGATGAGTTCCTACCAGTACAGTAAGTGACTGCACACCGTTAGCAGCTGCCAGATTGTGCAATTTGCGCACAACTACTCCCATGCCATTCCTTTGTGTGCCCCCATCTTTTTTCTTTCTTTTTTTCTTTTTTTCCCTGTGCATGTGCAGAAGCAAAATCCTGCGAGGGGATGCTCGCATGTTTGAGATTTTGGCGATTTTTTTGCTTCTGTGCATGCACAGAATGAAATTCACATTGGGGATGCGTGCACGCACATGTAGCACACACACACACACACACACAAGACAACTGAAGCTGTGCAAACAGCGCACTGGTGGCAGCAGGTAAGAGCAATCCGCCCCTGAGCCAAGGTGTCATTGTTGCCTTGGCTGTGGCTGTAGAGTAGGAAGCATAGCTTTGTATCTGCCCAGGACATGCTGACACTCCTGATTCTACACTGAGATGTATTCATATTCACAGCTCACCTTCTATCACAAAACTTGCTGGTTTTCCTAAGGGAGAAATGTTGAGAGGTAGTTGGAGCAGATCCTATTCCGACTGTGGTCAAAAATTTTAGAAAGGGGTTCTCTGTCTGTTTGCTGGGTGGGTGTGGCCATGGTGGTCGTGGCCTAGTCGGCTTCCTGCACCACAGTGGGGATGGCAGTTTTTGCCCTCTCTGGGCTTCAGGGGTTTTCTTTAAGCTCCAGAAGGATGGAAATGGCCTCCCCAGGCCCAAGAGGCCCTCTGGAGACTGGAAACACAACTTCTGGTAAGCCCGTTCTTCTTCTTACCCAAGTGTCTCTATGATCTCTGCACTTACCTGGCATCCAAATCGGCCCACGAGGAGAATACTGGGAGGGGCAGGCAGGAGTGGGATTTGAGGGTTCTCTGAACTGGACAGAATATTAGCCAGAGGTTCTCCCAAACCCTTTTGAACCCCTAGCAGCCCACCCCTACTCCTACCCTGATATGATTCTGGGAATGCAGCCACTTCTTAGTCTCCCTGCCTTACTCCAGTGTGAAGCCACATTTCTCATAGCAAAAAATCAACTGGAGTACTGACATATAGCAACTCTAGCAAATCTATTCCTAGCCTGTGACTGACAGCTATGCTCCTTGTCCTCCTAAATTCCCTCAGGTGGAAAATAGACCTAATGAAGATGGTAGGAGCAGAATCTGCAACTTAACCATAAGGTGAAGACCATGAAAATGAGTCTTTGAGATTCTTAACTGCTCCACAAAAGAATCATCCACTAGAAGCCCAGCTTTGATATCAATCCCCAGCAATGCCGCCGGCGACTCACCGCTGGCGAGGGTTGCGGCGTGGGCCGGGGAAGGAGGCCGCCATGTTGGGGCGGAGCCTGCGGCCCCCACATCATCCCCGGGGGCCGCAGCGTGTCGCCTGGGTGCATGGTCACCCAGTGAACCGGGCAGGAGGGAGGCAGCCCTATAAAAGGGGCTGCCTCGTGGCGCAGTGCCTCCTGCCCGCCGGCGCTGGACATTTCTTGCTCCCGAGCTCGCCGCAGGCCGGATCAGCGAGGAACGAGCAGCGCGCTTTTCTCCCCGACGGGAGGACTGGGGTGGACGGTTTGTAAGCCCCCGGGATCGATGGCGATCGCCGGGGGCGGCCCTGGTCTACGGGGGTGGGGGTGCGGCGGCGCCCAGCGCCTGTGCACGGGCCGTTCGTGGCGTCGTCGCTTCTCCTTTGTTCGTTGCCGGCGGCGCGCAGGACGGCGCCGGCCGGAAAATTGCAGGATTCGCCGGCGGCTTGCTTGGGAAAGGGAGGAGGGGGTCAGATGGCTGCTGTGCCGGCGCCCCTCCTCCCCCCCACCCCCGCGGCATCGTGTAAATGGCGGCAGGGCGCGCGGGGCGTCGACGGCTTGCCGGCCGGGTTTGCCCGGCCGGTGTGCCGCCGGGTGGTTGCTCTGACACCAGAGCATGGGGACATTGTCTCCAAAGGCTCCTTCATTTTATGAAGGGAATGATGATGAATTTGTTGATCTTCTCTAGCATGAAGCTAGAAACTTATGGCAAAAGCAATATGATTGCAAGATGATACATATTTATGGAGAGATGATTTAATTAAGTTAACATAAAGCACGCAAATATAGCTTGTCACACAAACCACAAGCTATGGCCATTCGTTCCATAATTAAACTGCCATAAACATGAGATGTAAACTTAGAGCTATACTTCCCTTATCTTACTATAGTTTGTAGAAATTTTGATCTATTTTTTATTTTATTTTAATTATTTATTTATTTGTCAAACATGTATAAGATAGTAGTTTGTATAAACATAACAAGTAATGATAAAATAAAGGACAATAGGACAGTGCTAGTAGGCCCGATAGTGCGCTTATGTATGCCCCTTGCAGACATTTTAGAAACAGGGAGAGGTCAACTATAGACAATCTAAGGTTAAAGTTTTTGGGTTTTGGGGAAGAAACCCCAGAGTCAGGTAGTGCATTTCAGGCATCGATCACTCGACTGCTGCAGTCGTATTTTCTGCAGTTGAGTTTAGAGCAGTTTACATTTAGTTGACTCTATTCCATGCTCGTGTATTGCTGTGGTTGAAGGTGATTCCAAAGCCATTCATCTGAATTAAGCTGTTTCTGGATATATCTTTAGCGTAAAGCCTTTCACCAGTGATCTGGCACTATCACTATTCTCATTGGCATAAAGGCTGTACTAATACATCTATTTTATTTCTTTATTATTAACAAGAATTGGGCATAACCCAACAATCAAGTGCTGACCATACATGAGCAGGGACCGATTCTGTCCTGGATTCTATCCAATAACCTGACTCATTTGGTGCAAAGAATTCAGTGAGATCATTTGTCCCAATTTTCTCCCTTGGGAAACTTTCTTCAGACCGGATTCAAAGTTCTGTATATCCATGATAACATTAGAGGATTTTCTTGGAGTCAGTCTTGCTCATTCAACTAAGATCAGCTAGGCCATTCCAGACCTTCAGGGATCAAGTGGTCCACTGGTCTACCACAGAGCAACCATTGTGCCTCTGATAGTTTTCATCCTTCAAGTATTTATGAACTATACATGCTGGTTAGGAATGCTGTAATACAGCAACATCTGGAAAGAACAAAAATATGGATAGGTCCTACATCCCTTTCCTATTTTATAAAACTCCTCTCCAACTTGAAATTTATAAAAAAAGAAAAAAAAAAGAAAAAAAAATGATTACTGCCTAAATCCATTCTGAAATGGTCACTTTTCCCATATGAATTACCACATAGGTTCTATTGTTGAGAAATGCATTGTAATATTGCTTGGTTTTCTAGCAACGACGATTAAAAGTAGAAGTAGTCGGTGCATAGGTTCATGGGGACACAATCTGAAGTTAGTTGGGGGAAAGATCAATGGCAACATGAGAAAGTATTATTTTACTGAAAGAGTAGTAGATCCTTGGAACAAACTTCCAGCAGACGTGGTTGGTAAATCCACAGTAACCGAATTTAAACAGGCCTGGGATAAACATATATCCATTGTAAGATAAAATACAGGAAACAGTAACAGGGCAGACTAGATGGACCATGGGGTCTTTTTCTGCCATCAGTCTTCTATGTTTCTATGTTTCTATAAGCTGTACTTAAATTCTTAACTATTAAAGAATTAGCAGATAAACTAAATTTCTAAGCCAATCAGTGGTCTTGTGACAATTGAATAAAGTTCTACTATAAGATTTATTCCAGCTTTCTGCTGCTGCGACAGAGAAGACTTCTTAGAACATAACTTGGATTGCAGTTCAAAAAATGGACAGAACTGTACTCCAATAGAACTATAAAGCATGATATTGGGAAACACTGGAGAAGATTAATTTAAGCAGAGGTGACTCAGAACTCAAGGCATGGTCCATGACTTACAACCGTTCATTTAATGCCTGTTTGAAGTTACAATGATGCTTAAAAAGTGGTGTATGGATCGTCCCCACACTTAAATCCATTGCAGAGTACACCGTGATCATTTGATCAAATTTTGGGTCCTTGGCAACGACAAAACATTTATGCTGGTTGCCGCATCCTGGGGTCATGTGATCACCATTTATGACCTACCCTTGATATTCTAACTAACAAAGTAAAGGTAGACAGCCAGATTCACTTAAGAACTCTGGCCAAAAGAAGTTGTACAATCAAATAGAACTCATTTAGCAGCAGAAGATCCAGCCTCACTTGTAGTCAGCTATATCGAAGTGGGGGTGTTAGGAGGTTAACATTAATACTATGGTTATAATGATTAAGTTAGGTTGGTCTAGCTAATGCATGCGCTAACGGTAAAGGAGGCATTTTCAGGGGCCTTTGCTTCCCTGCATAAAATTCTCGCTACTATTCTATTCCCTGGGGGAACGAGCAGGGCCACGGAGCTTATTGGCTCGTCTCCCAGACAATTTAAGGCTGAAGAAGAGTGTGGTGACTGCCTGAGGGGAATACAGGAACATGGGGCTGCGACGGTGGCACAGCTGGTTCAGCGGCAGGGAAGCGAGACAGCAACAGAAGGCCCGGTTTGTTAGCAGGGAGTATGTGCGCATGGGCAGGCTGGTTGGCAGCCACATGGCTTGGGCGGGGGCACAGGGTACCCAGAATGGTGGGCGGCGCCTTCGCTCAAGCAAAGGAGTGCAGGTGGGGACCACACGGTTACACGCCCTCGTGTATGGGCAACAAGGGGGGGCTTAGCTCTCCTAACAAAAGACCCGGTGGCTAACTATTTGAAGACACGGGGAATGATCAAGGGATGGTCCTGGGAAAGGACGCAGATGGGGGAGAAATTAGTAAGCCGCTATACATTACCCAGTTTCAGGGGCAGCGGCATTGGGGGAGACCCAGCTTCTCACCCAGTGAGACAAGGCCGTTTCACTCGACAGCCAAATCTATGGCCTTTGGGACACGGAGGTATGCCAGGAGCTGTCCTGGTCGCACAGTAGTGGATCATGTACGGTTCCCTGGGCCAGGAAATCGATGTTACATTGGGGGCTGTGGCAACCGCGTCGGTTGTGCTCGGAGTCTCCAGTAACGCAGATGGTGGATTGATCACCGGCCAGGCGTATCTAACAGGACAGAGGCCTGGGTGTGAGGGACCCAGTCCAGGTACAGCGAGGAAGCCAGGGAATGGTTCCCTTTGTACCGTAAGATGGGCCTCCAATGAGGGGATTGGATACTGTAGCCTAGAGGATAATTCTCTGCCTTACAAGGCAAAGGTTGCAGGTTCAAGTCCCAGTGGGACCCACCCCTGATACAGGGTATATCAAAAGTTGGAGTTGAAGATTAAGAATCTTACAAACAATTTAAGTTTGGATATTCAGAAACCAAAGTAGTGATTTTCAAATAGCGGTTGGGGGCCGTTACAGGAGCATTGGCAGGATATCGGGTGGTATTCCCTCAGCAGTACTGATTGCGGTTTTCAGCAAGTTCTCCGCACAGTAATGAATACGGTGGCGGTTCAAAGTCAGTGGGTTTCGTGGCGTTGATTCAAGCACCCGAGTACAAGCGTTTTTGTTTTTGTTTTGGTTTTTTTTGGGAGCGGGTGGATAACACTGTCTTGTTATTCTTATCGTTTCTCTAGGTCCTGGCCCTGCTCCACCGTGTTACGCGCAAAGTGCGAAGGAGCCGCCCTTTCCTTTGCCCACAGTGGCAAACTGTGGCCACTGCGTGGCATGTCGGCTGGATGTACAGCTGCAACATTATCTTCAGGAATGTGGAGGTTGCTGAGTCACTGGGGCTTCAGTGGAAGGGGCTTGAGCTCGGAGGTCTCCGTTGAGACGGGCCTCTCCCGTTTGGAAAGTTGGGAGCTATGAGGGGCCGGACCCAGATTGTTTGGTGTTGCACACTGGTGGCAACCACCTGTTGCTGGTGAATTGGGAAAGGTGGCCTGACACACGCGTGTGTACCATATATTGCCACGGAGGTGCTGGAGGTATGCCAAGAGCCCAAGGCGGTGGAGGATGCCAGGTAGAGAGTTAACAGGGCAGCGAAGGAATGGGTACTCCAGACGGGGGGTGGAGTGTTAGGTCACCCCAACATCAGAGCATCCCAGCTAGCTTTATTCAGAAGGGACAGGGTACATTTGACAGACGAGGGGAATGACAAATTCATAACGGACCTGCAGAGGTGCCTGCACATTCATGTGCAGGGGGGGGAGCAGGGGGAATAAATTTATAATTTCACCCCCTGCTGTGGCCGAAAGGGGGCGGAAATGGGCGTAAGCAGCAACTGTGTGATCTCCTTTAGGGGCACCTCTACTGAGGTGAGGGGCGATCTCCTTCTCGGAGTACAGGGCTCGACCGGCTTGGGTTCGGGGAGGGGGTCGCTCCTGTGGCTCGCTGCCTGTGGCGTATCAGAGACCAGTGGCGAGCCATCCCACACGCCGTGGGGGCGTGTCATTGGGCAGGGGGCAGGTGTAATTTTACCTGACCCTGCACCCGGGCAAGGAGCTTTCGCCCTAGAGTTGCTCAAGTGAGTTTGTTGCAAAGTTAACTCCGCCCCCATTTGATTTATGCACCTTTGCAGGTCACGTGGTTAATTGGCTAAATAGTTAATTTGAATTTGTTTAATAAAAGTGACCCTATTTATACCCACACCTTTGTGTCCGACTGTTACTCCGCCTGCGCCGCAATGCCGCCGGCGACTCACCGCTGGCGAGGGTTGCGGCGTGGGCCGGGGAAGGAGGCCGCCATGTTGGGGCGGAGCCTGCGGCCCCCACGTCATCCCCGGGGGCCGCAGCGTGTCGCCTGGGTGCATGGTCACCCAGTGAACCGGGCAGGAGGGAGGCAGCCCTATAAAAGGGGCTGCCTCGTGGCGCAGTGCCTCCTGCCCGCCGGCGCTGGACACCCGCCCACCCTCCCTCTGTTACAGGGTGCATATGATGGGTCGCCCTCGGTGGGGCCGAGTAGGAATTTTTTGCAGTCACAAGGAATTGGCCGAATTGTGGCTGTTTTTTCGCCTACTCCACTCTGTGCGTGGGAGTGTGTGGTTAGGGGGTGGTCTAACCAACTAGCGCCCCTCCCCTCAAGGTCACTGGGGGGGGGGACGGCCGGAAAGGGGGCGGAAATGGGCGTAAGCAGCAACTGTGTGATCTCCTTTAGGGGCACCTCTACTGAGGTGAGGGGCGATCTCCTTCTCGGAGTACAGGGCTCGACCGGCTTGGGTTCGGGGAGGGGGTCGCTCCTGTGGCTCGCTGCCTGTGGCGTATCAGAGACCAGTGGCGAGCCATCCCACACGCCGTGGGGGCGTGTCATTGGGCAGGGGGCAGGTGTAATTTTACCTGACCCTGCACCCGGGCAAGGAGCTTTCGCCCTAGAGTTGCTCAAGTGAGTTTGTTGCAAAGTTAACTCCGCCCCCATTTGATTTATGCACCTTTGCAGGTCACGTGGTTAATTGGCTAAATAGTTAATTTGAATTTGTTTAATAAAAGTGACCCTATTTATACCCACACCTTTGTGTCCGACTGTTACTCCGCCTGCGCCGCAATGCACAGATGTTTATATGGCTGCTTCAATTTAATGCTGCATCTGTATGTGGGTATCTGTCACACCCCATTTTTTAAGAAGTCTTGCTGAACACTGAGAGAGAGAAAACAGGTTGCGTTGGCATTACATCTTCTGTGGAATTCTTACATAAAAAAATAGAGGTACAAATACAAATAGAGATATAGCGAAACAACATTCTTCTGATGTGTATCACAAAACTTTAGACACTTTATATTAATGTAGAAGGGACAACCTTGCCTCAGGACCAGTGCACATTGTAACTGCAGTTCAGTTGTGCTGAAAATAACCAGAAATGTAATTGCATCACAAGAAAGTTTTATCTCTTTCTTTAGCATTCCAAACTTGAAAAGATAAAATATATATTTATAGGTACATACTAATGCATTCCTTTCTTTACAAGAAGTTACAAAACATTTTTTAAAAAATAAATGGTACGAAAAGGATTAGAATTGGTTATTCTTTAGTGGTAGAAATAAACTGATTAATATATTAGAGAGGTGAGGATTTTGTTAGATATATTTTCTGATATAAACTTACTGAAATGTATAAACTGTTTCATTAATAGGATGATAAGAATTTGGCATTATAAATCATGTATTATTATTATTATTATTATTATTATTATTATTATTATTATTATTATTATTATACTTGTATGCCGCCCCTCTCCGAGAACATTTAATGACATAGATTAATCTATGCCAGCCAGGTAAATGGCCTTTTTTTTCTTTTTCAGAAATCAACAGAAATGTTGTGATCAGCTTGATCTCAGCAATTTGATATTATTCTTAAAATGGTAATTTTTTCAGCACCATTTTCCTAGAAATAGGTCAAGAGACATCAATGGGAGTTATTTCAAAGTGGTAGAATTTATTACTCAGTTGAAAGTAATGCTAATGTTTGTGTTCCTAGGCAGATGCATACAGGATTACACAGAAAACCATGCATTCAATTAGTCAAGATGAGCGTCTATTGCTACCTTCACACATCTTCATGGACTGTCCTTCTTTCTGACTGGAGGGGAGGGATTAAATGCAACATATCCCCCCCTTTTTTTCCGATTCACAAAGTTGCATTAGAAGGAAGAGCCATATAAAACTTTCCCAAGGTCCAACAGAATGGTTCTAAGCAGTGAAGTCTTGTTTGATTATGGCAATTTTCCATAATCTATTTTTCTATTTTTTCTATTTTTCTTATACTCCATCACCCATCTCGTCCCATTAATGACTGTATGATTATAACTTTTTTGCTTGTATCATTAAGATTTATATTGACTGGTTCCTAATATGATTTGATTGTTTATTTGTACCCGGACTATCATTAAATGTTGTACCTTATGATTCTTGATGAACGTATCTTTTCTGTTATGTACACTGAGAGCATATGCACCAAGACAAATTCCTTGTGTGTCCAATCACACTTGTCCAATAAAAATTCTATTCTATTCTATTCTATTCTTCAAAGGAATGAAATAGTACATTTTTTGTTGCAAGAAGTGTACATTTCCAAAACAATGTAAGAAAAGGTAAACAAACTTGAACAGATATCAGCATTTTCAAGAGGTTTTATGTACAGTGATCCCTCGATTATCGCGAGGGTTCCATTCCAAGACCCCTTGCGATAATTGATTTTTCGCGATGTAGGGTTGCGGAAGTAAAAACACCATCTGCGCATGCGCGCCCTTTTTCCATGGCCGCACATGCGCAGATGGTGGAGTTTGCGTGGGCGGCGGGGAAACCCGGATCTTCGTCTGCTCGCTGCTGCTGCGGCCGCCCAGCAGCTGATCTGCTCGGCGGCAGCAGCGAGGAGCCGAATCGGGCTTTTCCCTTTGCGTGGGCGGCGGGGAAACCCGGATCTTTGTCTGCTTGCTGCTGCTGCGGCTGCCCAGCAGCTGATCTGCTCGGCAGCAGCAGCGAGCAGACGAAAATCTGGGTTTCCCCGCCGCCCACGCAAAGGGGAAACCCCGGCTCCTCGCTGATGCCCCCGCTCGCCCGCCCGCCCGCCCGCCGCCCGCCAGCAAGAGGGGGAGAGATAGAGAAAGAGAGAGAAGGAAAGAAAGAGATGAGAGAGGGAGGAAGAGAGTGTGAGAGAGGAAGAAGCAAGAGAGAGAAAGAGAGAGAGAAAGAAAGATGAGAAAGGAAGGAAGAGAGTGACATCATCGGGTGGGAAAAATCGCGATATAGCGTTTCGCGAAGATCGAGATCGCGAAAATCAAGGGATCACTGTATTCCTGGCATTTTGCTGGTGCACAGATAGAAGATTTCCAGAAGCATTGTTGAAATAATTTCTACCTGGGGAAAAAAAACCCCACCTCAAAATATGTTCAAAATACATATTATGTGATACATAAGACATAGTACATTTAAAGTAAATTGACTTGAAATTGTATTTGAGTTAATAATTCTAGAATTATTTTTAAGTGTTTATGAGGTTGTTCCCTGTATAACTAAAATAACTAATCACAATTTATTAATATTTTAATATCCAATTTATTACACAAGTAGATTGGGAAGAGGGTAAAATGGCACATCAGTTTCTCGTAAGGCAATAATATATTAAGGCTGCAATCTTTGTTCTTATTACACAAAGCCCAAATCCAAATCCAATTCACCATATTATTATTTAATTATTTTATTGTTTATTTATTTAAAATATTGCCTTTTTTTAAAATACTCCTTTTTAAATACCCAATACTCCTTCTTCTTCCTATTTTCCTCACAACAACTCTGTGAGGTAAGTTGATCTGGGAGACAGAATGACTGGGCCTCTGGAATCAACTCCCCCTGGAGATTAGAACAGCCCCCACCCTCCTTGTCTTTCGCAAGTTACTCAAGACCCACCTATATCACCAGGCATGGGGGAACTAAGACATCTCCCCCAGGCTTTCTTATATTTTATGTTTGGTATGTATGTTTTGTATGGTTTTTAACAGTTGGGGTTTTTTATATAATTTTTATTATTAGATTTGTTCCATTGATCCCCTTATATAGAGCGCTGGTGAGACCACATTTGGAGTACTGTGTTCAGTTCTGGAGACCTCACCTACAAAAAGATATTGACAAAATTGAACGGGTCCAAAGATGGGCTACAAGAATGGTGGAAGGTCTTAAGCATAAAACGTATCAGGAAAGACTTAATGAACTCCATCTATATAGTCTGGAGGACAGAAGGAAAAGGGGGGGGGGATGATTGAAACATTTAAATATGTTAAAGGGTTAAATAAGGTTCAGGAGGGAAGTGTTTTTAATAGGAAAGTGAACACAAGAACAAGGGGACACAATCTGAAGTTAGTTGAGGGAAAGATCAAAAGCAACATGAAAAAATATTATTTTACTGAAAGAGTAGTAGATGCTTGGAACAAACTTCCAGCAGACGTGGTTGGTAAATCCACAGTAACTGAATTTAAACATGCCTGGGATAAACATATATCCATTGTAAGATAAAATACAGGAAATAGTATAAGGGCAGACTAGATGGACCATGAGGTCTTTTTCTGCTGTCAGTCTTCTATGTTTCTATGTTTCTATGTTTCTATGTTTTTATTACTGTTGTGAGTCGCCCCAAGTATTCAGAGAGGGGTGGCATACAAATCTAATAAATAATTATTATTATTATTATTATTATTATTATTATTATTATTATTATTATTTCTAAGGCAAGACTAGGACTCATGGTCTCCTAGTTTCTAAACCTACATCTGATTCTTAGCTTTATAAAGACAGTAGGTTGTAGATAGATTTACTTTGGTATAAGACAATGATGGTGAACCTTTTCGGCACTGAGTGCTGAAAAGGGAGCTTGCACACACATCTGGGTCGCAGGCCAGAAGAGGAGTTGCCCAGAGGGCATGCATGTGCTGGAAAATGAACTTCTGGTTTCCAGCGTATGCTTATGCACAGGCCAGCTGGTCTTCCTGTTACTGGCATGCATGCATGTGTGACAATCAGCTGGCTGGCATGCATGCTCATGTGGGAAAATGGAAATCCATCTCTTCCAGTTTCCAGCACTGCTGCACACACAAAGGCCAGCTGATCGTTGTGTGCCAGAAACCAAGAAGAGGACTAGGTGATGTCCTGCGTACCAGGTGACATGATTTGATTTGATTTGATTTGATTTATTGGATTTGTATGCCGCCCCTCTCCAGAGACTCGGGGCGGCTAACAACAATAATAGAACAGTATACACAATAATCCAATAGTAAAAACAATTAAAAACCCATTAAAGTAAAAACCAAACATACATTCAGACATACCATGCATAAAATTGTAAAGCCTAGGGGGAAAGAGTATCTCAGTTCCCCTATGCCTGACGGCAGAGGTGGGTTTTAAGTAGCTTACGAAAGGCAAGGAGGGTGGGGGCAATTCTAATCTCTGGGGGGAGTTGGTTCCAGAGGACCGGGGCCACCACAGAGAAGGCTCTTCCCCTGGGTCCCACCAAGTGGCATTGTTTAGTTGACAAGACCTGGAGAAGACCCACTCTGTGGGACCTAACTGGTCGCTGGGATTCATGCAGCAGAAGGCGGTCCCTGATATAATCTGGTCTGGTGCCATGAAGGGCTTTCTAGGTCATAACCAACACATAGCTTGGTCATGTGTGCCATAGGTTTGCCATCATGGGTATAAAGGGTCCTTTTTTAAATCTTGTCTTAGAGATGCTAATATTTTCTTAACTGTTATCCATCAGCCCTAAAAGGAAAAAATTCCAGCTTTTGCTGAGTATAAATCTTTAAAATCCTGTCTATCGATATATGTATTTAAATCCAAAACATTTAACTCCCACAATTTCCCCAACTTGTCTTATGTTTATATTCAATATCTCAAGAACTAAATGAACAAGAGGAGATAGCAGGCACCTTGTGTGTGTGTGTGTGTGTATACACATACACACAACCACACATGCACACACACTGCTTGTTATGGAGCAACATATTATTGCATGTTTACACATTATGCTAGAATAATTTGCCTGTAAACGATTCCTTTTTCCCAGGGAAATCCCTGCGAAGAATCAAAAAAGCTTTCGTAATTTTGCAGCAAATTTATGTGATAATCTATTCTCTTACTTGACACCTTAATTTTTAAAAGCCTCGTCATTTTATTTCTGGGTACGCAGCCCATGCACATCATGGTCCCACTAACAATAGAGCTTGCTGACAGCAAGGTCATCCAGCCAAAGTCTATTGGCAAATAAGCAGAATTTCAGTGGATTGCTTCTTTTTTGTTTCCTCCCCAAAATTAACTCCTAAAAACAGCCACAATCACCATTGGGAGGCAACCTTTAGCTCAGTTCATGGTATTTTAGAGATCCTCTGGGATGGTTGGAAAACTTCTAAGAGAATGGAAACAGTTTGTTATCTAGACTTGTTGTCTTCCTATTTCTTCCTTCCTTCCAAGGGGTGAAAATGTGGGACTTACTAATGATGTCAGTAGGTCCCTAGATGTTTTCCTGCAGTCCTTCAGAACATTGTGTAACTATGTTGTGATGTTCTGACAGTCTTTAAAGATAGGCAGGCGAGAAAGCAGTCCCCACAAGAAATACTAGCAATCTACTTTACTGATACACAGTATAATTACCCCACACTATAAAAAAGATATTGAAACTCTAGAAAAAGTGCAATGGAGACCAACCAGGATGATTAGGGGACTGGAAATCAAAACATACTGTATGAAGAATGATTATACGAATTGGGCATCACTAGTCTAGTGAAGAGAAGGATGGGGGAGATATGATAGCAATGTTCTAATATTTGAGGGGCTTCTACAGAGAGGAGGGGATGAAGCTATTTTCCAAAGCACCTGAAGGCCAGATAAGGAATAATGGATGGAAACTGATTAAGGAGAAAATCAACCTGGAAATAAGGAGGAACTTTCTGACAGCGAGAATGATCAACCAGTGGAACTGCTTGCCTTCAAAAGTTGTGGGCACTTCAACATTTGAGATTTTCAACAAGATATTGGAAATTTGTTGGAAATGATGTAGGGCAGTGGTCCCCAAACTTGGCAATTTTAAGACATGTGGACTTCAACTCCCAGAATTCTCTAGCCAGCTATACTGGCTGGAGAATTCTGGGAGTTGAAGTCCACAAGTCTTAAAATTGCCAAGTTTGAAGACCTCTGATGTAGGGTCTCCTGCTTGAGGGGAGGAAGGGATTGGACTAGGTGACCTACAAGATCTTTTCCAACTTTTTTAATTTAATATTTTAATTGATTTTTTAAAAAACATGAACACACACACAACATAAAACAGGTGCTCTATAAAACAGTGCCCACCACAAGACAAGCATTCACACACACTCAAATGGTATATTCAAGAAACACCCCCAATTTGGTGGTGGGGTGATCTTTTCCAACTTTGTTAATTTGTAAATCTGTAAATTACAGCACAATCTTGAATATCTTGTGACTTTTCATTTCACCTCGTTACTGATTTTGAATTTTTTTCTGTCTTGTTTTTCTGCACTGATATCACATTTTACTAACATTTTGGTCCCTGTTGTGATGCATTTACCTTCTCCATTGTCATTTATGTTCTCTTCTACACCTGTGGCATACTTGAAACATAGTCCATCTCTCTCTTATTTCATCTCTAGTTCCAATCATTGTGCTGAAAAATTCAGATGGATAATTTCCAGTTTAGTTTGTGCTCAGCACATTCCCCATTAATCTCTGTGACTAGAGCAGAAGCAGCAGCTCTGAGATTCAATTTTACTACCCAAATATAGCTTAATATTTATTTATTAAGTATTAGCAAATGTAAAAATACCTGACAAAATAGGATAAAAGGCAGAGAAAGGTTGGGAAACTGAGAAACGTGAACAACAGACAACAATTTACATTGTTTTTATAGATATATGAGAAACTACAGAGCTTTTCAGAACCTTGGAAGCAACACTAATGGATATTAACATGGGCAGCCCAAAAGGGAACGGTCTTTTTGTTCATCTACACTTGATCCTTTAATGTACATAATAGCAGCAGAATACCGGTGAAAATTGGCTACAGTGTGATCTCCAATCCACTTTGCAATGGGAAGAATTTGGTGGATAGATCAGGTTTCCAAGGTATTTTTCCACATGATGCAAATCACTGTTTTTCCTCATTTAATTTTTTTAAAATTCAATTTGTGAGCACTTTTATTTAACCTGAAAAGGCTTATCAAAGCCTAAATCCAAATACAGTGGTACCTCTATCTACAAACGCCTCCACTTATGAACCTTTCTAGATAAGAACCAGGTGTTCAAGATTTTTTTCCTCTTCTCAAGAACCGTTTTCTACTTACAAACCCGACTCTCTGAAACTGTAACCAGAAAAGGCAGGGAAAAGCCTCCGCGGGGCTCTCCAGGAATCTCCTAGGAAGAAACAGGGCTGAAAAGGCGGGGAGAAGCCTCCGTGGGGCCTCTCTAGGAATCTCCTGGGAGGAAACAGGGCTTCCACCCTCCCTCTGGTTTCCTCAGTTGCACACATTATTTGCTTTTACATTGAATCCTATGGGAAAAATGCTTCTTCTTACAAACTTTTCTACTTAAGAACCTGGTCTCCAAACAAATTACGTTCATAAGTAGAGGTACCACTGTATCACAAATGCTTGCCAAAGCCACCCCCCCCCCTCAATATGCCATATTACTTATTTGGGGAGAGAACACTTTATCTGCTGGTCTAATTCAATGGCATTTTAGTAATTTATTTAATACCAGTAATTTAAATAATAGTTATCATTTTAGAATTATTTAATACTTTATTAAAAATATCACTTCCTGGAGATGGGTGGCAATAGAAATGGAATAATTGTTATGTTTTTAAATGTACAAACTGGTCTGGAGTAGGTATTCATGGAGCCTGACTTAAAAGTTTCTTGCTATGATTTAGGCTCAAACACAATCAATTCTGACCTTAAAACATCTGTGAAAAAGAAGAATGAAATCAATGACACAGTACATCTGCATTTTGGTCATCAGTTTGTGTTCTTTGACTGGGATATATAAGTTTTGTTATTTTCTATGTCCTAGTCAACCATGATACATTGAAACACAATTGTTCCTGCAAACAATTTATCTTCAAGATGTTACTCAAGACAGAAAGTCTTAAAGTAAAAGTATATCTGCCTATCTATTATTTGTCTGTTCCTCTATGCATGGGGTCACAGGTGTTTACAATTGAAACAAGTATTGCCTAACTTGAAATAGATAACAAGGGAAAGACACACTCAATTTATATCTGCCTATTTGTAGTAATGATATTGCTATCAACACTGACAAAACAATGTGGTTGTTTTGTGTAAAGAGCATTATAGACAAGGAGTCAAAAGTGTAGCTGTTAAGATCTGTTTAAGAAGCAGTTAGCTTCTAGTTAGATGAATAAAAATGAAGGGGCTGCCTTGGTGGCACAGTGGTTAGAGTGCAGTACTGCAAGCTTCTTCTGCTGATCACCAGCTGCCAGCAGTTTGGCAGATCGAATCTCAGTAGGCTCAAAGTTGACTCAGCCTTCCATCCTTCCAAGGTTTGGTAAAATGAGGACCCAGATTGTTGAGGACAAAACGCTTACTCTCTGTTAACTGTTTAGAGAGGGCTGTAAAGCACTGTGAATCAGTATATAAGTCTAAATGCTATTGCTCTTGCTATTTTCTTTGGGCTGTTGCTGGGCTGATTCTATTATTGTGTTCTGTTTCTTAAACAGTTATTAAATTTACGATCCTTCAAAAAGTGCTTTAAAAGACAGGAATAGGTACTTAAAAATTATTTTTGAATAGTGATGGGCGAACCCAACGGTGTTCGGGTTCGGCAAGTTTGGCCGAATTTTATGCAAAATTCGTCTGAACCCGAACTGAACTCGAACCCGAATGGGGAATCCCTCCCACAAAGAGATTCTGGGGATGGAGCTTTGACATCACCGGCAGGTTGCTAAGGACGCCAAAGTGATCACTTCCTGGATTCCATGGAATCCAAGAAGTGATCACCTTGGTGTCCTTAGCAACCTGCCAGTGACATCAAAGCTCCAAAAGCCAAACATGACCCCGAACTTTGCCCAAAGTTTGAACAAAATTTCGTGTTCGTGTTCGGCATATCGAACACCACAAAATTTGGTGCGGACCCGAATTGTGCGGGTTCGGTTCACCCATCACTGTTTTTGAAGCCTTAAAGCAACCACATCTTTTTCTCCAAATGCAAGACTGCCTCAGATACTGTTTTTAAATGTTACTGCAAGCAAAGGTGGTGGTGGGGGAAACAGGTGCCTTAATGACATATGTAAATAAAATATGTCATACGCACTGTCCTACTCCCAAGCTTTGATTTATAAGGTTTTTCACAGCCCAGGGTGTATAACCCATGAGTGAAATAAATGTGGTCATACAATCCACTACTTTATGGTTCATTGAGCTATAATTTTGTCAAATTAATCCAATTTGTCTGGATTCACAGTTTCCTGAATTGCAAACTAATCAACTACATTTTAGAACTTAACACTTATGGTTCATAAGTTATGAATAAAGTTGTATACACTTGGGCTGCATTACCTATTCAATAACTTTATGATCTCCCATAAGGACCTCTTTTTTTGCTTTTAAAATAGAGTCTGCTTAGCTACTCATAGAAAAAATATTAAAATTTAGTTATTAAAAACTAGAGACACATTATTTCCAATAAAAGATCAAAACCTCATTGAACAAATTGCTCAGGATGCTTGTGTAACTGCAGCAACTGATCATTCTATCTGTTGCTCTGGATTTAGCATTTAACATGCCCTAAGGGTTGAGCTCTGATCAAGCACTAGGTGGCTTTGTCTGCTGATGAGCGTGCAGGCAAGATTTCCAGCTTTAAAAATGCAGCAGATATTCCATGAATAAAATTCTCACATAGTCAGCATTTAGCCTCCATCTGTGGCTCAGCCTGGGGCTGAATACATAGTTGAATGCTCAGAAAGAATCGGTGTGTTTATTCACACCAGAAGCAAAGAGAATGTAACTTATGGAACAATGGGATGAAAAGGTTGGAAACCTGTGCGAGTGCGAAACGGATAGTATCAGTAATAAATCCATTGAAGTTGACCTGATTTGAGGTCAATAAATCAGTGTTCTGCAGACACTGCAAGAAGGGTAGTCAATTTCAAAAGCGACTGTAGTTCTGTTCTCATGCCTTCTTCTATATGCTGAATAAATGCATGGGAGGGAAATAGCATTGAAATATTGGGATAGGAGGTACTGTATCTTATCTTCAGCTGAATTTATGAAAGGCCAGGCCAAGAGCAGCAGGTCTGAAAATAAAAGAGCAGATCTAAAAGAGATGAGCAAGGCTGATTTATACACTCTGCATGAAATAGTTTCCAAACCCCATCATGTTAACCCTCAAAACAGTTAATTCTCTATTGATGGACTACTATACCATCTGTTTAAAGGAGGGTGTCCCTGGTCATTGGGTGAACTTTTGCAACGATGTGTATAATATGGAGAAAGGTTCCTAGTGTAAGATTTCAAGTGAACTGCTGAGTGTTGGGGTGTGCAAAATGAGCCAGCTGCTTCTACTAAACTCCTAAGATTGGACAATAAATCTAGGGAGGCCCAAGCCTTCTAAATCACATATTGTGGAAAGTCTTCCCTTGTCTGCAATGAAGTAAGATTCAACAATCTGGCCCATCAATTTTTACCCTTGGAGTAAAGGGGTAACACCTTGCTGTTTAGGCATTAAAACAAATTATGTTGCCCCTGAGTTTTACTCAAGTGTAATATACAGCGTATCAAAACCCTGCCATGTATTGCTTCTACTTATGGCTGTTCACTTATGTACACAGAATATATTGTATATCTTGAGAGTTATGCATATTTATGAATCCATTTGCATAACTAAGCATAAATGCTAAGGGAGAGGAAAGCAAGGGGGTGGGAAGAGAGAGAAAATATATTATTTCTGAGCATGCAGCTCATTTACATATATTTTAACTGCATAGACTTATGCCAATACACATACACAATCTCTGTAGGCTTCGTAATGTGGTGTTGTTTTCTTATCCCCATTATGCCTTCAGAAAGCTGATAACTTTCCGAGAAGA
The DNA here is from genome assembly GCF_031021105.1 of Erythrolamprus reginae. Taxonomy (NCBI): domain Eukaryota; kingdom Metazoa; phylum Chordata; class Lepidosauria; order Squamata; family Dipsadidae; genus Erythrolamprus; species Erythrolamprus reginae. Next base: position 26,180,118 of record NC_091955.1, on the reverse strand, counting down.
AATAAATGGGTCAAATGATGCATGAAACTTGCAGTCTCCCATCATACTAGGGCCACTTGGAACAATTGTAAAGATTCGGGAAAACTTTTTGCTTTCTGCATAAATCTGATATTCCCACAATCATTATTTATTTTATTTATTTATTTTGTCCAATACACAATGAGAGTTTTAGTGGGTGTATGTGTGTGTATATATACATATATATATATATGTCACATGTATAAGCTGAATTTGAAAATTAAGGGAGACTAGGATAGATCTATTTCGGCCTTATTTTGGCCTCATCAGCTAGCCATACCCACTGGGACTTGAACCTGCAACCGTTGCCTTGTAAGGCAGAGAATTATCCTCTAGGCTACAGTATCCAATCCCTTCAGCTCTGTACCAGGGAAGGGTTACATTTTGTGTCGAATCACCCTGGTATATTGAAGGAACATCACAGCTCCTTTTTTGCCTCTCGGCCCAACCCAGGGCCATTTCCAAGGCAGTTAATTTTTTTATTGATAGCCGACAATTCTATCTGTATGTGTCACATGTTTAAGCTGAATTTGAAAATTAAGGGAGACTAGGATAGATCTATTTCGGCCTTATTTTGGCCTCATCAGCTAGCCATACCCACTGGGACTTGAACCTGCAACCGTTGCCTTGTAAGGCAGAGAATTATCCTCTAGGCTACAGTATCCAATCCCTTCAGCTCTGTACCAGGGAAGGGTTACATTTTGTGTCGAATCACCCTGGTATATTGAAGGAACATCACAGCTCCTTTTTTGCCTCTCGGCCCAACCCAGGGCCATTTCCAAGGCAGTTAATTTTTTTATTGATATATATATATATATATATATATATATATATATATATATATATATATATATTTGTTTTCGTAAATTTTCACGGGTATATGTATGTAGATTGTTCTGAGTTCGGGCAGGGCAAAACCCGAACTCAGAACAATCTACATATATATACATATATATATATATATATATATGGCTAGCTGATGAGGCCAAAATAAGGCCGAAATAGATCTATCCTAGTCTCCCTTAATTTTCAAATTCAGCTTAAACATGTGACATATATATATATATATATATATATATAAAATGTTTTTTTAGCTCCGACATAAAAAAACACACACACATATATATATATATATATATATATATATATATATATATATATATATATATATATATGTATGTATGTATGTATGTATATGTGTATATGTGTATGTGTATGTGTATATGTATATGTATATATATATATATATATATATATATATATACATACACACACACACACACATAGTAAAATGCATGATGAAGGTTATAGAGGAGATACTCATAGTAAAATATATCTAAGAAAGAATAGAAAAGAAGATACAGTAATAGAACATATCAATGAAAGAATAGAAGAAGAGATATAGGAATAGAAGAAAAGTATAGGAGATATAGGAGAGCAATAGGACAGGGGACGGAAGGCACTCTAGTGCACTTGTACTCAACCCTTACTGACCTCTTAGGAATCTGGATAGGTCAACCATAGATAATCTAAGGGTAAAATGTTGGGGGTTTGGGGATGACACTATGGAGTCCGGTAATGAGTTCCACGCTAAAATGCCAGCATTTTAATATATGACTATCCTAAACTCACAAAGGAAAGCGAGATCTTTTTTTCACATAATGACAAATTGATTTACTACACTGATGTCACAGAAAGATGCTACATTGAACACTTCCCACCCCCCCAGGTCACAATCCTTAAGCCTTTTTGCCCAATCTATATAATGTTATATGACTTACAGGTAGTTGATATTCAAATAGCGTAAGTAAATGTACTTTTTGTCTTACCAGACACATTCCATTGATTTCATTGTATAAGCAATAATAAAATCTTTAGATGTATAAGCAATAATAAAATCTTTAGAATAGGAGGTGAGCCATTAGAAGTAAATTATGAACTTTGATGGTGAGACTTTCTCCACACAATTAGAGCACCTTCAATTGTCAGTGTAATATATGTTGTGGTTAGCTCTGGCCCAGCTCCTGCCCCAAGGACTGTGGATGTGGGGGAGACATCCACATGCTGCAGGCCTGTTTTGCCTCTGGTGGAATCTGATGATGAAGGCTCCTCTGACCAAGAAGACATGAGTGACAGGGAGGAGGAGAGTGTGGCAGACAGCTCAGAAAGAGATCAATTATCTAGCTCCTCCTTGGATTCAGAACAAGAGTTAATGATACAGCCACGCATGAGGAGAGTGATGCATAGGCAACAACAACTGAGAGATTATTATCAACGAAAATGAGGCCACCTGTGGTTGGGTGGGGCTGTGGTAATTAGTGAGGCTGCTATAAATAGCAGCCTGTGGGTTTGGCTATTGTGGAGGATTATCTGATCGTTGTGTTTCATGACTGCTTTACTGACTTTGACTTTTTGTGTGCTGATTTTTCCCTGCTTTGAAACTAAACCAGAGCAAAGTGTGTTTCACTTTGTGAAAGAAGAAGGACTGTGAATTGCCTCACAGCTGCAAGCTAAGTATCACAGGACTGATAAGGGACTTGTATAAATTACCAGTTTGTTTGGAGACGAGTGCTCTATGCTATACCAAAAGAGGGCTTAGTTTAAGTGAATTTTCATTATATAGAACATTGTTTTGAATTTTCAAACGTGTGTGTGTCTGAAATTTGTACCTGTGAATTTTTGGGAGGATTCTACCAGAGAGCCCGACAGAACAATATAGAGCAAAGGAGAGAGAATAGGTAAAGGTAAAGTTTCCCCTGCACATGCATTCTAGTCATTTCCAGCTCTAGGGACAGTGCTCATTTCTAAGCTAAAGAGCAGGGATGGGCTACTGCCCAGATTGGGGGGAACACAGTGGGGTAGCGAAAATGGAGCTCCACCCCAGAGCACCAATTTGCACTGAAAGATGTTGAAAGAAAACACAGGGCATCCTGCATAAAGCCACACCCACAGTGTGGTAGTGAAAATTTTGGTAGTCCTTCACTGCCAAAGAGCCTCCACTGTCTGAAGACATCTCTGTGGTCATGTGGCCAACATGACTAAATGCCAGAACACTGTTACTTTCCAACCAAAATGGTCCTTATTGTTCTACTTGCATTTTTACATGCTTTCAAACTGTTAGGTGGCAGAAGCTGGGACAAGTAATGGGAACTCTTGGTGCTAGGGATTTGAACTGCTGAACTGCCAACCTTCTGATCGACAAGCTCAGTGTCTTAGCCACTGAGCCACCATATACTATTTCCTAAAGAAGCTGGTGAATTTCATTGGTGATTATTCACAGCTTTAATGTTTGATCTTATGAATGTTGTTTATTTCCCCTGAAAAATGGGATTTTGTCCTTCATTTACAACTGAATAAACATATATTGCAAGAAAAATAAGTGAAGTTAGCAATTGATTTGAATTATCTATTGTCATATAATCAGCAGTGGAACGCTAAATTGTGCTCACCGCCGCGGCTCGCCAAGGACAATACCATCTGTCTTTCCATCACCCAGGGAGAGGGAACTTTTGACCCCCTCAGAGAGGGTCAGCAACTTGGGTATCCTTCTCAATCAACAGCTGAGGTTAGAACAACATCTAAGAACATAAGAGCTATGCTGAATCAGGCCAAAGCCCATCGAGTCCAGCATTCTGTTTCACACAGTGGCCCACCAATTGTCCTTGGGGATCTTGAGGAGAAAGAGAAGGCAAGACCCTCCCTTTCCTCTGACCCCCTTCTTTCAGCTGTGGCGAGGGGACATTTGCCCAGGTCTGCCTGGTGCACCAGTTGAGGCCCTATTTAGATAGGGAGTCTCTTCTCACAGTCACTCATGCCCTCATCACCTCTAGGCTTGATTACTGCAATCCTCTATATAGGGCCACTTTTATATTTGGAGACTGCAGCTGGTCCAAAACACAGCCGCGCGAGTCATCATAGGTTTACCGAGGTATCCCCATGTATCCCCATCACTCTGTGAGTTGCATTGGTTACTGGACACAATTTAAAATGTTGATTATTACCTATAAATCTCTATATGGCTTAGGACCAGACTCCTTGTGGGACTGTCTCCTGTTTCATGTATCCCAGCGACCTGGCAGATCCCACAGAGGTGGCCTTCTCCAGGTCCCGTCAGTCAAGTAATGTTACCTGGTGGGGCCTAGGGGAAGGGCCTTCTCTGTGGCAGCTCTGGTCCCTTGGAAACAACTCCCCCTGGAGATTTGCCCCGCCCACACTCTCCTGGCTTTTTGAAAGGTTTTAAAAATGCATCTTTGCCAGCAGGCCTGCGGCCGTTGAGCGTTGATACCCTGCTCTGGCTCTTGCTATGATTGTGTTTGGAATAAATCAGATTGAATGTTTTTTAAATACTGTAGTTTGGGTTTTAGGCTTGAGTTTATACTTGTGTTTTTTAAGCTTTGTATTTTGTATCAATTTTATCATATAAGCTGCCCTGAGTCCCTTGAAGAAGGGCAGCCTAGAAATCCAAGTAATTAATTAATTAATTAATTAATTAATTAATTAATTAATTAAGTAAGTAAGTAAGTAAGTAAGTAAGTAAGTAAGTAAAATTTTAGAACTCTCCAAATTGAAATATTAATGGTAGAGTTTTTATTATAAACTTGAGCAACAATCAGTTGAAATAACTCTTTGATTGTGGAACATGTGAGCGTTGGTCTAGATATGGACCACATTTATCTGAATATTTGAGTCTTCTTCTGTCATTGGTATCTTATGAGTCCACCTTGATAGAGATTTGCTACTTAAGTCAATGTTCCATTCTGGTATGATGTCACTGTGTATGTGTGTAAGTTGAACTGAATGTAATAGGCTTTACTTTTGAATTCGCCAGGACTGATACAAATAATTCAAGGGACTGATGAGTCAGGAAGTCTGTGGCTTGAATCTTGTCCTATGAATTTATTATGTGGGTTTAGATAAATTGCTTCCCTTTCACTGTCTATTTTTCATTACACCTCCTCACTATACATTCACTATACTAAACATATGGATAAACCTACTTAAAATATATTAAACACTTGAATGCACTGTTCCAGTCTTTTTCAAGCCAAGGTTTTCCAGAAGATGGCTGTGAAAATTGTAATCTGTCAAGACACCAGCACAGTTAATTTGTTTGTTTTATATATGTTTGGAAACTCCTGTTTTTTTCAGTATTCTCCATAGGCTTTGGAAAAATCCCAACATGTTTCCTCCTTCAGTATGTTTGATGATCCACATGGAGGGTAAATCCAGAGAAAAACAATGCAGAATGTCTTCACTTCAATTCGCAACAAATATCCTGTGGCAGAAATCTTGCTCCCATTTTGGAGAGAAATGACATTGAAAGCTTCAGTTCAACCCGCTCCAAATATTGGTCCTAGTTTGGCTGAAGAAGCACTAGTACAGTGATGGTGAAACCAACAATATGCATGTCAATGCTGACATGCTATGACATTTTGAGGGACCTGCCATCATTTATATGAGTATTCACTGATATTCAACAACTCTTGTCAAAAGTATGCCCTGTTCTTGTATGATTTAGAGAGCCTGCAGAGACTACAGAAGAGCATTCTCATAGCTGCTTCAAGAACAAAGGCTTCATGGCGAGACATGATAGCAGTGTTCCAATATCTCAGGGGTTGCCACAAAGAAGAGGGAGTCAAACTATTCTCCAAAGCACCTGAGGGTAGAACAAGAAGCAATCGGTGGAAACTAAACAAGGAGTGAAGTAACTTAGAATTAAGGATAAATTTCCTGACAGTTAGAACAATTAATCAAAAATAAACAATAAATAAACAGCTTGCCTCCAGAAGTTGTGAATGCTCCAACACTGGTAGTTTTTAAGAATATGTTGGATGATCATTTGTCTCAAATAGTGTAGGGCAGGGGTCCTCAAACTTTTTACACAGGGGGCCAGTTCACTGTCCCTCAGACTGTTGGAGGGCCGGACTATAAAAAACCCCTATGAACAAATCCCTATGCACACTGCACATACCTTATTTAAAGTAAAAAAGAAAATGGGAACAAATACAATATTTAAAATAAAGAAGAAGTAATAAGTAATTAAGTAATTAATAATTAAGTAATAAAGTAATTTATACTTCTTTATTAACAAGTAAATTTAAACTTAAATCAACAAACTCCATTTCTCCTTCCTTCCTTCCTTCCCTCCCTCCTTCCTCTCCACTTCTCTCTTCTCTCTTCCTTTTCTCTCATTTGTTTCATTTTCCTCTCCCTCGTTCTTTCACTCCATCATTTTCTCATTTTTCTCTTTCTCTCTCTCTCTGTCCATCTCTCCCTCTTCCTTTCTCTCTCCCTCTTTACCTCTCCCTCTTTCTATTTCTTTTTTTTCTCTGTCTCTATCTCTTTCTCTCTCTTTCTCTCTTCTCTCTTTCTCTCTCTTTCACTCTCTTTCTAACTCTCCCTCTTTGTATCTCTCACACTTTCTCTCTCTACCCCTCTCTCTATTTCTCCCTTTCTCTCTCTCCCTTTCTATCTCTCCTCTTCATTTCTCTCTCCCTCTCTATTTTTCCCTCTTTCTCTCTCTTATTATATCGATCGGTAAAATCTTGTGTGCTGCCGCGGGCCAGTTAAAAGACCTCAGCGGGCTGCATCCGGCCCGCAGGCCGTAGTTTGGGGACTGCTGGTGTAGGGTTTCCTGCCTAAGCAGGGGGTTGGACTAGAAGACCTCCAAGGTCCCTTCCAACCTGGGCAACAACAGGGGTCTGTTAAGAGAAAGAAATTATATTTCAAGGTAAGCACCATGTAGCAGATTTTGCAGAGCACTGGGCTGTGTGGGGCAGTCACATTATTCCCCAAGACTCAAACATATTGGGGAACAGACCGTTTTGAGAAACAGCAATGGTATTAAGGATGAACCTAATTGAGACTGGCCTCAGAGTTGCTGCCCTGACTTCTATTCAGAGTGGCTGGGGTGGTGTGTGTGCGTGGAGGAGTGGTGATAAATAATTCTTTCTCTCTTTCTCTCTCTCTCTCTCTCTTCCCACCCACCCTCTCTTATATATACAGAATTCTAGATACCTTTAACGGGCAGTTTTTCTACATTGGCGCTCCCTATGTAAAGGTGGTCTGGATTTTGTTTACCAATATTCTGTTGTTTAAAAATGAAGTTTAGTTTATTTAAGTTTAATTGAAAACTCCCCAGTGCCAACAATATTATATTTCATTAAAGTTTGCCATTTATGGACCATATATTGCTGGATTCCTGTCCTGTTCTCTCAAATAGCTATGAAAATACAAAAGCATATCCTTGAAAGATAAATGCCAACTAGCCTATAATAATGTGAACTGCTGTGTGCCTAACTGCACTTTTCAGAAAAGAATATAATCTGCAGCCCAGTGAGCGGCAAAGTGAAAATGGCAGATAAGTAGTGCAATAATGAAAGACCAATTGCTTTGTAAGCAATTTCATTTGCATTGCTGCCTTCCATTTCTCCCTCTTTAGGGTGCTGGTTTTTAACTGTCTCCTCACATTTGTGACACTATCTGTATCACCGGAGTGGAAGTCACAAATGGATATGTGACAGCATTGGAGAGGGTAAAATAATTCTCCACAGAGGTCAGAAGAAGTGAAGAGGCACCATCCACCCAAGTGGACCCCTTCTCAGCATGAATTGGCAGCAATGAACAGTGCATGTTAAATCTTCCTTTTTGTATTCAAATAGAGAAATCACCGAGAATCAAGCAATTGGAAACAAAAAGACATGGAAACAATTTATTGCACACAAAAACGTTGTTATGGCCAAAGGAGGGAGGGAGGGAGGGAGAGAAAGAGAGAGAGAGAGAGAGAGAGAGAGAGAAGCAGGAGGAGGAGGAGGAGGAGGAGAGGTGATGATGATGATGATGATGATGATTGGTTGATTGATTGATTGATGAGATAGATAGATAGATAGATAGATAGATAGATAGATAGATAGATAGATAGATAGAGGGGGAGAGAGAGAGATGATATAAATATTTTGAATGGAAAATAATTAAGCTAATATTTGAATTGGATTTAGATTTATTTATATAACCTGATTTTGATGTTTATTATGAAAAGTGTAATAATAAGTGAAGTAATTCTATCAAAATAATATGGTTTCAACTCAAAGGAAGTGTCTTCCAATTCCCTCACAGGGGCTTATTTGATACAGATATGATAGACAGGTGTGATCCATGTTAACAAGACAGTTGTGATAATGTAATTGGTATGTTGCATTTTTCAACGAGAGTTGTAACCATTAAATCCCCAGAATTCACAAAACTAACTTAAGAAAAAATGAAAATGGAGTGGCAATTCCACTTCATAGACATTAGGATACTTAATTCAAATATTTGACAAACACATTTTTTTCAAAGTTTTGCTCAAGCTTGGGAAAGTCAGTCTATGCCTTTCTTGATCCCTAATGTCTATAGACTCATATTGCCACTATTTACACATTTACAAATATAGACATCATCTATGGCAGTGATGGCGAACCTTTTTTCCTTGGGTGCCGAAAGAGCACGGTTGTAAACTATTGTGCATGCACTAGTGCCCACACCCATAATTCAATGCCTGCGGAGAATGAAAACAGTTTCCCCTGCCCCTCCCAGAGGCCCAATGGAGGCTGGAAGCAGATGTTTCCCAACTTCTGGGGGGAGAATAGGCTCATGTTTCACCCTCCCCAGGTTCCAAAGGTAAAAATGCCCTCCCCTATCCCCCTGGAAGCTCTCTGGAAGCCAAAAATACCTTCCAGAGCATCTGTGAGAGCCAAAAATCAGCTGGCTGGCACAAACATGCACATTGAAGATGATCTAGGGCAACAGCTTGTGTGCTAGCAGATTTAGCTTCGTACGCCACCTGTGGCACTCATGCCATAGGTTCGCCATCACTGATCTATGGTATGCAGAACATTATCCATAGTAAGCTTCCAATAATGGGCACACACTGGTGGACATAGATGCATGGTTTTATGCAGAAATATTGTATGGTATAATGGCTCAGTAGGTAGGAATTGATGATCAAGAGAATCAAAAACAAAGTTAAAGCAAAATTAAATTAAATTAAATTAAATTAAATTAAATTAAATTAAATTAAATTAAATTAAATTAAATTAAATTAAATTAAATTAAATTAAATTAAATTAAATTAAATTAAATTAAATTAAATTAAATTAAATTAAATTAAATTAAATTAAATTAAATTAAATTAAATTAAATTAAATTAAATTAAATTAAATTAAATTAAATTAAATTAAATTAAATTAAATTAAATTAAATTAAATTAAATTAAATTAAATTAAATTAAATTAAATTAAATTAAATTAAATTAAATTAAATTAAATTAAATTAAATTAAATTAAATTAAATTAAATTAAATTAAATTAAATTAAATTAAATTAAATTAAATTAAATTAAATTAAATTAAATTAAATTAAATTAAATTAAATTACTTCTATGCCTCCCAATCCCAATGGGACTCAGGGCGGCTTATAAGAGTAAATAGTACATACAATAAACAAAGTCAAATATTAGTAATAAGAACAGTAAAAACACATAATAAATCCTAACCAACTATCCAATCAAACCCACAAACATACAGAATCAGTTATAAATTGGATGTGATAAGATGTTATATTCACAGTCTCCAGGCTTGCCTGATGATGTCGACAATAGAAAAAAGGGTAGTGATTATAAAATTGGGGAGACAGGTTTAACAGTAAAACTTTTGTTAATGATGATATACCTATAGTAAGTCCACTATTTCTCTATCTACAACCTATAAGTCTAAAATTTATTCAAGGCCACCAAACAGCAATTTAACACACACACACAAGTTGTAACACGCTTATGGCTTTGATTGAGGGGGGGAAATCAAAATTCAAACCATTCTCTTTTCTTAAACTACAGCTTTTAAGCTTTGACAAAAAGGTCATGTGAAAACATAGTTTCAGCAGAATGAATTTTTTTTCATGCATAAAATTGTAGTTTGGCAATCTATGATTCAAGTTCAAATCAAATTCAATTCAAGATAATTCATGCATCACGATTTTCCTAAGAACTCCTTTGAAATCTGTACAACTTCCACAATAATTTTGTGTATTTCTTTTCCAAAGGCAAGAATATATATAATTATTTCATAATATAGCAACCAAGAAGTGCCACAGCAAAATCAGTAATTGTACATTAAAAAAACTATACACAATCTAATAAAGTAATTAAATTAAATTGAATGTAAAATATTTTTTTAAAGCCTAAGAACCATACAGTGTAAGATTAATTCATTTTAACTTATTACATCTCAAACATACAAAATTTAGGACCACATTTTCTCATTTTTAGACTATAAAACAATTATAACTTTTACTAAGAATCATGCATTCCTTAACTTGAGAAGAAGAAATTTCTTGCAATGTATGAAAAATTTCCCTTGAATTTACTTAAATAACTCTTTCATTCTGAACAAAGATAGATAGATAGATACACTGCTCAAAAAAATAAAGGGAACACTCAAATAACACATCCTAGATCTGAATGAATGAAATATTCTCATTGAATATATCATGTGCACAACTATTTCATTTGCATGACAGTACATGAAATTGACTGTCAAACAGTGTTGCTTCCTAAGTGGATAGTTTGATTTCATAGAAGTTTGATTTACTTGAAGTTATATTCTGTTTCTTAAGTGTTCTCTTTATTTGTTTGAACAATGTAGATAGATAGATAGATGGATGGATGGGTAGGTAGAATAGAATAGAATAGAATAGAATAGAGTTGTAAGAGATCTTTGAAGTTTTATGGTCCAAGCCCCTGTTCAAGCAGGAAGCTCATTTTCATAAGGAAGTGCTTTCCTTATAAACTTGCATAATTAAGAGACAGGATTTGCTATCACTGTTCAGGTTCTTATATTCTTCTGTTTGAACTTCAACAAGATCTTTCAAACAGCCTTAAAAAGAGCACGGGAAAGAATTTTGTAGAGAATCAACTAATTGCCAAAATGGCAAAAGGGGAACCAGTCAAACACTTTGTAAAAAATAGATACTGGGCTCCAATATAAAAATATACCATGGTTTCTGGCATCTCAGTAGGAATGTCTAAAGAGTGTCCACTTAGATAAAAAATTAGTTGATTTACAAATCTTTAGCAACCTTTTAAAAGAAAACAGATGCTTCTTGGCATATGCAAGTTGACAGATCACCTTGTACCCATTAATGATAAAAAGGTTCTTGGACATGAAACTAGAAAACTGTCAACATTATTAGCAATATCAAATTACCATCTAGTAGAAATTATTAGGTCTTGCCAAGGAAATTATATTTAAAGACAAGAGACAGTAGAATATTACCATGGTGCTGTCAAGTTATGTTATCATCAATTACTTCAAGAATTAAAGCTATTTTAAGTATGATTGATGGAAAAGGTAACACTGAATTTTGTGTACAGGAAGAATTCATGTTGCCATTTTGTGATTGGTACTAGAAAGTGAATTTCCCTTCCAGAATTTCAAGCACAATTACATCTACCTAAAAAGCCCTTAAATGTAAGCCAACCCAATTCCTGTATAATGATGATGTGAAAAATGTTAGCGTAAAGTTGGAGGTAATAGGATTCTGCAAACTCCCAAAAGAGGCTCTTCGTAAGACATTAAGGCAGCCGTGTCCTTCATAGGAATGCAATATGAGGACAGTTCTCCAATGAGACTGCCAGAAAAGTAGCTTTATATATCATGCACATACAGTACATGCAGAGAGCTGGGACAGCTTTTAAGCAGTTGCAGTAGCCTCACCATGCTTTGAATAGAAGTACTTTGGTCAATCTGAGTATTGTATTGGCAGTTCGGTGTTAGCAAATACTTCAGAAGAGAAGGATTTAGGGGTAGTGATTTCTGACAGTCTCAAAATGGGTGAACAGTGCAGTCAGGCGGTAGGGAAAGCAAGTAGGATGCTTGGCTGCATAGCTAGAGGTATAACAAGCAGGAAGAAGGAGATTATGATCCCGCTATATAGAATGCTGGTGAGACCACATTTGGAATACTGTGTTTAGTTCTGGAGACCTCACCTACAAAAAGATATTGATAAAATTGAACGGGTCCAAAGACGGGCTACAAGAATGGTGGAAGGTCTTAAGCATAAAACGTATCAGGAAAGACTTAATGAACTCAATCTGTATAGTCTGGAGGACAGAAGGAAAAGGGGGGACATGATCGAAACATTTAAATATATTAAATGGTTAAATAAGGTCCAGGAGGGAAGTGTTTTTAATAGGAAAGTGAACACAAGAACAAGGGGACACAATCTGAAGTTAGTTGGGGGAAAGATCAAAAGCAACATGAGAAAATATTATTTTACTGAAAGAGTAGTAGATGCTTGGAACAAACTTCCAGCAGACGTGGTTGATAAATCCACAGTAACTGAATTTAAACATGCCTGGGATAAACATATATCCATCATAAGATAAAATACAGAAAATAGTATAAGGGCAGACTAGATGGACCATGAGGTCTTTTTCTGCCATCAGTCTTCTATGTTTCTATGTTTCTATTGTAGCAGGCTTTATGAAGCAGCTCTTTCAAAGGTCAGTGATAGTGAACTTTTTCCCTTGGGTGCCAAAAGAGCATAGGCGCTCACTATCGTGCATGCCAGAGTCCCCACACCCATAATTCAATGCCTGGGGAGACTGAAAACAACTTCCCCCACCCCCCAGAATTCCTCTGGAGGCTGGAAATGGCCTGTTTCCCAACTTCTGGTGGGCCCAGTAGGTTCTTGTTTCACCCTCCCCAGGCTCCAGAGGCTTCCTGAAGGCTCTCTGGAAGCCAAAAATGCCCTCCAGAGCCTCTGTGTGAGCCAAAAGTCAACTAGCCAGTACACACATGCACATTGGAGCTGAGCAGATATGGCTCCGTGTGCCACATGTGCCACCTATGCCATAGGTTTGCCATCACTGACCTAGGTGATAATTCAATATATTTCCTTATTTCTGGGCTATGGGTATATGCCAAAATATGGACTATGTCCGCTTGGTCTAACATATTCTTTTGAGTTCTTCAAAAATTTGATTGCCTGCTGCTGGAAACACCATCTTTGCTTAGTCTGTAGATGAAAAAAGGAGGAAACAATACAAGTTGCAATCTTTCATTTCAATGAATTTAGGAGTCAGAACTTATAATATGCTATTCTGCTACATTGCTTTAGAAAGCAAACTTGTTCTGATATAAATTTTTGTTATAGCACCATCTGTAATACTAATACAAATGACCATATTGATTGTGGTAAATGAGGTATACCAGCAGAGATAAAGGAAACATTTTACATCTTTAACTGGGTTTGGAGATAGCCAGATTCTATTAAATTGCAGTAAGTTAAAGGAAGCGCACAAAAAATATTTTAGCATACCAGAAGGATCTTTCCTCTGTTGAGGGCCTTTTGGAACATTAAGTCATATAAGTCCTACAAGCTGAGAATGCTTAATTTCAGTCTGAATATTTCTAGGAAGAATCGAGAACGATTGCTTATGCATAAAAATGCAAGATTACAGAATTGCCCTACCAGCAATGAAGATGGAATGGATGGATTCTTAACAGCAGAGGGCAAACTGGAATGTCATTTAAATGGGAACAGCTGGAAATGGAAATTTAATTTATTGGATTTATTACCAGCTACAATCCCCAAACTCTCGGTGGTTTACAGCAAACAAGACATAAAACAAAACAACCACAGTAAAAATTAAAATTGCATAATTATTAAACTATATTGTGATCTATCCTACATGTAGTATGTAGGCCCTTGAGAGCAGTTCCATCTCCAATAGTTTTTGGAAAGCTAAAATTATACTTTAAGATAGAAATATTCACTCATAAATTTGTAATAAATCATTATGATCATTCACATTTTTTAAAAAAGAGCTTTTTTCTTTGATAATGTTGTGGTTAGCTCTGGCCCAGCTCCTGCCCCAAGGAATGTGGAGGTGGATGCATGGGAAACATCAACATGTCATAGGCCTGTTTTATTGCCGACAGAGTCAGGTAGTGAAGTTTCCTCGGAAGAAGAAGATGGGGGTGACTTGGAAGAGGGGGGATTGGCAGACAGCTCAGGAAGCCAATCTCCATTATCTTCGGTAGATTCGGATGATGAATTGCTAAACCCACGCATGCATAGAGTTATGCAGAGGAGAGAACAACTGAAGAACTATTACAGGCTATAGAGAATCCACCTGTGGTTGGGTGGGGCTCATGTAATTATAACAGCTGTTATATTGGCAGCGTGCAGGTTTAGCAGCGTGGAGTTTATCTGATCGTAGTTATTGGGAGTCACGGAGTTTGAGAAAAGTTTTTGCCACGTCTGGAACAAACAGTATTTGTGCCGAACTGCACAGTACTGATTTATTGTTGATTTATTGCTTGCCTTGTTATAGGACTGTAATCCATTACTGCCTTGTTTATACAAGAAATCCCTTTGAATTCTAAAAGGGAGTTTTGCTTCTCTTTTGTTGCAATAAAAAACATTTACTGGAATTCTACTGCGTGTGTGTGTCTGTCTTGAACCAATTTCCTTTTCCTTGGAGGCTTGTCCTAGAAGCCGGCAGAACAGATAATATGGTTTGTTTGTTTTTTAAAAGAAAGAAGATTGAGATAAGAACAGGAGTGAAGGCATCTGTCAATCTCATCCCATTATCAAATCTTTAGGTTAGCCATCTTTTCAATTTGCAGGAAAGTTATTCATCATTACTGATCTTACTGATCAACCCTGAATAATTTTTGTATTCAATAGCACATTGAAATAAACAAAAGAAACATCACATCACATGAACCAAAGCTACATTCTTCAACCATCATAGCTACTGAAGCAATTATTTTCAATAATTTTATTTGCAAAATTATTGTTATCTTGCCATAGAAAATAATGAGTCTTGTTTATATTTATGTACAGAAATTACGACAATAAATAATTTGAAACAAAATCTGTTGTATTTTATATTTTGGAAGCTTAGCTGAACAAAGCTCAACATCCATTTGTCTCAGTACCCCAGTTTCCTGGTTTTATGTCCCTGCTGTCTATGGATCTGGTTTTACCAACATACAAGAAAATGATTACTATTCTTATATGTATTCCTCTTAATATATTTGTGAATATAATTTAGTAAATATATTCATTTACCCTAAGGCACTATTTAAATTACCTTGCAGTCTATATATCTTAATGCACATTTTTTCTTAATATTCTAAACTTTTTTTTAATTAGGAAAAGATCATTGCACTGCAATGCGCAGTTTGGATTCACATATTGCTTCTTAAGAATGAAGTGACATAAGGTCTCATCAGACTAGTCTCTTCATCCAAATGATAAGGCTTGAGTATCAGCACCAAATCTTTACTGATGCTACAATTGGCAGCTTGGCACTACAGTCTAATAACTAAAGAAACATTGCTGAATTATGGACAAATAAAATTTGACTATGCCAAGCTCTGACAGACTTTTACGTGTGCAATTTTGCAAAACAGTTGGCTTCAACTTGTACTCTACAACACACAAATCTTCAAAAGTATCAGGGCTCATATATGTTGCATTATAGTAGGTTTGAAGCCTTAAATGGATTCCATGGTTTTTATAATATGTTTCCGGAGAAGTGATAAAGTTTAATATTGAGGTTCTTTAAATATTACCATATTGAAGCAGCCTGACATCAATTTTACTATACAGTGAAAACCAGCAAGGTAAAGTAGTTCTAGTCCAGAGAATACTGATTGGCAAGAACTATTACTTAAGCTTTCTTTTCTTTTCCCAAATTCACAGAGTGGGATTTTATCTGAGAGCCTATAAATGCTGGAGTTTTAGCAGACTTCAAGTCTCCCGGGTAGCATACAAGGTCAGTTTTAGACAGAACAGGGGTCCCCAGACTATAAGACAAGAAACCTGAGTAACAGCCACAAAGGTGCAATGAAATCTCTGCTTGATTTTTATGTGTGTTGAACATAAAAAAACAAAACATGCGGAAATTCAATTGTAGCACCAACTTGCTTTGTTGGCCACACTTTTCAGAAGTTCCAAAGCAGAATTAAATTGCTGGCTCAGATTCTGTTTATTGCAACCTACTGGCACAGCCTAAGAGCATTGTTTCCCAAATTATGAAGTGACAGGGCAGCTGTGAAGAAACCTTTACTTGTACATTATTACAATAATTCCACCTTTCTCAAAGTTTCATTCTATTGTTTTCATTGTTTATTTATATTCATTTTTGTTATTTAGATTTTTAGGGGAGATATACTGTGCATATTAATATTACCCTTAAAGGAAGGGTGATGGCAAAAAATTTAGGAACCTGGAATAAGTCATTTTGATACCCTTGAATGTAAGGAAATGCACGGGCGGTATTTTAAAACGCCGGCCAAAATTGCCTCCGGAGCCGGAGAGATGCTGCAGCGCGCCAGGGCGGTGAGCTGCCTCCTGGGCTCGGGGGGAGATCCTGAGCACCCTATTTAAGGGTGGCTCGAAGTGGACCTCCTTCTTTTCCCTCGCCATCCTGAAGCAAACACCCGCCCGCCCTCCTCTATGCAGAATTTTTTATGGCCTCTCCTATGGGTGCAGCCGTTTTTTTTGCTTTTTCCACACTAAGGATGGACTGGTTAGGGGATGCGGCGCAATGTAGATATACATTTGATCAATTTGGCTTCCCTTTGGTCACTGGGGTTAGGCAGGTTAGGGGCAGAAATGGGCAGTGGGAGCAACTGCGTTTTCTCCTTTTGGGCATCTTTTCAAAGATGATGGGCCACCTCTCCCTATGAACTATAGGTTGGTGCAATTTCGGGGATTGGAGAGGGGGTGCCCATGGGACTTGCCTTATCCAATTTCCCTTGGGGATTGGAGGGTGAACTCCTCCCACATGCTTATGGGCATGGCTCAAATCCAGGTGAAGGTGGATACCTTCACCTGGTTCAGCAAGGAGTTATGCCCAAGAGTTGCCTATGAATGTTTTGACAAGCAATTTCCGCCCCATTAATTTTTGGCCTCTGCAGGTCCTTTGGTTACACTGTTATAATGTTTGATTTACATTATTTAAATTTAATAAAGTGACCCTATATTAAATTCCTGCTACTGTCTCACTGTCGTTATTCCACTTCCGGGGCAATGGATGTTAGCTTGTTACCAGTGAGGTTTTAATGACAAGTGTGTAGGTGCTTGTGTGAATAAGCTATTATTTAAATTGGGGCTTTTTCACCCACTATTTGTTAGGTACCAACCTAGGCACTGAATCTTGCCATCTTTTCCCCATTACATTCTGCTGCTTAACGGTACACAGAACCTTTTGACAGATGCTCAATAAAACAGGCAGGCAATCAGAGCAAATAAGAAAGCAGGTAAGGATGGAAAATGAATAGAAAAAGGCTGAAAATGGCCAAACCTATCTCTCTAAGTTGGAATCATTAAGGGAATACTGTAACTGTTGTGGTTAGCTCTGGCCCTGCTCCTGCCCCAAGGACTATGGATGTGGGGGAGACATCCACATGCTGCAGGCCTGTTTTGCCCCCGGTGGAATCTGCTGATGAAGGTTCCTCTGACCAAGAAGACATGAGTGACAGGGAGGAAGAGAGTGTGGCAGACAGCTCAGAAGGAGATCAATTATCTAGCTCCTCCTTGGATTCAGAACAAGAGTTAATGATACAGCCACGCATGCGGAGAGCGATGCATAGGCAACAACAACTGAGAGATTATTATCAAAGAAAATGAGGCCACCTGTGGTTGGGTGGGGCTGTGGTAATTGGTGAGGCTGCTATAAAAAGCAGCCTGTGGGTTTGGCCATTGTGGAGGATTATCTGATCGTTGTGTTTCGTGACTGCTTTACTGACTTTGACTTTTTGTGTGCTGATTTTTCCCCGCTTTGAAACTAAACCAGAGCAAAGTGTGTTTCACTTTGTGAAAGAAGGACTGTGAATTGCCTCACAGCTGCAAGCTAAGTATCACAGAACTGATAAGGGACTTGTACAAATTACCAGTTTGTTTGGAGACGAGTGCTCTTTGCTACACCAAAAGAGGGCTTGGTTTAAGTGACTTTTCATTATAAAGAACATTGTTTTGAATTTTCAAATGCGTGTGTGTCTGAAATTTGTACCTGTGAACTTTTGGGAGGATTCTACCAGAGAGCCCGACAGAACAGTAACCAGCAGCCATTTTCAGCATAGATGAGTCTTCTAAAATATTTACATGTTATTTCTGGGACTGGGAACTCAGGAGACATTCTTAACATCAGTCTACCACAGATGGTCTCATGAAGAAATATATACATCTACATTGTGAGATATACTTACTTACAGAGGTAAATTAGCAGGCCATTTACTGTACAAGCAGGCCTATGCAAACTAAATTTATTAAAATGGGACTTAATGGCGGACTTAACACACATAGGTGTGCTTATTCTTGCCAAGTAAGTTTATTTCTCTATATAAGAGACCAGCCAAAAAGAAAATGAAGCAGTGAATGGTTCATGCAGCAAAGATGAGATATTGCAGCAAGATGGCCTGCCTGCTGGCAATGAACAAATATCCACAATAAAGCCAATTTGCAGCAGAGAAAATTAAGGAACTCGGAAGGTTTTTGCAGAGGTTTATTTAATAAAAGTAGACAACTACTGTGTTAGATCAGCAAAGCTTTGCAATAGATTTTGTAGGGGGAGATTATCATCTTTGCATTGTTCTGTAGCTATTCCCACAGAAATTTATCTGTGTTCTGGAAAAATAACAAGCTTTACATTAGATTTGATCGAACATATAAAAATTGTGAAATGCACAGAATAACGAGGATCCTGCAAACTGGCCTAGCCTTCTTTGTCAACCCTATTTCTATCCCTTCCTTCTATCAGGGGTCTCTAACCTTGACAATTTTAAGCCTGGCAGCTTCAACTCACAGAATGCTCCAGCCAGAAAATTCATTTCCCTGGAGTCTATCAGGCTTAAAGGGGCCAAGGTTGGAGACCTCTGGTCTATATTGAGTCTCTTATGCTGAATCACAAAAATTGAAGGGAATTCTTATGGTATTCGTTTCAGAGGAAGATGTCCTCTGTATCAGCCTTCCCAGGTAAATCAGACAAGAAGCCAAATTAGATGACTTAATTCTACTTTATAAGATGGCTACATTAATGGAAAGGTTCAAATTTCCCACTGCAAGTTTTAACTGCTTGATCAATTAGGACGATCTTTCCTAAGTTTACTTTACTTACTTTGCGTCAGTAAACTGAACTGTTTTTATATAAAATGAACTGTTTATATATAGACTGAATCGTTTCATTAAATATTGACTGCATAGTTCTTTTTAACCCATAACAGAGCATACTTACACAGACATAATTGCAAAATGAATTATATACAGATCTGCTTGCACAAATGTTTTCCCCCTTTCAGACCATGACGACTAGACAAGAATATATATTTTTTCCTGAATGCCATCTCTACTTGCACAAATGTTCTCTCCCCTCACACCAAGATAACTAGACACAAGAACAAGGGTTTTTTTCCAGAATGCTATCACTCTGCTAAACAAATAATTCCCTCATCACTTTATAATTATTGACAAATGTATCTTTTCTTTTATGTACACTGAGAACATATGAACCAATGACAAATTCCTTGTGTGTCCAATCACACTTGGCCAATAAATAATTCTATTCTATTCTATTCTGTTCTATTCCATTCTATTCTCTTTTCCTGAGCTAACACGAGATCCCTTTGCAACCTATGTATGTTGTTAAGACATTTAGTTGGTTCCTTACTGATACTAATACCTTTTCACATGTATTCTGAATCAGATTTGGTCTTTGAATTAGCATCTCTACAAAGATGTAATTTTAAAGACAATATTCATTTTGGTTTTAAGATACTTTGTATCTTAGAAATAGCCAGATTGTTTTATTTTATTTTTATTCTTTGGTAATCTTTTATTGCCTTGAGCTGCAATTATCATTCTACCTTCTTTTTTGGATTGCAAATTGTCAGAGACCCAACAACCCAGCTTGACACTGGGCAGAGGTTGTGTGGTGCAAAAGGAAACCAGTGAGCAATGGCAAAATGGAGGTAGGTGGCAGCAGATCAGCTGTGAGTAGCTTGCCTTCAAAAGTTGCAGGTGCTTCATCACTGGATGTTTTTAAAGAAGAGATTGAACAGCCTGAAATGGCATAGAGCCATGATGGCAAACCTATGTCACATGTGCCACAGATGGCATGCAGAGCCATATCTGTTGGCAAGTGGGCCTTTGCCCCAGCTGAGCTCCAGCACACACCTCCCCACTAGCCAGCTGATTTTTGGCTCATGTGGAGGGTCTGGGAAGGCATTTTCAGCCTCCAGAGGGCCTCCAGGGGAGCAGAGAGGGCATTTTTGCCCTTCGTAGGCTCCAAGAATGCCTCTGGAGCCTGGGGAGGGTGAAAAACAGGCCCACCAGGCCAACCAGAAGTAGGAAAATGTGCAGGGGATGTGGTGTATGAAGAGCATTGAATAAAGAGTATGGGTTTATGCACTTATGCAATAGCGCCCGTGCACACACTTTCGGCACCCAAGGAAAAAAAAGGTTCCCCATCACTGGCATAGGTTCTGCTGCTTGATCAGGGGGTTGGACTAGAGCAGCGTTTCCCAACCGGTGTGCCGCGGCACACTGGTGTGCCGTGAGACATGGCCAGGTGTGCCGCCAAGCTTCAGCTGGGCGGGGCGCTGCCGGTACTTCCGTCCTGGGGCTCCCGCTCTCAGCTGTCTCCTGCTCGATGCCACGGTTTTCGGAGCTCTCCTGCTGGGCCCCAAAGAAGGAAGGCAGGAAGGAAGAAGGAGAGCTCCATTCTTCGCACCTTTTTCCCGCCTTCTTTCTTTGGGGCCCAGCAGGAGAGCGCCGAAAACCGCGGCATCGAGCAGGAGGCGGGGGACAGCTGTGAGCGGGAGCCCCAGGACGGAAGTACCGGCAGTGCCCCGCCCAGCTGGAGCTCCTCTTTCATCGACGGCAAGTGTCCGATGGGAGCGGGGGGGGGGGCCGCAGCGGCCGCAGGCAGTCGGGGGAGATGGCGGCGGCGAGAGGGATCGCTCTCTCTCTCTCTCTCAGCTGACTGCAAGTGGGAGCCCTGACGGTGGCGGTTGGACGTTCTGCTGGACGTCGTACATGCTGGCGCTGCGTGCCTGGCATATACGGTGTCCAGCACCACGTCCAGCTGCCGCCGTCAGGACTCCCGCTTGCAGTCAGCTGAGAGAGAGAAAGAGAGACATATAAGAGGCAGAGAGAGAGAGAAAGAGAGACATAGCAAGAGAGGCAGAGAAAGAGAGACAGAGCAAGAAAGAGAGACAGCAAGAGAGGCAGAGAAAGAGAGATAGAGAAAGAGAGAGAGAAAGAGAGACATAGCAAGAGAGGCAGAGAGAGAAAAAGAAAGAGAGACATAGCAAGAGAAAAAGAGAGACTTAGCAAGAGAGGCACAGAGAGAGAGAGAAAGAGAAAGAAAGAGAGACATAGCAAGAGAGACAGAGAGAGAAAGAGAGATAGCAAGAGAGGCAAAGAGAAAGAAAGAGACATATAGCAAGACAGTGAAAGAGAGAGAGAGAGCAAGAGAGAGAGAAAAAAGCAAGAAAGAGATAGCAAGAGAGACAGAGAGAGAGAGCAAGGGAGAGAGAAAGACATAGAGGAAGGGAAGGAGGGAGAGAGAAAGAGAGCAAAAAAGAGAGGAAGAAAGAAAGAGGGATGGAGAGAGAGAATGAAGGGAAGGAAGGAAAAGAGAGAAAGATGGAGAAATAGAGCAAAAGGGAGGAAGAGAGAGGGTTTTTTTGTCCAAACTTTTCTTTAGCCCGCCCCCCCCCTTTCAGTGTTCCCCAGGATTTTGAAAATACGAATAATGTGCCGCGGCTCAAAAAAGGTTGGGAAACACTGGACTAGAGGACCGTCAAGGTGCCTTCCAGCTCTATTCTGATTTCTTTCTTGATCAAAGGAGGTTTCAGACTCTCTTATCTGATTGTTTCATTGGCAGCATCACTTCCCTTGTTCCTAGGGTCATTTACACATTTCATTACATCACTTACACAACTGGGGAACTCACACTTAAAAGTTCATTGAACCAAATGACTCACAACATCATGTGGACCAGATGCCTAAGCATCTCACAGAGTAGGCAATCTACTGTATACACTGTTTATGTTTCAACTTTAAAAACTTTGCATTGAAAATATTTTAAAGTTATTGGTTCACTTTTGCTACTCAGAATGTAGAAAAAAATTACATGGTGTTTCACGGTTGAATTATTGGCAACTGAGAACTGGCCATAAAATGTAAATTAACTGTTATAAAATAGATCAAGTTGTAATTAGTTACTTGAAATGGATGTTTCACTTTGGATTTGAAATGGAATCTAGAGAAAATTAGCTGTGTTAAGTTTCTTTATCATAATGAACAAGTATGTGAGATGTTACTCCTTCCGTGGAAAGAAAGCCAGGATAAATTGAGTTGATCAAAAACACATGATCAGAATTGGTTGCTATTAACCACTTGTATGGAGACCATTCTGTGGATGCTTTTCTTTAGAGTGCAGTCCATACCTAATCATTTTTTGTATTCATTAGCCAATGATAGAAGGCATTCAGTGTCACCCATTTTAACACTGTATGCAGAATCATTCGTTGAAATAAAGGTGGAGAAAAAAGAGTACATCCTTAAACACATATTGAGGATTCATTAAAGTCTATTAAACAAGTGTTAGTCAAATTCATGGTCTCCTTGGGGCCTATTATCTTTTCCAAGTACCTTTGTCCAATGATAGTGGTGAGTTTCTATTGTATACAATCAGTGGTGGCTATTTATCGAGAAGCTACTTGCATGCCTACTTTAATATAGTTATTTTCCTGGAGGACAGAAGAAAGCTTCGGGTAAAACAAAGATTGGTTTCTATCAGAAATACAAACTTTCCTAGTCCATAATTACTTACTCTAGTCCAGTGTTTCTCAATTATTTTCTATTACGCTTCCCCCAGGAATAAGTAAACATTTCAAACCCCTTCCTCCCCCCGGCAACTGTCTGCTGGGAAGATTGTTTGCAATATTTGGCACGTTTTCATTGAAAAAACTCAAGCGGCTTATCAGTGTGATTGGTGTTTAATGTGTTTAAGTGAGACCTTAATTTATTTGGCTTCATGCTGTCCACCGGCAACATTTTTAGACACCGTCAACATACCAGTCTTTTCTCATCTCCCACAGTAGTCACAGTGAAGCCAAGCGCTACATACGCTTCATCATGTCCTCGTCTTAGCTTACGTTATCTCCATCTCTCTCCTTTCTTTTTATCCCTGTTAAATATTTTTCCATGGTGTCTCTTAATGATTTGTTATATGCACTTCATATCTCCTGCTCTGTGCTGTGTGCTATTGTTCGGTGCAAAAAAACTCCTACAAAAAAAACCCACATTCCCTGTAATCACACACCCTCCTGGCATCTCTCCATGTCCCCCCTGGGGGGGGGGGTGTCACCCAACTATTTGAGAAACACTGCCCTAGTCCAATCAACCAGTCAACCTCCAAAATCTTTTCTGGGAAGTAGTCTTTCAAAACTGAAAAAAATGTTAGCACATCACCCAGAAAAACACAGGCTTACATGCATCATAAACAAGGACAATGAAAAAAAAATATGAATAGGTTGGGGAAATCATTTAGAAGAAAAAAAATCACACCCTAGGAAGAATGCATTGAAAGGTTAGTATGCAAGGAAAATTATATAAATTGCATATTTCTATGTTGACTCTCACCTCCAATTGATATGAAAATAGACCACACCAATTTATACCTTAGAAAATGAAAAACTGAAAAAATCCCCAAACAGGCAGATTCTATCTCTCACATAAAAGATACAATGATTTCCAGGCTCTATTCAGAATCCTTGGCTTTCCCCTGCTGGAAATACTATGACCTGCCCACAAGCAATAACTCAGTGCTTTAACAACCTCCGCTTCAACACAGCAGTAATAATTCTCAGACGTATAACTCTAGAAAATTACTTGATATGAAAATTGAAAACATTTTGTTTAAAAAAATGGTTAAAGCATCTTGAGTCTGTGAGTAAAATACCTAAAAACTCAAGGGAGCCCAGATGAACAGTTGACAAAAATCATCTGCTTGCTGTAGAAATAAAGGTTATATAAAATCACTAATCAGCTAATCACACTCGTATATATCTGAATGACCAAACATAGAAACATAGAAGACTGACGGCAGAAAAAGACTTCATGGTCCATCTAGTCTGCCCTTATACTATTTCCTGTATTTTATCTTACAATGGATATATGTTTATCCCAGGCATGTTTAAATTCAGTTACTGTAGATTTACCAACCACATCTGCTGGAAGTTTGTTCCAAGGATCTACTACTCTTTCAGTGAAATAATATTTTCTCACGTTGCTTTTGATCTTTCCCCCAACTAACTTCAGATTGTGTGCCCTTGTTCTTGTGTTCACTTTCCTTTTAAAAACACTTCCCTCCTGAACCTTATTTAACCCTTTAACATATTTAAATGTTTTGATCATGTCCCCCCTTTTCCTTCTGTCCTCCAGACTATACAGATTGAGTTCATTAAGTGTTTCCTGATACGTTTTATGCTTAAGACCTTCCACCATTCTTGTAGCCCATCTTTGGACCCGTTCAATTTTGTCAATATCTTTTTGTAGGTGAGGTCTCCAGAACTGAACACAGTATTCCAAATGTGGTCTCACCAGCGCTCTATATAAGGGGATCCCAATCTCCCTCTTCCTGCTTGTTATACCTCTAGCTATGCAGCCAAGCATCCTACTTGCTTTTCCTACTGCCCGACCACACTGCTCACCCATTTTGAGACTGTCAGAAATCACTACCAAACTGTGTCAAATGATTCCAATCGTTTCAGCAGAACAGAGCAAACAAATTCATGACAGAAATTTTCTTTTCCAACACAGAAGTTCTAACACAAAAGCAATGTTTAAACTTTATGCTCCTTTGTTCCTTATTTAAGCTGAGGTATTGAAATTTCTTAACAAGAACACAGACAATGTAGTTTTTACCACAGATTGTAATTTATTTATTTTTATTTTTATTTATTTATTTTGTCCAATACACAATAATACACAATGAAGGTTATAGAGGATATAGTAGAGAAGAAATACGAGATATAGGAGGGACTATAGGACAGGGGACGGAAGGCACTCTAGTGTGCTTATGTACGCCCCTTACTGACCTCTTAGGAATCTGGAGAGGTTAACCGTGGATAGGCTAAGGGTAAAATGTTGGGGGTTAGGGGATGATACTACAGATTCTGGTAATGAGTTCCATGCTTCAACAACCTGATTACTAAAGTCATATTTTTTACAGTCAAGTTTGGAGCTGTTAATGTTAAGCTTGAATCTGTTGTGTGCTCTTGTGTTGTTGTGGTTGAATCTGAAGTAGTCTTTGACAGGCAGGACATTGCAACATGTGATCTTGTGGGCAATACTTAGATCATGTTTAAGGTGTTGTAGTTCTAAGCTTTCAAGACCCAGGATTGTAAGTTTAGTTTCTTAGGGTATTCTGTTTTGAGTGGAGGAATGAAGGGCTCTTCTTGTGAAGTATCTTTGAACATTTTCAAGGGTGTCTGAGATGCGCTATGGGTTCCAAACAGATGAGCTGTATTCGAGGACGGGTCTGGCAAAAGTTTTGTAAGCTCTGGTAAGTAGTGTGAGATTTCCAGAGCAGAAGCTAAGTAGGATTAGATTAACAACTCTTGAGGCCTTCTTAGCGATATTGTTGCATAAATAACCAACTCTGCCCCTTCTTTGTGGTCCACAAAGCAACCCAAGACTGCATGATTAGACTTCAAATGATGACCCATGACCTGGGTTGAAAAACATCCCTTGAACTAAACATAAGAGTCCCAAAACTATTGCTGCCACTCCATATGGCCATCGTTGGTTGCTGTGGAGTACTGGTGAGTGGGTGTGAAGGAATCTGGGACAGTGCCATTGGCTACTACTGTGGAATATAACTGGGTGCTATGGAGTAGGACAGAGGTCTTCAAAATTGGCAATTTTAAGACTTGTTGACCTCAACTCCCAGAAGCTATGTTGGCTGGAGAATTCTGGGAGTTGAAGTCCATAAGTTTTAAAGTTGCCAAGTTTGAGGAACCGAAGTCTGAGATCCCCATGCTGCCTAGGGGCCTTTTGAGAGGAAAGTGATAAAGTGAGACCAATTTTGCTATTTATGATCTCTTGCCAGTTTTCCAGTGTTGGTGTTAAGGAAGGCAAAAAGCCTGCAGTTTCTGGCACTTAAAATATTGCACTGTTTTTATTTTAAATTAAAATAGAACAGAATAAAAAGTGAACCTTCTTTTTAGAACATCATCTCCTGCTAGCCTTTAGGAAAATGCTGAAGACGTGACTGTATAAATGTGCTTGGGGGATCCAACAATGATGGAGAACTTTATAATGGTTACATTGGAGTTGACATAAGGATCTATTTCATTGCTGGTTAATTTTGTTTTGAATGATTATTCATGATTTTATACGTATATTGGATTTTAACTTTATTATTATTATTGGATCATTCTTTTTATCGGTTGTGAACTGCCCAGAGTCACTTAGGCAACATGGGAAAATTATACACATTCATTCATTCATTCATTCATTCATTCATTCATTCATTCATTCATTCATTCATTCAATTTCATTGCATCATTCTATTTCTTGTGCTATATTTTATTATGTATTAATTGTCATGATAATTAAATGCAGCTTATATCACGAGCCATTATTAGTCTTCACTAAACCATTATTAATCATTATCAAGCATCTAGGCCCTCAGCAGTCAGGATTCAGGCCCAGCTGCAGCATGGAAACTGCTTTGGTCACGCTGATGGATGATCTCTGGCGGGCCCAGGATAGGGGTTTATCCTCTATCCTGGTGCTCCTTGACCTCTCAGTGGCTTTCGATACCATCGACCATGGTATTCTTCTGTGCTGGCTGGAAGTGTTGGAGGTAGGAGGCACCGTTTTACAGTGGTTCTCCTCCTACCTCTCTGGTTGGTCGCAGTCAGTGTTAGTGAGGGGTCAGAGGTCGACCTATCGGTTTCTCTCTTGTGGAGTTCCTCAGGGGTCAGTCCTCTCCCCCCTACTATTTAATATCTACATATAAAACCGTTGGGTGAGATCATCCAAGGACATGGGGTGAGTTGTCATCAGTACGCTGATGACACCCAGCTGTACACCTCGGCGTAGCAGTGGAAATGATGTGCTGGTGCCTGGAGGCTGTTAGGGCCTGGATGGGTGCCAACAGGCTCAAACGTAACCCTGACAAGATGGAGTGGCTGTGGGTTTTGCCTCCCAAGGACAATCCTATCTGTCCATCCATTACCCTGGGGGGGGGAATCATTGACCGCCTCAGAGAGGGTTCGCAACTTGGACGTCCTCCTCGATCTACAGCTGACTTTAGAACACCATCTTTCGGCTGTGGCAAGGGGGGCATTTGCCCAGGTTCACCTGGTGCACAAGTTGTGGCCCTATTTGGGCAGGGAGTCTTTGCTCACGATCACTCATGCCTTTATCACCTCAAGGTTTTACTACTGCAACGCTCTCTACATGGGGCTACCTCTGAAGAGTGTTCAGAAACTTCAGATCATGCAGAATGGGGCCACGTGAGCAGTCATGGGTCTCCCCAGGTATATCCATGTTTCTCCAACACTCCGTGGACTGCATTGGCTGACAATTCAAAGTGTTGGTGATGACCTATAAAGCCCTACATGGCACCGGACCAGATTACTTATGGGACCACCTTCTGCCGCACAAATCCCAACGGCCAAATAGTCCCACGGAGTTGGCCTTCTCCAGGTCCCGTCAACCAGACAATGTCATCTGGTGGGACCTAGGGGAAGAGCCTTCTCTATGGTGGCCCCAGCTCTCTGAAATCAGCTCCTTCCAGAGATTCACACTGCAAGAGCCTCAAGACTCATCTATGTCGCCAGCCCTAGGGCAGCTAGATCATGCCCCCCCTTTCTGACCATTAAATGTTATGTGTGGATGTGATTGAGTTATTGACTGATTTTTAATGTAACTGGGTTTTAGCTGATAGTGTTTAATTATTAGATTTGTACACATATGCACGGCCGGTGCCTCAAAGCGCCGGCCGAAATTGCCCCCGGAGCCGGGAGACACTGCTGTTCTTCCTGACTTCCGGCTTCCGGGGAAAACTAGAAGTTTGGCTTTTGGCAGCATGCCAGGCCAGCGCGCTGCCTCCTGGGCTGTGGGGGAGGTCCTAAGCTACCCTATATAAGGGCAGCTCGAAGAGGACCTCCCCCTTCTGCCCTCAGCTATTCTGAAGCAAACACCCACCCGCCCTCCTCTATCGTACAGTGTGCCTGCACAGGGTTGCCTTGGGGCCGAATAGGAATTTTTTGTGGTCGCTCCTGCAGTCGTTTTTTCGCCTATTCCACACTGACATTAAGGATGGACTGGTTAGGGGGGGTGGCGCAATGCAGTTATACATTGGATTAATTTGGCTTCCCTCTGGTCACTGGGGTTGGCAGGTTAGCGGTGGAAATGGGCAGTAGGAGCAACTGCGCATTCTCCTTTTGGGTATCTTTTCAAGATGATGGGCCACCTCTCCCCGTGAACTATAGGTTAGTGCAACTTCGGGGATTGGAGAGGGGATGCCCATGGGACTCACCTTATCCAATTTCCCTTGGGGTTTGGCGGGTGAGCTCCTCCCACACGCTTATGGGCATGGCTCAGATCCAGATGGAGGTGAATACCTTCACCTGGTTCAGGAAGGAGTTATGTCCAATAGTTGCCTAAGAATGTTTTGACAGGTAAATTCTGCCCCATTAGTTGTTGGCCTCTTCAGGTCCTTTGTTTACACTGTTATAACATTTGAATTATGTTATTTAAATTGACGTTATTTAAATTTATGCTAATTTAATAAAGTGACCCATTATTAAATTCCAGCTACTGTCTCAGAGTCGTTACTCCGCTTCCGGGGCAAATAGTTTTTGTATTGTGTTCTGTGAGCCGCCCCGAGTCTTCGGAGAGGGGCGGCATACAAGACTAATAAATAATAATAATAATAATAATAATAATAATAATAATAATAATAATAATAGAATAGAATTCTATTCTATTATTATTATTATTATTATTATTATTATTATTATTATTATAATAATAATAATTTTACAAAGCTTTGCAGGTCTGAAGGGAGGTTTGTTTAGTCATGTCAGAAGCATCACAAATAAAATAAGATATACAATATGACATAACATTTAAAATATCAAATCAAGATAAAATATGCACACATTAAACATCTTGCCCAGAAACTAGTCTATGGTTGACCTCTCCCTTTTTAAAAGAGGTTTGTAAGGGGCATGCATAAGCACAACATTTTGCCTACCGTCCCTGTCCTACTTTGCTATTGTCTTCTTCTTTTATATGTTATCTAATACATGCTTGACGAAATAAATGAATAAATAAATAAAATGAAATAAAACATTTATTGTGTTATGTTGCATTGTCATGAGGCCCTAGATATATACTGATCAGGGCACATGGAGGAGATATACATACAATATCTGTTGTTGTCTACATATCACTACAGACACAAAAAACAGGACCAACTGTATAGCCCCATTTGTTCAGAATGTTTCTGGTTCATGTTATACCCCTGCACAGTCTGTTCAATGATTTCCATAGTTGCTTTAATCAGATCAAAGTACCAGCTCCTCGGTTAGTTCTATCCAATGTTGCTTCTTTGTAGTTTTCTGTAGATCCACTCTTCTTTCAAATTCTTCAAAGCCTTCCATCGACCTAGGGAAGCTTTTCCTGGATTTTAGTGTCTGCTGAGCAGGTTGTAGGCCATAGAGTGTGTGTTGTCTAGATATTGATGATTTGAGTTTTTCTCTGCATGCTGCTGCTGCTTCTCTAAAAACAGCAGGCAGGGCAATGCCAGCTAGGTGATAGATCTTATCTAGAGGAGTAGGTTTGAGGCACCTAGTAATAAACACGATAGCTTCATTCAGAGCAACATCTACTTTCTCAGCTTGTATTGATTTATAACAGACTGGCTATGCATATTCACTTAGTGAGTAGCAAAGAGCTAGAACTATTGTCTTAAGGATCCTTGATTCGGCATCCCAAGTAGAGCTTATTAATTTCCTCAAGATATTATTTCATCCACTGATCTTCAATTTAATTTAAGGCAATGGGTCCAGATGGCATCCACCCCAGAGTTCTTAAAGAGTTCAGATCTGTGATTGCTACCACCACCACCACCCCTGACTGATTTGTTTAACAGGAGATGTTCCTGATGATTGGAGAATGGCCAGTGTTGTGCCTATCCACAAGAAGGGCAGTAGAGAAGAAGCTAGTAACTACAGGCCAGTTAGCTTGACATCAGTTATAGTTAAAATGATAGAGACTCCACTCAAAAAGAAGATAAATCAGCACCTAAAAAACAATAACTTATTAGACCCAAATCAGCATGGCTTTACTGAAGGCAAATCATGTCAGACTAATCTCATTGATTTCTTTGACTATGTCACAAAGTTGGTGGATGAAGGTGGTGAGGTGGATATTGCCTATCTGGACCTCAGCAAAGCCTTTGATATGGTTCCACATAAAGAGCTGATAGATAAGTTAATGAAGATTAAACTTAATCCCTGGATAGTTCAGTGGATTTGCAGCTGGCTGAAGTGTAGATATAAGAGGGTTGTTGTTAATGGTGAGTATTCTGAGCAGAGCCTGGTTACAAGCGGTGTACCACAAGCAGTAATGGGCAGCCAAAATTTTTAGTGTCACACTGTGTGTGTGGTTTATTTTGTGGGTGTGGCTTGATGGTCATGTGACTGGGTAGGAGAGGCTTGCCAGCCAGGTGGGAGTGGCTTGAACGATCATCATCGTGCAAGTGAACTATTAAGTCCTCAACTTACAACCTCACCAGTGTCACTCTCTAGGGGGACAATTTGCTTTGCATTTCCCATGCTCTCCTTCATAGGTCACCCCCTGCCTCAGGCTGGGTAGCTAGGTTAACGGGTGCCAATCAGCTGTTAAGAAAAGGGGAGAGGAAATGGGACCCCTGCAACTCCTGCCAGTGCTGGTCTCCCTGCTACCTTCCGAGGAGGAGGAAGAGGATGGGAGGGGGGATCGTCAGATGGAGCTGGTCACACAGCTTCATTTCCGCTGGTGGAACTGCAGTCCACCCCATCCTGCCTGCTGCCCACCCCTGGCCACAAGGGTCTGTTCTGAGTCCTATTCTTGTTAATATGTTTGTGAGTGACCTAGGGGAAAGTTTGGTAGGGAAGATTTGCCTATTTGCCAATGACTCTAAAGTGTGCAATAGGGTTGATATTCCTGGAGGCATCTGTAATATGGCAAATGATTTAGCTTTACTAGATAAATGGCCAAAGCAATGGAAACTGCAGTTTAATGTTATCAAATGTAAAATAATGCACTTGGGGAAAAGGAATCCTCAATCTGAGTATTGTATTGGCAGTTCTGTGTTAGC
Organism: Erythrolamprus reginae; assembly: GCF_031021105.1. Lineage (NCBI taxonomy): Eukaryota > Metazoa > Chordata > Lepidosauria > Squamata > Dipsadidae > Erythrolamprus > Erythrolamprus reginae. The sequence continues at coordinate 26,148,657 of NC_091955.1, read as the reverse complement.
AAAAACCTCAGAAGAGAAGGATTTAGGGGTAGTCATTTCTGACAGTCTCAAAATGGGTGAACAGTGCAGTCAGGCGATAGGGAAAGCAAGTAGAATGCTTGGCTGCATAGCTAGAGGTATAACAAGCATGAAGAGGGATATTGTGATCCCACTGTATAGAGCGCTGGTGAGACCACATTTGGAATACTATGTTCAGTTCTGGAGACTTCACCTACAAAAAGATATTGATAAAATTGAACGGGTCCAAAGATGGGCTACAAAAATGGTGGAAGGTCTTAAGCATAAAACTTATCAGGAAGGACTTAATGAACTCAATCTGTATAGTCTTAGGACAGAAGGGAAAGGGGGGACATGATTGAAACATTTAAATATGTTAAAGGATTAAATAACTTTCAGGAGAGAAGTGTTTTTAATAGGAAAGTGAACACAAGAACAAGAGGGCACAATCTGAGATTTGTTGGGGGAAAGATCAGAAGCAACATGAGAAAATATTATTTTAACTGAAAGAGTAGCATAAGGTTGGAACAAACTTCCAGCAGATGTGGTTGGTAAATCCACAGTAACTGAATATAAGCATGCCTTGCATAAACATCTATCCATCCTAAGATAAAAGACAGTAAATAGTATAAGGCCAGAGTAGATGGACCATGAGGTCTTTTTTCTGCCGTCAATTTTCTATGTTTCTATGTCAATACCTAGGATGTTGGCAGTAACCCATACCAACCATTAGTGCCAGTCAATAATATTTTTCATACATCTTAAAAAGTTCAGTTGATTAGTTTCATGTTTGATGAATAAAAAGAGATAACAAATAAAAATATTAAATCTATCATTATCATCATCATCATCATCCATCAAATAACAATGCTTATCCTTGGGAAAGACTTACAGTAATAAATGGAAAAAATGCTAAATCCAATCTGAATATCTGGCTGACTGTGTAACAAACCAAAATAATAATAAGAGCTAAAATATGTTGTACTATCTCACAGGCTCATAAGTTCTTAGTTAAAATTATTGCAGCACATTAACAGAAATCATATACATAAGTCTGGTGAATTAATCAAAAGCCTATTTAATCCAGAATTTTTTTGTCAGAATGAAAATACCAAAAGCATTAAAAAAAATCCTCCAAATTCAATGACCACCTTTTTTTGGATTTTTTTTTCTGACTAACTGCAACTAACTTAATATTATGAAAGGAGCACACATCTCACTCACAAGTGGAATACAGTCTTTTGTACCATAGATTTTAAGGAAGAGGTTGCTCAATGTAACTTTTCATTATCAGAACATCAAAGTTGGTTTACTTTTGCAGCATTCTGTGCGTTATTTATTTCTATTTACCATGATTTCCAAGGATGGTTTTTTTGGAGGTTCAAATTACCAAAATAGCCATAGCAATATTACTTAGACTTATATACTGCTTTACAGCCCTCCAACCCTCTCTATGCAGTTCATAGAGTCAGCATATTGCCCCCAACACTTGGGGTCCTCATGTTACTGATCTCAGGAGGGAAGGCTCAGTCAATGCCTCAAAATGAGCCATTAAGGTTCTATAAAACATTTCAACTACTTCAGCTTCAACCACAACAACACAAGAGCACACAACAGATTTAAACTTAATATTAACCGCTCCAAACTTGACTGTAAAAAATATGACTTCAGTAACTGAGTTGTTGAAGCGTGGAACTCATTACACTCCATAGTGTCATCCCCAAACCCCCAACACTTTACCCTTAGATTATCTACGGTTGACCTATCCAGATTCCTAAGAGGTCAGTAAGGGGCAAGTACAAGTGCACTAGAGTGCGTTCCGTCCTCTGTCCTATTGCTCTCCTATATCTCCTGTACCTTTCTCCTATTCCTATATCTCTTCTTCTATTCTATTACTATATCTTCTTTTCTATTATTTCTTAGATATATTTCACTATGAGTATCTCCTCTATAACCTTCATCATGCGTTTTACTATGTGTATATAGATAAATACCCACTAAAACCCTCATTGTGTATTAGACTAAATAGATAGATAGATAGATAGATAGATAGATAGATAGATAGATAGATAGATAGATAGATAGATAAATAAATAAAAATTTCATTCTGTCATAAACATTTATTCTAAACTTTATTCATAGGAACCAAATAAAGATGAAATTTGGACACGAAACTGTTTAGATGGGATTCTTATCATTATTTTACTGTAATATTATATATTGTCAAGACCGTCTAGAATGTCTAAGCTTATTTCTTAACATTCAAAATATTCTCTGTTTTATCCCTCAGTTTTACACAGCCTGCTATAGTATACTGGATCATTCAGAGATTTCAAGGGAAATTGAGTAATTCAAACAACTTCTTAATTTAACAGCAAGATTTAAAAAATAGCAAGTATCACAAAGTACATTTGTTCCACAGAAAAACTCTTATTTGGCTTTCAGGGCTCTAGGTTAATCCTCTCTTTCATTTTAGTAAATGTGTTGCTCTGTACAGAATATATGAATGTCAGTACTTAGAAATGGTTAAGTTCTTCTTCAAAGCTTGATATGAATTTTCATGGCAAATCAAAGTGACAATGAGCTAGAGTGGCAGCTTTAGATACTTCAATCATTTAAAATATTCAGGTCCTACTTTTTGTAGTATAATATTGTAGTTTTCTATTTTTTGCATTAAAAGGACTATAGAGTGTTGTGGTTCAGCCTGAGGCTGCTCAGGGACCGGCTGTGTCTCTTCTGGCTCCATGCCCGGAGGAGGATGACAGCGAAGAGGAGGGGGCTGAACAGTCGGACGGGGGAGAGGAAAATCAGGAATGGGATGAAGGAGAACAGCATGAGAGCCCCGGGGGGGAGGCTCTCCCCAGCCAGTAGTTTGGAGTCATTAGGTGATGACGCTCAAGCCGTCATTGACATGCGACAGAGACGGTCAGATCAAAGAAAGGAGCAATTAAAGAAGTATTATCAGCACTGAATTAGGAACAGCTGGGTTAGGGTGTGGTCCTCCTTAGCAGGGTTTAAAAGGCAGGCAAGCCCTTGAAGCCATGTGGAGTGTTATCAGTTTGGAGTTGCGTTATCCTGTCTTGTTTCTCGGCGTCCCTGTTCCTGGCTTGTGGCCCAGCAGCTTTGGAAGACCCGTGGGAGGTGTAGGTCTGCTATCTACAGCCTCCGCTTGGCAGCAAGAATTGCTGCATGGACTTTTGCCTTTGTGGATATATCTGAAGATACATTTTCCTGTTTGTAAGGACATTTTCCTGTTTGTAAGGACATTTTCTGTTACCTGTGTTTTTCTTGAATTTTATAAAACTGCCTTTGCCTTTTACCAGTGTGTCTGGCTTCTCTTTTTGGGTTGGTATTGGCTTCTGGAGTGACCCAGACAGAACATAGAGGAGGGAGGGAGGAAGGGAGGAAAGAAGGAAAGAAGGAAAGAAGGAAAGAAGGAAAGAAGGAAGAAAGGCTGGCTCAATTTTTAATATTCAGAATATTACGATTCTAGATTCCTAGCACTTTGAGTAGAAAAATCTGTATTAGATGATAGCAGTGAAATTTGTTTGGGGGAACCAAGTTAACAGTTAATGAGAAAAGCCTGAAGCACTCTTTATATTTTACATGAGAGTTACTAGGGAGATGTTTTCAACTTACAGTGAAACACTATGAAGAAGTAGGTCTCCAACTTTTCAACATGAACATCAAATATTGATCAAAGTATTTTCAGTGACTAGTCAGAAGCCAACAAAAATATTTTGCAGCAATGCATATAATTGTATATAAACAACAAAGAAAATTAATGCCCTGGAATATGAAGTAAATCCTACATTTTGTGATTGTGAGTTTTCAGGGACTTTTAAAGTCAGCTTTTGAAACTTCTGCGAGTTATTTGTCTCCATCAGAGATGGATTTTAGAATTTTTTTAAAAAAAAGAATATTCTCCTGCATTTTTTTGTTTGTTTGTTTCAAAGGCACTGGATTTAAACTTACCGTATTTTTTTTCTACTTATAGAAGAAATTTACTCAAAATTATTCTTGCTTCTTGTCTTTTTCCCAGAACTAAAGATTATTAGAAACGTACAATTGTACTACCAAATTAGCCATTCACATTAAGGTGATAAATTTGTCTACAACTGACAATGTGTGAAGTTAGCCTCACCACTACTTGATTTATTTATACTCTTTTATTTATTTTCCAACTGTAACTCTGTAACTTTCTTTTTTCAAACCCACCTGTATAATTAGTCCTGTCATAAAACTATGGCAGTCTCATAAAGCAGTCTTGAAAGCTGCTTTATGCAGATCATATATCACAACTATCATATCTAAATATTGACCAAGTTACTAGCAGAAAATGCCAGGTTTGTTTATGGGCATCTAAAGATGTAAAGACCAGATTTAAAAAATGAGATCCTGCTTTCAGTTTATTGTGAGAATACATAATAATAGGCCAGAATGGAATTAAGTAGACAATAATGGGCTAAAATGGATTTTATTTATATAATAGCTTTCTCTCGCAATGGTACCCTAGGTGGGTAAGTCTTCCAAGTGAAGAGTTGAATAGAGGAATGCTAGCATTTCTGAAGATGTTCTCCATGTTTCTTCATCTCTTAGAGTGTTCTGTGAAAGTCATGAAGATTATACTTGGTGAGGTCATGGCATTTTTTCAAGATAAGGTCGGATTTCTTTTTTAAAATAAGTTTTATTTATCAGTTTTTCCAAATTTTAAAAAGAGATCTATGTCGAATTTTGTTTCCAGTTTGTTACATTTCTTATAATCACCTCTTTATAAAAACATATATTACATTGTGTTGTGGTTAGCTCTGGCCCAGCTCCTGCCCCAAGGAATGTGCAGGTGGATGTGGGGGAAACATCCACATGCCGCAGGCCTGTTTTGCTCCCGATGGAATCTGCCGATAAAGCCTCCTCTGACCAAGGAAGCATGAGTGACAGGGAAGAGGGGAGTTTGGCAGACAGTCCAGGAGGAGATCAATCATCTGTATCATCCCTGGATTCTGAACAAGAATTAATGACACATCCACGCATGCGTAGAGTGATGCATAGGAGACAACAACTGAAGGATTATTACAAGAGAAAATGAGGCCACCTGTGGTAGGGTGGGGCTGTTGTAATTAGGGCTACAGATAAAAGTGCAGCCTGGTGTTTGAGCCTCATGGCAGTTTACCTGATTCATTGTTTCATCAAGATCGTGGTTTTTGTGCTGTTCAAGATTGTGTGTGGACTCTCTGGACTTTAGAATTGGATTCAATTTCCCAGTTATTGGGTGAGCAATTGGATTGCATTTAACCTGTGCCTTGTGTGTACCAGAAAATCCCTTTGACATTTAAAAAGGGAGCTGTTTCTGTTTTTCTGTTTATAAAACTTTTTGGGTTTTCCTTTTATCGTGTGGTGTGTGTCTTCCTGGACTAATTACCCTGTAATTACGGGCGGTTGAAACATGCCGGCAGAACAACATTGTATGTTTATACGTTTCTCATTTTTGGTACAACTTTTCACATTTTATCTTTTGCCTTTATTGCGTATACAATTATACCAGTTTTTCCAAATCTCATAGTATTCTGAGTTTCTAATTCCCTTAATCTCCATGGTCATTCTATCCCTTTCTGCACAATAAAGATTTTGTCTATGATATTATTTTCTGGCTGGGTAAAGTCAGATTTCTTTCTTTCTAAGAGAACACTGTTTTCTGATGGTAAATCACAGAATATCTGTGGGACTAATACAGGGCTAGGTTCTAACTTACCTCACAGATTTTTTTTAAAAAAAGGAAAATAAAAAAAGATGGCAGTGCCCATGACTGGCACTGACTGAACTGCTTCTGTGACATCATCATGACATTTCCAGCGAGTTGTTACTGGTTCAGGTGAATCGGTCCAAACTGGAAGAAACCCACCTCTGGAATAATACCTACACATATAGACACTATCTTTCTGTCTCATTTTCTCTTTCTTTCTTTGTTTTTTACTTTTATTTCTCTGCATTCACTTTTATGCATGATGCATATTAAAAAAGAGGGAAAGTTTCAATTGCTCTGTTGTGCCTGTTACCCTGATTTTTTGAGTGACCAGCTAATAGATCAGTGATTGCGAACCTATGGCACAGGTGCCACAGGTGGCATGCGGAGCCATATCTGCTGGCATGTGAGCCATTGCAGTAGCTCAGCTCCAGCATGCATGTGTATGCTGGCCAGTTGGTTTTTGGCTCTCACAAAGACTCTGGGAGGATTTGGGGGGGGGGCTCCAGAGGGCCTCTGGGAGGATGGGGGAGGGCATTTTTACCTTCCCTGGCTCCAGGAAAGCCTTTGGAGCCTGGAGAGGGAAGATTTTAGAGCCTGGATACTGGGAAACATGAGCCTACTGGGCCCACCAGAAGTTGGTAAACAGGCCATTTTTGGCCTCCAAGGGCCTTCAGGAGGGGTAGGAGAAGCTGTTTTCGCCCTCCCCAGGCATTGAATTATGGGTGTGGGCACTCGCATATGTGCAATAGCATGCGTGCACGCTCTTTCGGCACCCAAAGGAAAAAAAGGTTCGCCATCACTGTAATAGATAGACAAATAAACTTGATTTTGCTCAATGACCAGCTTGACTAAGAAGGAATTTCTCCTTGTTCAGCCTAAACCGATTCTGAAGGAAAAACATTCTCTGCTTTTCTTTTATTGTGCCTCCAATTTTCTTCTCTCTCTCTAAAAGTATAGTACTCCTTTCACCCTTTCCCACCACAAGTTGCACGGTGAACCTTCTGGACATAGTTAGATAATAACAAGATGTAGTTGGCTGTGTGTTCATGTGCTTCTGAGTGGAAGCAGATATCTTATACTTGCTAGCATATTAACAAATAGGTTTCTGTTAGAAAGCAGGATTCTCAAAATAAATGGTAGCTGTCAGATACAAAAATGTATTGCATATTGTTTATTGCAACAGTCTGACAATTCATTACACTGACTTAATGTTGTCTTATGCAAGCCAATTGTTAGATGAACAATGTTTAAATTGCTTATTATGTTCTCTATCTTTATAGGTGTGTGTGTATGTGTATGTTTGTGTTTCTTTCTCATCCCTGTGGGTGGTAATAACAAGGAGGGAGGAAGGGAGGGAGGAAGGAAGGGGTAAAATGAAGGAAGGAAAGAAACTAAAAAAAATTCTGATGTTGTTTCCGACAAGAAACCTCAACAGAGAAATTGGTAAAAAGTTGCAAGCTGCTCCCTCTGTTTTTATGATTGCTTCTGGGCCTTCTGTTTCTCTCCTTAGGTAAGGAAATATCTCTGAAATGATTGCTCAATGAGTCATGGGTTATTTAGCGAAGGAACATACATGTCTGTGCACCCAATGTACATGCACAATGGGGGAAAGTTTCACTTATCTTCCCTTCCAGTTTGGAAGTGCATGTGTCGGGTACTGACCCTCGGTGCATGTGCAGAAGCCTTTGCACATGCACAGGGGTTTATTTGTCAGCTGCTTTCAAGCAGCGGCAACCGAGGAATCAATTTGGGGGCATGGCAAGCTGGCATCCACTACTTGTTCAAAAACCGTTGCCAAATTTGTCCATGTTCAAATTATTCATTTCATAATTTTTTTTACAAACAGTTAGCTTTCTAATGAAAACTTTAATGCTGGGAAATGTGGACGGAAAGAGAAAAACAGGGTATCCAGCTGCAAGATATATAAACTCAGTTACAATGCCAATGGAGCCAAAATATCACATTGTAAATCTGCTTCTCCCCAGAGGCACTAGGTTGGTGATAATACTGTATGTAAAACATTATTTGCATGGTAGTGGAGTTTGGTTTCGCTTTCAGCATGGCTACTTTTTCACTGTTGCTACTACATTTCTCGTCTTTTTTTTAAAAAAATCCTCATATGCTACTCTGAGTCCTTTGGTAAATGGGTAGCCTTTGATTTTTAAATTAATCTTAAAAAAAAAGATATCATTGCTCCTAAATTCATAAGGATAAACAAATGAATATTCTGTCTTCCTTTATAATCACATCACATTAATCTATAATGTTAATTTAGATAAAGATTATTTCTTAACTTAGAAATGCAACATGAAAAAACTAATAGTATCCTGCAAGGTGGAAGGCATTCACAATTCTACACAAATTCCTGATTTCCTTTGATTCATTTGGCTGAATACACAAACTTTTAAAAATCTTTCTGAATTGAAACAATTTGACAAATTGTCAAATTATCAAATGTAAACTAATGTTTACATTTTTGTCAAATAAAATTAAGTACAGGGAAAATAATACTGTATATTACTAGACTTTAAAAAAAAATGTTTTCAGTTTCTTAATCCTCTGAGCTGTTGAGTGATTGAATTAAATATCAGAGTTAAACAGGCAAAGTATTCTGTGCTTTGGAGCAGGGTTTCCTTATTGTAGGCAGCATTATTATCAAATTATTTAATTAATCTTCCATCACTCTGTTTAATTTTAACATTTTAATGGATTAAGCCTGCATTTGCTTAGTTTTGGTGAATAGATGATTCATGGCCAAGAACTCATTTTAAGCAGCATGAAACTTCTATTCTAAGGTCTAACTGAGATATGTTTTTGATTGCTATTGATTTAAGCAAGGCCAAGCAAAAATGCAGCACATAGCAAATCTCTGAGCCAAGACAGCAGAGTGGATATGTAATTCAATTTCAGAGCTGATCCACTGACAACAGCCTATGCTTGCAATGATTATGGATATGGTCCAGCAGTTTGTTACCCAAGTTTTTCAATTCTGCATTTTAAGGAGAACACAGCTTGAGCAGGCATTTCAAGTTCCCAGGACACTATCAGCTCCAATGCAATGTCAGTTCAGAGCATTTGCTTTTATCTGAGAACTAATAAGAATATTCTTTTCTTGGCAACAGGTAGGTAACATATCTCAACTGATCATTGTTCAGCTCTAGGCCATCTTCTTTTGCACTGATTTTTTGCTTCTTGCAAACAGATGTTTCCAACTGCAAATAAAAAAAACGTGCTGGTGTCTTTGTATATTTACATGAAACCTGTGGCCTGACAGTATGCACAATTCCATCAGCGGTACTGATTCTCATCCTCCAACTGTAGGCTATTGAAGTAATTGTGGAGCAGTCATTTCTTCCAAATAAAATCTACATTCTACATACCTTATCTTCAGAGGTGGGTTGCTAAGTTGGAACGGTGACGTGTGCTCGCCCCTGTGGCTCTGAGTGCTAGTTCAGTGAAATTCTGCTACTGAACCTGTGCAGGTAGCAGAATTGAGTGCGGAGACACAAGTGTGTCCAAAAAACATGTAACCCTTACCTGGTACAGAGCTGAAGGGATTGAATACTGTAGCCTAGAGGTTAATTCTCTGCCTTACAAGGCAAAGGTTGCAAGTTCAAGTCCCAGTGAGGGTATGGCGAGCTGATGAGGCCAGAATAAGGCCGAAATAGATCTATCCTAGTCTCCCTTAATTTTAAAATTCAGCGAAAACATGTGATACATACAGAATATAGTTTGTTGGCTATGAATAAATTAACTGCCTTGGAAATGGCCCTCGGTTGGGCCGAGAGGCAAAAAAGGAGCTGTGACACTCCTTTAATACACCAGGGTGATTCGACACAAAAAAACATGTAACCCTTCTCTGGTACAGAGCTGAAGGGATTGGATACTGTAGCCTAGAGGTTAATTCTCTGCCTTACAAGGCAAAGGATGCAAGTTCAAGTCCCAGTGAGGGTATGGCTAGCTGATGAGGCCAGAATAAGGCCGAAATAGATCTAGCCTAGTCTCCCTTAATTTTCAAATGCAGCAAAAACATGTGACACAGAGAGAGAGAGAGACATATATATACGGTCGTACCTCATCTTACGAATGCCTCTTCTAACGAATGTTTCAAGATACAAACCCAGTGTTTAAGATTTTTTTACCTCTTCTTCTGAACTATTTTCATCTTACGAACCCAAGCCGCCGCTGGGATGCCCTGCCTCCAGACTTCCATTGCCAGACGAAGCGCTGGGATTCCCTTCATTTTTGCTGACGCTGCTTTGAATCCAAGCAAGGGAAGCCTCAGGGAAATCCCAGCAGTGCAAGAATGGGCACTTCTGCTGGCAACGGAAATCCGGAGGTGAGGTTTCCCAGTGAGGGAATAATAGTTGGAAAATGTCCAGATATTAGTGGCTTTCCATCTAATGGATAATTTATACAAAGATAATTAGGTGACTGCAAAACTGTCAGCAATTATTCACTATAAAATCATACAAATTCATATGATAGATACAGTACATTACCTAACAATGTAACATTGCCAGTGCTAGAACAGAAAGGGGTTTGCAAACCTCACTCCCTTCTAGCTCTAAGATGTTATCTAGTTGGGTAATGAAATTTAATTTAATTTAGTTTGTTACATTTATTAGCTGCCCAACTCCTGTTGGACTTTGGGTGGCATAAAACAAAATTAAAAACAATATAAAATAATTAAAAAACCCTATAAACAATTCATTACTTTTAGGTCAGAGCTAGATGTTGTTGCTCAACACCCCCAGTCCTGCCAGCAAAGCCAGGTTTTTAAGGCTTTCCAGAAATCCAGGAGGGAGGGGTAAGTACAGATCTCTGGGAGAAGCTGGTTCCAGAGAGTGGGAGCTGCCACAGAGAAGGTCCTCTCATATGGCCTCACCGGTCGATTTTGTTTGACTGAGGGGACCTGGAGAATGCTAAAGTTGTGGGCTCTAATCAGCCACTGGGAAGTGTGAGGCAGAAGATGGTCCCATAAATAGTCAAGTCCTAAGCCATGTAGGGCTTTATAAGCGATAATTGTTCTGGTTCAGGCTGGAGTTGGCTGACTGTTGATCATAATTGCTTCTCAGACAATTAGTTTTCAAACAGTAACACTATTTTATTCTTCTACTTAAATCCTAGTAAAATACAGTTCCATTATGCAGCAAAATACTTTCGGTGTGTTCAAATGATAAACCAGGTCATTTATCTTTTTTAATGACTTCATTGACTGCTAGAAAGCATTCTTTAAATCTTTAAGCCGGTTTCTGCTGATTAGAAAGGCAATAAAAAGGCAATAAATCACACAATAGAAAATCCTCACATCTTGGACAGTGAATGCAAAACAACATGTTGGCTGGATTACAAATTTGACGAAGCAGCTTCTGCTTCCGTCCAATTCTGGATGTGATGTAATTAATTAATTAATACATCACAATTTAACTTATGCTATAAAATGCATCTCAAAACCCTCCTCCCACCAAGTTCTTCCATTCGTCTCCGCACTCTTCTGAATTTTGGGGCTATCCATCTGGCATCTTGACAGCTCGAGCTATCCAAAGATACATCTGTCTACATGCTTTCACCCGAAAGCTGCTCTAAAATCTCAGCCTTCTCCTCACTAAAATTATCTTCATCTCCTAAATCAGGTAAATTGACAGTTTCCATTTCATCTTCATCCTCTGAGTCCGAACATTCCAAAGGCACACACAACAATAATCAACACTTAAAATTGTGTCCAGAGACCGATAGGAAGCCAGTGCAGTTCACAGAATAGAGGTGTTATATGGGTTTATCTGGACACACCTACTACAACTCGCACGGCAGCATTCTGGATTAATTGTAGTCTCTAAACACTCTTTAAGGGTAGCCCCCTGTAGAACACATTGCAGTAGTTGAGCCATGGGGTAATAAGGGTGTGAGTGACTGTGAGAAGAGACTCCCAGTCCAAATAGGGCTGCAACTGGTGAACTAGGCAAATTTGTGCAAAGGTCCCAAAGCCATAGCCGAGAAATGTTGTTCTAATCTCAGCTGCAGGTCTAGGAGGATTCCCAGATTGTGGACCCACTCTGAGGGAGTTAAAATTTCTCCCCACCCCAGAGTTAAGGATGGACAGATGGAACTGTCCTTGTGAGGCATTGCCTACAACCACTCAGTCTTGTTGAGGTTGGTTGAGTTTATTGACTCCCGTCCAGATCTCCACCACCTCCAGGCACTGGCACATCATGTCCACCACTTCACTGAATTGATACTGGGTAGAAATATACAGCTGAGTGTCATCAGTGTACTGCTGGAACCTCACCCCATGCTGTCGGATTATCTCACCTAGCAGTTTCATGTAGATATTAAAAAGGAGAGGGAAAGACCGAAATATCTGCAAGCAAGAAGCAAGCAAGCAAGCAAGCAAGCAAGCAAGCAAGCAAGCAAGCAAGCAAGCAAGCAAGCAAGCAAGCAAGCAAGCAAGCAAATAAACTCAGAGAGCACCAAGGACTCCACAGTTCAACCCCAAGTTATAAATATTATCTTCTATTAGATATAGAGATAGACACAGTCATGGGCTGCTGCCCACATTTGGGGGGGAGGTGCAGTGGAGGTAGCAAAAATGGAGCTTACGTATAGTAGATAATGTATATTTTTGAGTGCCTGCGTGTAATATGTATGTACACTGTTGTGATTCCATCTGAGGCTCCTCAGGGAACGGCTGAACCTCTGCCGGCTCCATGCTCAGAGGTGGAGGAGGAGGAACAGGAGGAGGAGGAGGAGGCCCAGGCAGACGGGGAGGAGGAATATCAGGCCGAGGAAGAGGGAGAACAGCCTGAGTCCCCCGGGGTGGAGCTCTCTCCAGCAAGCAGCCTGGAGTCCTTGGATGAAAATGCACAAGCCATCATCTATCTCAGGCAGAGAAGAGCAGCACAACGAAGGGGACAATTAGCCAGGTATTTCCAGCCCTAAATAGGCAACAGCTGGGTTTGGGTGTGGTTCTCCCCAGAAAGGCTGAAAAGGCAGACCCACCCTTCCTGTATTGTGGAGTATTATCTTTGGGAGTCCTGGGACCTGGCTGTGATCTTTGGCGTTTCTGACTCTGGCTTGTGGCCCTGAAGGCTGAAACCTTGGGGGGAAAGACGTGGGTCTTATTCTCTACAGTGGTGTGTGTGCCAGAAAGAAGTCTGCTGTATTGTCTGGCCGTCATGACTCTGCTGTGAAGCCTCATAGCCTGTCTGTTGGGAAGAACAGGTTTTTCTCTGTGTTTATTTTTCCAACTATAAAGTGCCTTTGCTTTTACCAGCGTGTCTGGCTGCTTTTTTCAGTTGGTGTTGAAGTCTGGGGGCACCCAGACAGAACAGTACACATATGGCATTATATACATATAGGATTAAATAGTATATTTTGGATGTTCAATAATAGTAAATATCTTGTATCTCTTTAAGGCAAGGAGAGGCCAGGCACTCTAACCCAAACCTTGATGTGAGTGACGTCAAGTTGGCCACCTTTAAGCCAGTCACATGACCTTTAAGCTACCCTGGTCACATGATCATCAAGCCACTCCTACCTGGTCAAACGGGTAGCAAGCCACTCCCACTTAGTCACACGATTGACAAGCCACTCTCACCCAGTCACATGACCATCAAACCACACCCACAAAATAAACCATGCCTACAATGTGGTAGTAAAATTTTTGTGGCCCTTCACTGGATAGACAGATAGACAGATAATATATAGATAATGGTAGTAATGGTAGCGATGGAGAAAGAGGGGAAGAGAGAGGAGGGTATAGGTAAATGTTAGAAGAGACGGTGAGGGAGGGAGACATACAGGCAGATTGGCAGACCAAGTAGCTCACCTACAAAATTGAGGTTATGCACTGGAGCACTGGAGTCAGGAGTCACAGTTTTAAGCGGACAGACACGCAAGCACACAAATAAATATGCACATCTAGTGCTGCTGTACAGAAGGCCCATTTCACTTTGATTTCTATTACATTAAAGATACAGAGCGGCCAATGTAAACAGGGTTATGACAGAGGAGGAACGAAGAATTTATTTTTATTTTTTGCTATTTAGCAAAGAACTCAATCTATTGGATAATATTCTTTAAGGCAAACTATGTGACTAACATTGTAGATAATGTTGGGCTGATTCTCATATACAGATAATTATGATGAACTTTGCTGGCTCACTTGCCATAAGGGCACATAATAGAGATTCTGCAATGTACTTTGAAAGTACAAATGCCGCATAAACTATTGGGATTATCTGTTCTTTTTCTCAAGTAGGTGAAGAATCCATCTACAGCTAAGCAAACTGAAGACAATCATTCATTCAGTATGGGAATGATTTTCCAAGCCCTTCATCTCCAAAGATAACACCAAGCATATCATTTAGCCAATAAACCTCTATTTATTTTGAGTTACAGACCTAACAAGCTTGGCTTCTGCACAATGGAGTTTTTTTGCTTTTCACCTTTATGCACCTTGAAAACTCATTCATACCTATTTGCACATTGTCATCCAATTCTGGGATAATGAACGACCTTTCCACCCTTATTTATGTGTGTGTGTCTGTGTTAATTCACTTGAAGAGCTTGTTTTAGGCTTAGAGAAGTCTTAGGTTATATTCTAATTTAGAGATGTGCTAGATAATTGGGGATAAAATGCTTGGAATAAAAAGTGAATTGTAAAAATTAAGTGTTTGCGTAGTCTGGTCAGATGTTAGGTAACACAGAGAACAACAAAAATGAAGATTAATCTACAAGAACTGTAATTTTTTTAAAAATCATGCATGCGCTACAGTTTAATGCTAAAAGTTATGTTTCTCCAGACAACAGTTGTATCCTACCTATAAGGTACTGTATTTTTCACCCTAAGGAGATTTTGTAATATCAAAGATTCTTTTTTTCCTAATCTTTATGTCAAGGGTAGTTAATTAATCAGCTTGCCAAATTCTCTCTGTCTTTCTGTATTTTGTTTTTGCACTAAGCCAATAGAAAATGCTTTAAAGCATTCATATATTTCATGTTTAAATTATAATAAAATTAGTCATTGCTCTGTATTACTTAGGATGGAAGGATACTTTTCCATGATAATAATAATAATAATAATAATAATAATAATAATAATAATAATAATAATAATTTATTAGATTTGTATGCTGCCCCTCTATGAAGACGCGGGGTGGCATACAAATTTCCTGTTTGCATTTTCTGATTTAGGATTTCCAAAATCTAAATATGAATAAAAATGCAAATTTCAACTTTTTTAAAAAATAGACATTAAAATATGCATGTACTAGGAGTTTCAAACTCAAGGCCCAGGGGCCAAACCTGGCCCTCGGGATACTTAAAGCTGGCCCATGGCTTCCAAGCTACATTTTCACTGGTAGAGGGTTGCAGGAGGCCATGGCAACCAAAAATGGATCTTGGGAAACTGTTTTCACTGGCAGAGCACTTGGGCCAACTGTCATTGTTGGGGGGGGGGGAAGCTCACCCCGAGACTATGTTAACTCAAGATTAAAATCACAAAAGTCATGGTAATTCCCCACTTGATGGCTTTTTAAAGAAGAATACTTCTGGGGACACCATGGATAGCCAAGAAAACAAACTGATGGATTGTCAAAAAAACAGAGTTCATATGCACAAATGACCAGGCACAAATTATCCTAACTTAGATACACTAGTCAGATGTGGTATTCAGCCAATTCAGTCCAGTTCACCCAAACCACGAGTGGAAATCACAGGTAGCCCCATCCACCTCTATGTTATCCTATTTGAGCATGTTTTTGAGGCATGGATGGCTCACATGTGAGTAAAGTGCATGTGCAGGTGGCTCTGTGCATTTGCTGGAAAAAATGGAAGGAATGCGAAGAAGGGGATGACCAGCAGCAAGTTGAATGAATTGTATTATAGTGGTGATGTCTGCATCCTTGAGAAACTTGAAACTATTCTAACAGGCTAGGATAGATTGTCATGGGAGGAGGGAATCTGTCTATGTGATTGCTAGAAGTCCAAAAACTACCTACAGGCCCATAATCAATCAATCAGCCCTAACTCAGCCACTTTGTGAGTTTTTGTTTGTTTAAAGTCACTAGCCTTCTCCTTAAAATGATTGCAAGAAGAATTGGCTGACTCTTGGCATGGTTTAAAGCATTGTTTACATCAAATAAAAGAAAGAGGTTAATATTGTAGGTATTTTATGAAATAAGGAAAGAATCAGTATGTTTACATTTTGCAGTTAATGAAAATACTTTGCAATGGAGAAGCTGTTAGTACTTACCATCCCTCAAAGCTTTGTAAAGAAGCTTCATAGAAATATGACAAGCTTAGTATCTGATGGATTATGTGTCATATCACATGCACCGAACACATTTTTCATATTCTAATGAGGTAGTTTCTTTTTATCTGGTGTCTTGAGCATAAACCTGGCTAACAAATGATGCATGAAATACCTATTCAGTAAACAGGGAACAGCTATGGTTATTCAAGTGATGCTACAGTGAAGGCTTCCATAAAATTAAGATTTGTCCTCATTTTTAAGTGAGCAGATTGAGTTCAAAATAATATTTACATTTGAAACAATTCTTCAGTTAAAGTCTTTCTACAGACTTTGTAAGGCAGCTCTTAGTTAAAAACTTGCATGGAAAATGTAATATTACAAAAGGGAAGGTTGTGCTAAAAACAGACACATTAGGTAATTTGTATATGAAAATGTGTGTAACAGAAAATAATAGATATAATAATAATAATAATAATAATAATAATAATAATAATTTGTTAGATTTGTTAGATTTGTATGTTGCCTCTCTCCAAGGACTCGGGGTGGCTCACAACAATAATAAAATACAATAGACAGTGGTACAAATCTAATATTAGTGAAACTGAAGTTAAAATCCCTTAATATTAAAAAACAATCAGTACTACAAAATCATACCATTCTCAAGTGCTATAATCAGCAAGGGGGGGGAGTCAGTCACCCCATGCCTGGTGACATAAGTGGGTCTTTAATATCTTGAGGAAGACAGGGAGGGTGGGGGCAATGCGAATCTCCAGGTGGAGTTGATTCGAGAGGGCCGGGGCTACCACAGAGAAAGCTCTTCCTCTGGGTCCTGCCAGATGGCATTTTTAGTCGACGGGACCCGGAAAAGGCCAACTCTGTGAGACCTAATCGGCCGCTGGGACTCGTGTGGCAGAAGGTGGTCCCATAGGTATTCTGGTCCAATGCCATGTAGAGCTTTATAGGTCATTACCAACACTTTGAATTGTGACCAGAAACTGATCAGCAGCCAGTGCAAGCTGTGGAGTGTTGATGAAACATGGGTGTACCTAGGGAGGCCCATGATAACTCTCACGGCCGCATTCTGCACGATCTGAAGTTTCTGAACACTTTTCAAAGGTAGCCCCATGTAGAGAGCATTGCGGTAGTCGAATCTCGAGGTGATGGCAACATGAGTGACTGTGAGCAGAGACTCCGTGTCCAAATAGGGCGGCAACTGGTGCACCAGGCGAACCTGGGCAAACGCCCTCCTCACCACGGCTGAAAGATGATGTTCTAATGTTAACTGTGGATCGAGGAGGACTAGATAGACAGACAGACAGAGAAAGAGATGAGAAAGAGAGAATAAGTATGAAAACCAGAAATTACTGAATGTCAGAAATGAAAAGAATGAAATTATGAGCTGAATAAATGTGAAATTTACATGATCCGGAGATAGGTATATTTTCAGTCCTAATTAGGGATCAGATGTTAGAGTGTTTTGATTTTACACTGACAGATTAACAGCTTCCTCCAGTCTTTAGCACAACTAAATGGGAATTCCAGAAGCTATTGTTTTAATATATTAGCAGTCCTTTAGAAGAAAGTTGAGCTAAATACGCATGCTTTTCATTATAGAACAGAAGCTGATATAGCCAGAATAATTGCTGAAGGCAACTTTGAAAAGAAAACAAGGTGGGTGAATCATCTTACAACAAAAGAAATGGAGATCATCCTTGAGAGATCCCTTTCACCATTCATTTTCCTCATCTGCAGCCTCCTTCCCTATTTTCTACATTGCAACAAACATGAAGCACTGATATGGTAGGTAACTCTATATGAGTATTTTAGCCTTGAATAAGCACAATGTATTTTAACAGCAGTGGTTTGTTGTATGCTGCTGCAGACAGAACTCAGAGAAACATAATAATTGAAATATGCTAGTCAGTTCCCAACATTTTCTACATGAATACATTTTTGTGTGTGCAAGTATTGAAAGCCACAGTGCTAAAGTTCATAATTATATAAACATAATTCTTTCCCTGCTTTCCCAATACATGACAGTGTATTCATATAATGTATGATAAAGATTCTGAGCTGAAACAGATAGTATACAATTGAGGGGTGTTTAAATAAATTAAACACTGGCAAAGCTGGATTGGTTTCAGTTATGGGGTATCAGTTTTTGCTTTTGACTTGTTGGGTTCATCTAAAATTATTGATTCAGGAATCAATCTTATTCAGGTAACATCTGATATATTGTATGATATATCGAATGACCTAAGTGCTAAAGCCCACTGCAACAATACCGCCAAAAAGCCTCTAGAGTTGTTAACCTGATCCTACGCAGCTTCTGCTCAGGCAACCCCACTCTACTCACAAGAGCCTACAAAACTTTTGCCAGACCCATCTTAGACTACTGCTCATCTGTCTGGAACCCATACCACATCTCAACACCCTTGAAAATGTCCAAAGATATTTCACCAGAAGAGCCCTTCATTCCTTCACTTGAAACAGAATATCCTACAAAAATAGACTTACAATCCTAGGCCTAGAAAGCCTAGAACTAAGGCGTCTAAAACATGATTTGAGTATTGCCCACAAGATCATATGCTGCAATGTCCTACCAGTCAATGACTACTTCAGCTTCAACCGCAACAACACAAGGGCACGCAACAAATTCAAACTCAATACGAACCGCGCCAAACTTGATTGTAAAAAATATGATTTCAACAATCGAGTTATCGAAGCGTGGAACTCATTACCGGACTCAATTGTGTCAACCCCTAACCCCCAACATTTCTCCCTTACACTATCCACGATTGACCTCTCCAGATTCCTAAGAGGTCAGTAAAGGGCATACATAAGTTCATTGGTGTGCCTTTTGTCCCCTGTCCAATTGTCTTTCCTTTCTCTCACTTATCATATATATTCTCTTTCTTTCATATATCCTCTCCTCTAAGCCCACTTTCACCCTTTTTATATTATCACATGTCTATTTTCTTCCTATATACTTGTGTATTGGACAAATGAATTAAAAAAAAAAAAACTAGCGTGCCTGGACAGGGGGGAATGCAGTGCGGTAGCAAAAATGGAGCTCCACCCAGAGCACCCAATTTGCACTGAAAGATGTTGAAAGAAAATGCATAAGTCACGCCCACAGTGTGGTAGTAAAAATTTTGGTAGCCCTTCATTGGATCAAACTGATCTGGATGACTCATCAGCAACATGGATGAAACATTAGAATGTATGTATGTATGTATGTATGTATGTATGTATGTATGTATGTACTGTATATGTATATGTATATGTATATGTATATGTACATGTACATGTACATGTATATGTACATGTATATGTACATGTATATGTACATGTATATGTGTAATAAATGCTCAGATTGCAAACTGGTTCAAATTAGCAGTTTATTGCTTTTTCACAAGAATGCTATACGCTAGAAAAAAGTAACAGTGAGGCATCTAAGTCTGAGGGAAAGCGTGGGCGTCTCTAACTATTTATATGATCTTCCCCCAGCAACAGGCTCAGGTTGATATTGTCGCAATTTTCCCATTTAAACAAAACAGCCAATCAACACAGCCCGTGCAAATCTGAACTTTGGGTACCCTTTTACATTTTACATATTTACATATTTAACATCCCTCCCCTCTTAGTTCATTTACAGGTCACTCAGAGAGCCAGGTGACAAAGTCCTCCAATCGGCTGAGTCTGCGCACCTCCCTCTCTGACCTGTGCAGATCAGTTGAGTCCGGAAAGTCTAAGAGGGAGGAGGTTGGCTCATCTGCAGCTCCACTCCATCTGGCAAGGTTTGTTATTTAGAAGCAATGGCACCACAAATTTTGTGGGTGTAGCCATTTTGGTGTACTTTACCGTGGGGTAAAAGTTACCTCGGTTGAAATCGTGGGTGACAGTTCCCGGATTTCTTTGGTAGCCTCTGGAGAAGGGGCAAGAGGGATGAAATTCCCTTGGCTGCCAAACAGTAGGTTGTTGGCGAGGGTTTCTTTGGGCCATTGGAAGATCATCCGGTAAGATGGCTCGGCATGCTTTGGCTATGTGCCCTCTCCAGTCGCAGCAGTGGCAGAAGGAGTCGTGAAATGTGCATTTTGAGTGGGGATGGTTCCCCCGGCAGCTGGAACAGATGAGGAAGGGCTGTTGTGGTCTCGGTTGTCTCGCTGGTGGCAATCTTATCTGGTGGCAGGTGTCATCTTGGGCTTCAGGCTGTTGGTTGTGGTCATCAGCAGCTACGGCATCTGGCAGGACAGAATCGTCGATTTTGAAAACCATGGCAGCCTTATCATTCCTTTTAAGTTCCGCAGCCATGGCTTCAGCCACTTCAATGGTTTGAGCCACTTTGTTGACGTTCTGTAAGGACATTTCTTCTTCAGTTAATAGCTTATTTCTGATTGCATTTTTGTAGCCCCTCTGGACCAGTTCCATTTTGTCAATATCTTTTTGTAGGTGAGTTCCCCAGAACTGAACACAGTATTCCAAATATGGTCTCACCAGCGCTCTATAGAGCGGGATCACAATCTTCCTCTTCCTGCTTGTTATACCTCTATCTATGCAGCCAAGCATTCTACTTGCTTTCCCTACTGCCTGATCACACTGTTCACTTATTTTGAGACTGTCAGAAATCACTACCCCTAAATCCTTCTCTTCTGAAGTTTTGCTAACACAAAACTGCCAACACAATACTCAGATTGAGGATTCCTTTCCCCCAAGTGCATTATTTTACATTTGGAAACATTAAACTGCAGTTACCATTGCTTTGACCATTTATCTAGTAAAGATAAATCAGTTGCCATATTACAGACGCCTCCAGGAAATCAACCCTATTGCACACTTTAGAGTAATCAGCAAATAGGCAAACCTTCCCTACCAAACCTTCCCCTATGTCACTCACAAACATATTAAAAAGAATAGGACCCAAAACAGACCCTTTTGGCACACCGCTTGTAACCAGTCCCTGCTCAGAGTACCCACCATTAAGAACAACCCTCTGATGTCTAGGCTTCAGCCAGCTGCAAATCCACTGAACTATCCAGGGATTGTCCAATCTTCACTAATTTATCTATTAGCTCTTTATGTGGAACCTATATATATATTGAATATTTTGAAAATAACTCATTATTCCACCATAATTTTAATAATTCAAATGTCTAGGACTACTAATAAGGCCAAATATTAACAACATTTAATCAATCTCAGGAATATATCTCAAAATCCCCACAATTTCTAATCCTTAAAAGTTTAAGTTCACAATATAAATTCCCAATTGTCCAAATTTTAAAGTCTTATTTAACACTTTCTCTTTTCTCTTTTTTCTATCACATTTCTTCTTTTTTTCTCATAGAATGTTCTGTCAAATAGCCTTAATATTTCCTCCAATATTTCAAATCCATGATCCGATAGCCAGTTTCAATAAAGTTTAGACATTTGCAATTTAGTTCATCTTAGAAATCTTCAAGAGGAAAAAGTAACTCATTATATATTTTCATAGTACACAAATCATATTCCAGAATAGAGTCAAGGTCAGGCTGCCTTCCAGGTGTTGTTTATTTTCTTCAAATGAACCTAATTTTCACTGAGGGCTGATGCTGTAGTGCTGTACTGTACCAGTAGATGGCTCTTCTGCTCCTAAGTCCGACATTGAACAATATTAAAACAGCTGATTATCCAATAAGTCCAGTTGGTTTTCAAATACAAATAAGCAAGACAATTGATCCCAAAAATCACATTTCAAATTGTTTAAACTTTTTTCCAGGCTTTCTATATTTTAAAGCTTTCCTTGGACATTTCTTTCACCTCTTAATATTCAGACTTTAATCTTCTCTGTGTATCTAATCATCACTTCCTTAATGCTTGGAAATTACTTGAAATTTCTTGTACTTAAATTAAAGCTTTGGAATAAGAGTTGGAAGTTATCTTGCCCAGTTTCAATGCTCTATCCACAGACTGCCCCAGCACAAATCTTATGGCCCCGGTTGTCCAGCTTCTGATTGCCAAAAATGGATGTCGTCCCTGCTGCCATTCGGGAGAGCTTGCTTTGGACCTAACAAGGAAATTGAAAGGTCCTCATGGTCCATGAAACACCTCTCCTATAGGGCCTCCCAACAAAGGTTACTGGCTGGATTTCACAGGGCCCACTATTTACCAAGCCATTCTCTCTGCAACTGGAAGTCAAGTCAAATCTGTTTGTTTCTTAATGTTTATTTCTTAATAGCCTTTCTTGTCAATTATTGTTTAATTAAATGTAGTAAATTAAGTCTCCAGAATAGGTCTATCTCCTCCTCACAGTGCAAGCAGAAATAGTCATCAGTTAACTGTAATAAACCCATCCAGTCTCCCTTGATCTTCATAGAAGAAAGGAATTTGTCTCCCTCCCTTCCAACTAAGGCTGTAATGTTGACGAAGTATGCAGACTTAAACTTTGGAACAACAGGTGAAATCCACTCTACTGGCTTCTCAGCCATGAAATTATTTTTTTGATCTGCAACTGGATAAATGTCCTTTTGTTTATCTTTATCCAAAGATAAATCTTCAGATTCTAATATTCTTTGAACAAACATCAACGTTTGATCATGTTTTTGTAAGAGAAATCCAGCTAGAAGCTACATGCCCCACTGTTCTTTCTTCAATTTCAGACAGGGCTCAGCCATTTTAATCCATGGAACTTAATCAGGGACCAAAGTGGGAAGGGGATTTTCCTATGTATTTCAATCCAAGTCACCCAGTCACTTTTCAATTGCTTCCAGAGGGAATGGGAATCTTCAAGAACCCCTCCCCCCCCCTGGATCCATGAATGAGCAGCACTGCCAAAGATCATTGGTAAGAGACAAAATAAAAACTTACCAAACAGCAACCATCTTGAGAGGAAAGATGTTCAACTGAACAGTTTTGATTATGAGGTAATCTTTCGGCTGTTTGCATTTTCCAGTGCAAGAAAAATGCATTGACAGAGGACTAATCTTGATCCCTGAGCTGAGTGGTTTTGTGCTGTTAGGCTGAAGAGATACTGTATCCTAGGGAATAACCTTGTCTGCGTGGTTCTCCATATATTTCATTTGGTGACTTCAGCCTTCAGGATAACCTATATTTACTGACATAATTCTAAACACCAAATATTGCCTGTAATTATTTCCTCAGTTACAAGATAAACATCAATTGAGATTTTATAGCATTATTTTAAAAAGTTTCACACCACATATTCCAAGGAATGAATCAGTTTACAGTTACTTAAAATAATTATTTTCTTATTTGTTGGACAACTAGACACAAGAACAGTTTTTTCCCAAACGCCATCACTCTACTAAACAAATAATTCCCTCAACACTGTCAGACTTTTTACTAAATCTGCACTTCTATTTCTACTAGTTTTTCTCATCATTTCTGTCACCCATTTCCTCCCACTTTAGGACTGTATGACTGTAACTTGTTGCTTGTATCCTAAGATTTTTATTAATATTGATTGTTTCTTTGTTGCTTATTTGACCCCATGACAATCATTAAGTGTTGTACCACATGATTCTTGACAAATGTATATTTTTTTCTTTTATGGTATGCTGAGAGCATATGCACCAAGACAAATTCCTTGTGTGTCCAATCACATTTGGCCAATAAAATTCTATTCTATTCTATTCCATTCCATTCCATTCTATTCTATTCTAAAATAACTGATTGAAAGTCAAACCTTATTATTATGATTATTATGATTATTGTGATTATTGTGATTATTGTGATTATTGTGATTATTGTGATTATTGTGATTATTGTGATTATTGTGATGATGATGATGATGATGATGATGATGATGATGATGATGATCATTATGATCATTATGATTATTATTTACAATAGTTTACTGTATGTTGGGCAGAGCTACTTGGCCATAACCTGACACTGTAAATATTTTCGGAGTGCACTGTTAACACTCACACAAGCACGTAATTCCCCCAATCAATGCATAAATGTTGCAGAATCCATGAATAATTCAAGGATATCTTCAGGAATGTTTAGGGCACAGCCATAGTCATTTTTCTGTCTAAGTGTAGTTCTGATTTCTAGAAAATTACCGTAGGTCTAAAAGGATGGTAAGGAAAAAAAAATAGTATCTCAGATGTCATCTTCCAATGATAGATCACTCTATCTCTCTTTTCCACCTCCTATCTGACAGAAGGTTAAAGAAAAATATTGTTTTGGCGTTGTCTGTTTTTTCTTAGTGTCACGGCACGTAGCTGGTTTCATGTCTGATATGGGCCTATACCTTATGGTTTCCTGGTTTTTACTCTGATGTCTTGACCACTAAACTAAATTATTTCTAAGATACGAAGTATCTTAAAATCAAAATGAATAGTGTCTTTAAAATTACATCGTTGTAGAGATGCAGATTCAAAGACCAAATCTGATTCAGAATACACATGAAAGGGTATTAGTACCACTAAGGAACCCTTAAGAACATACATAGGTTAACCCCAAAGAAAATACATATCTCAAGAACATACATAGGTTGCAAATGGATCTTATGTAAGTACAGGAAAATAGAATAGAATAGAACAGAATTATTTATTGCCCAAATTTTATTGGACACACAAGGGATTTGTCTTTGGTGCTTATGCTCTCAGTGTACATAAAAGAAAAGATAAATTTGTCAAGAATCATGAGGTAAAACACTTAATGATTGTCATAGGGTACAAATAAGCAATCAGGAAACAATCAATATTAATATAGATTGTAAGGATACAAACAAAAGTTACAGTCATAAAGTCATAAGTGGGAGGGGCTAGGTGTTAGGAATGATGAGAAGACTAATAGTAATAGTAACCCAGCCTTAGTGAATAGTTTGATAGTGGTGAGGGAATTATTTGTTTAGTAGAGTGATGGCATTTGGAAAAAAAGATGTTCTTGTGTCTAGAGGCAGCTGCTTTAATGTGTTTTCATTGTTTCCATGTGTTTGTACTCCATACATCAAGTCATATTTTGTCCTCTGAATCTAATGCCTTATTATAAATTACTATTTATGTTAAAATGGATATATGCAACTTTAAGAAAACCCGAATCTAATGACAAAACAACAACAACAACAAATGTAATCCCATTCCCCAAGTAAAATATGAAAAAGATTGATCTTGGTAGGGTTTTGTTGTTGTTGTTGTTGGTTTTTGGTTTGGCAGAGATGTATTCAGGGGAAAACTCATATCTAGCAACTTAGCTTCTATCATTCTATCCTTCCTGAAAGCCTTCCAGTCCCGATATTTGAAAATTACAATGAAAAGGGGAGATGGGGACAAGCCTACAAAATAACAACAACAACAACAACAACAACAACAACAACAACAACAACAATAATAATATAAAAACTGAATGGTGGTAACACTATCAAAGCTATAAATACTTGGGCCATACCTGTCATTAGGTACAAAGCTGGCATAGTGAACTGGACTCAAGCAGAGCTGGGCAACTTGGACAGGAAAACCAGAAAATTAATGATGATCCATCATGTATGACACCCCCGCATTGACGTTGACAGGCCACATTTACCAAGGAAAATAGGCGGCTGAGGACTTTTGCAAGTGAGGCAGACAGTTGAAGAAGAGAAGCAATCGATCACATACTCAGCTGTGACAAAAAGATCGCACAGACTAACTACAAGCATAGACATGATGCTTTGGCACAGATGATCCACTGGAACTTGTGCCATAACTACCATCTACCAGTGGCAAAGAACTGGTGGGAGCATAAGTCCGAAAAAGTCGTCAAAAATGAGCAAGCAAAACTACTGTGGGACTTCCGACTTCCGATTGACCGAATTCTGAAGCATAACATGCCAGACATCCTGATTATGGAGAAAAAGAAAGTGTGGATCATCGACATTGCAATCCCAGGAGACAGCAGAATTGAGGAGAAGCAGCTAGAGAAATTAGTGAAGTATAAAAATCTAAAAATCGAGCTGCAATGACTCTGGCATAAGCCAGTGAAAGTGGTCCCAGTGGTACTTGGCATTCTGGGCGCAAAAAGATCTCAGCGGACATTTGAAAACCATCGAAATTGACAAAATCTCCACCTGTCAATTGCAAAAAGCCGCTTTACTCAGATCGGCACACCTAATTTGCCACTACATCATGCCCGACTGGTGATGAAATGCGAAATCCAGCATAGTGATCTTGTTTGCTGTGTTGCATTGTTGATAACAACAACAACAACAACAATTTTAAAACCAATGCCTTTTTAAAGGATTTGGCAATAGGATAATCCAGTTTATTTCTGCAATATAGAAAAGAACATGCTACACACTAGGCCACATGAAGATTTAAAGTCAAGTTACATTTAAAAACACAAAGAGAATGGGAAATAATTGAGAATGCATATTTAACTGTCATTTAAAATGCACCCGAGTGTGCTTCCCAAATAGAAAACCATACCTGCTTTCAATCTTTAATAATATATAGTGAATACAAGAACTGTAATTCAACATGTTGAATCATGTGGCATCTGCCATAAAATAACATTTATTTATTTTCAGAGGAAAGTACTGTTATTTCAGAGAAAATAAGCTGTTCAGATCACATAAAGAGATATTACATTTTAAAAGAAGAAATATAAGTAGTGACCACTTGACTCTAAATTGGCAATATACCTGTAATATAGAAGAATATTACAGATGAATCTGGAATACAGGACAAGATCCAGCATAGCAGCATATAGGATGACTTCTGGCAGCAAATTTTCATAGGATATTGCCATTAAGGACCACCCAAAATTCATGTCATACCAAATTTCAATCATAAGAAGTGCAGTATATCTTTTCTGCTTCAAAGATAATGGTTGTGAAGCAGATCAGGTTAAAAACAGATTATATAAAATAAAATGGAAGCCACCAAATTGAAGATGCTTGCTCCAATAGGCTGGAGAATTCTGAGAGTTGAAGTCCACATAATTAAAGTTGCTGAAATTGAAAAACATTAGTTTCAGCTTCTAACAAAGGAGACAAAGAAACTGAAGTGAGAATTGGATATTATGAAAGTGGAATTAGATGAACTAGAAATAAATGCAAGATGGGGATGTAAGATCTACATATAGAAGAACAAAGGAACAGAGAAATAATGGTAGTCAGAATTAGGTAAACAATGATGAGAAAGCAAAAGAAAGTGATACAAAAGAGAGGCATGTAAAATTAAATAGTAATTAATTGCAAAGTGCTCTCTCTTGCTCTTTCTCTCCCTCCCCCCCTCCCCCCTCTCTCTGTGTGATGTCTTCAAATCTGACTCCCAACAAGTACCTGCCGTTTTCCAGGCAAGATTTCAGAAGTGGGTTGCCATTGCCTTCTTCATAGGGTCCATAGAGTCTGAACCAAGATTATCCAGCTGCATTTGTGCCTAAAGTAGGATTAGAACTCATAGTGTCTCTGTTTTTAGCTTGGTGCCTTAAATGCTTTTTAAAAAAAATATATTTTTATTGATTTTGTAAGTATGGTTACATAAAACAAACATAAAACAGTGCACGGTGCATGTGCCCATCACCTGACCGACAAAAAAAACCCCATCACCACCACCACCCATTACGGGGGGTTCAAATATTTACTAGTTTATATATATATATTTCCTTGGCTCTACTTTGCATTTGTTATTACTGAAAGAGTGATTGGAGTTTATTTTTCACATTTGCATCACAGATTCTACTCAGCATATAACCTTTCACCTTATTCCATCGTGCCATCAGCTTCTCCAGTTTGTTTTCATCAAAGTTGTTTAATCTTATTTCCATGATTTCAAAATGTATGTAATCCACCATGTACCAATACCAGTTCTGTAATGTCCATTTTATAGACTCTTTCCAACCCAATACCACTACCGCTTGGTGCCTTAAATACTACACCGAGCTATCTCACGCCCAGTCCTATTCATGCCTACTTAAAAATGTCCTTATTATAAAAATACCCATTCAGTAAAAGCAATACGTGGGAAACCTACCATTTTTAACCTTCACCTTAATAACCCCACCAATTTTTTTTTGGGGGGGAGAATCATCATTTCCCACCTAGTGTGACATCTCCCAATAAAAGAGCCATTCTGACTTTTCCCTTTCCTGTCAAAAGAATGATGTTTTATTAAGAAGAAGCTGTAGCAACCAGTCATCTGCCTTACTCTTTCAGCTGATCATTGTTGAGGTTGCCAGATGTAGCAGCTGCATTCTGTCTTTCAAGCCTATTTGTCTGGCAGCTGTCCAAGCATCAGAATACAGCGGTACCTCTACTTAAGAACGCCTCTACTTAAGAACTTTTCTAGATAAGAGACAGGTGTTCGAGATTTTTTTGCCTCTATTTAAGAACCATTTTCTACTTAAGAACCCGAGCCCGGAAAAATTTCCCAGGAAATTTTAGAGCAGCACGAAGGCCCAGCCAGTTTCCTGCCATTCTCCCTTTAATCCCGGCCATGTCAGGCTTTTCTGGGCTTCCAGTGGAGCCTTTTGGTGGTGCTTAAGGAAGCTTTTGCAGCCCAGAGTGAATGGAGCGTTTTCCTTTCTCTGGGCGCTTGGAGAGGGAATAAACCACTTCGCTGAGGTGACTCCCTCATGCTGCCTCCCATACACCTGGCATGAGGTTGCCTCCCTGAGCGTCTGGGCGCAGAAGACCAACTCGGCTTCAGCCAAACTGAGGAGTCACCATAGTGAAGGAAAGGCGCCGTCTACAAAATGAGCGAGTGAGAGGAGAGGGGAGCCCTTCAGCATGGGAACAAAGAGGCAGAAGGTAGCAGCAGCAGCAGCCACCTTTTGGTCAAAGGAGCAGGAGGTTTCCGCCTCTCACCCACCTGGGTTTCTCTCTCTGGCACAGTGTATGGGAGGCAGCCTCGCACCAGGTGTATAGGAGGCACATGCTCCTCGCCACCACAGAGTCCCTTTTTTTTAATTTTAAAGCCTTAACGTTTTGGACTTTTTTGATTCCCCTCAGCTCACCTTCTTCCTTCAGCAGTGACTGTCCTCCTCCTCCTCTTCCTCCTCCTACCCAAATTCTGAGCTTTTATTTCTTTCCCAATGAATTTGCAAGCATTATTTGCTTTTACATTGATTCCTATGGGAAAAATTGCTTCTAGTTAAGAACATTTCTACTTAAGAACCTGGTCACAGAACAAATTAAGTTCTTAAGTAGAGGTACCACTGTATATATATATATATATTTCCAAGCAAGCTTCTCTGGCTCTCTAGCTGCTCACTAATGACACAATTATTTAAGTAATATACAGTAATTGTGATGGGTACCACATCTTATGAATAAGCTGATCCTTCTCTCATTTCAATGTAAGGTAAATAGACTAATTTTCCCTTTCCACCATTTCCTGCTTAGACTAAGGTTTCTTGTGTGGTTTTTTTTTTAAGGTTAGCATTTTTGAAATGTATAGTAACCTAACTTTTGGAAGGAAATAAAAGATAATGATTCTTGTTTAAATGAAGTCTCTGTTCCAGGTATACATTTCAAAACAGATAAGTATTGTATTGTTTTGTCATGTTGTAAGCCGCCCAAAGTTCTATGGGATTGGGCAGCATAAAAGTTGAATATTAAATTAAATTAAATTATAATTTGTAAGGTATGATAGACAATTACTATAGATAATTAGAGAGAGAGAGAGAGAGAGAGAGAGTGACTTACGTTTTCAGTTTTAATTGAATTTAAATTGAATTACACCACTTCTAGTTTTTATCCTGTACAGAGAGATTCACAAGGTATGACAAAAAACATTAAGAAAGTGGTTACCAGGTCAGACTTCAGTCACAACATTATGGCCACAGTCTTGACTTTTTAAACAATAACTGTAGTCCTGTATGACTTCAGTTGAGCTCCTGCCTTGTCACTCAAAGGCAAAGTGCAATTTCTTAACCCCAAAAGACCATACTTCACGAGTAAAGTGTTGAACCAGCAAGAATACGTGGTAGTACTTTTAATTTTCTTGTATCTTTCAGAAGTAGCTCAAGGCTTCTGAGTCCACAAAGAAAAATAAATCTCCAGAGATAGAGAGAAACAATAGGTACATATTAATTTTGTTGCTTCTTTGTATAACTATTTCTATGGCAATTTTGTATTATTGTTAGGAATGTTTGAGGATCATGCTCTTTTTCTATGCATAATAATAGCTTGCTTAATTGCGTGTTGATTTGCCATGAACAATCTATTTCTTTATTCTGTATGTCTAGTAGACAATCAACATTAGAACTGAAGTCTTTAAAGTTAAATAGTAATATAATTTGTGACTGACAGTATGCATTTAAAAATGCTTCATTTCCCTGTTTGGATTGAACTATTTGATGATCTCAGAACTGTATTGGATGTTTTCACAACATGGCTCTTTGGGTGTTTGATAATTTTATATGATCTATAGCACGAATGTCAAATGCACATCATCATGGCAGCATCATATGATGTATCAGGATTTTCTCCCCACTTTGCTAAACCAGGCATGGGTGTGGTCAGCATATGACGGATTTGCCCCACAGGCTGAGAGTTTGACAGTCCTGATCTATATGGTAGGACGACATATGGGATTAACTACAAATTGTCTTCTGGACAAAATTACTAATTAAGCTACATCAACCACCAGCAGCTCTCCAAACTTTCATATTGAAGCTCTATCCAACCTTATACCTCCCAAAGAAACAAGATATTTTACTATTTCTGGACTACAATAATCTGAATGATTTCCAAATGGCAGCAGCAATTTTTCTTTTTTTTGCTGCTAACTATGGTCATCTCAATTTTTACAGCCAAGATTTGATAGTTCGAATATAAATCTAAGTCCAAAGCAAAGCTTTATACTAATACTTTAGAAATATAGATGTGCATTCTTAGTGACTAATAGCCAAATATTTTTTTCACCAGAGATGGAGAAAAATTAATATACTTGCTATGATTTGGAACTAACTCTATTTTCATCGTTGGTTTTTTGATACTTTATTTTTATTTGTTTTATTTGTTTCATTTGTTTTGTCAAGTACGTATTGGTAATATACAAAGGTATAACAATGTTTATGTTGGGTATTTTGATTATTAAATATTATTATTTGTATTAGCAGAGTTCAGCTGGCTTAATTTGCAGCGGAGTTAGCATGGCAAGAAATAACACGTGGTTCAGAATCCCATTTGTTAGCAATGAATGGCCACTCCTTCATAAAGATGAAAAAAATTCAATCTTTACTTACAATTATGTTGATTCATGCAATTGATAGATTGCAGGCAGATAAGTTTATATTCTAGTCCATATTAATAACTTCTGGATGGTCCCATGTGTGAGGATGGCCTTGGATTTCATCTCACACATGTGTCCTCAGCCGAGGACAATGGAGCACACAGGAGTTCAGAAGAAGAAGGTAGAAGAGGAAGAAGAGAAGGGGGAGGGCATCCACTCTGTAGAGGTTTTTATACCCTGTAGAGTGCCTGCCCCTTTTGGTCATCAAAAGGTGACACACTGGTCAGTTAATTTCGACCTGACCATAAAGATGTGTTTACAAGACAGTGCAAGCATGCAGTAGAGTAGTTAAACCCAACTGTTTATATACATGATAATAGTAAGAGAGAAACATTAGGACAGGGGTGGAAGGCATGCTCTTGCATTTATGCATGCCCCTTACTGACCAATGGTTCTCTCTCTCTCTCTGCATATGACACATGGCACACACACACGAAGCAAACTGACACATGCCATAAACACAGAGCCAGACCAGAAACTCGGAGCCAAATCAAAACCCAGGATATTACACCACAGAGATACATTATAAAACACCTGACTAGTCTGCAGGCATCAACTGCCACAACTACTCAAGGTGTTACCAATCAACTCACCGGGATGTTACAACACAGCCAACCAACCCACTTACAGACGGCAGTTGAACCAGTACTTCCCACCTAGCTACCAGTATTTAAAGAGGGACAGCAGCTCAGATCACACTTTGTTTGCCCTAGCATAAAGTCAAAAGCACCAGCCTGAAGATGATGAAAAGGACCTTGTCGAAACGTTGCCAAGATTCTATCAATCTTGGGGGGGGGGGGGGAATCAGCAAAAATATGTTACACACATAAACAAACATATGTATGTATGTATGTATGTATGTATGTATGTATGTATGTATGTATGTATGTATATTTGTTTTCGTAGTAGCCTGTGAGCTCCAACTACTCAGGATATCATGCCTAATCAACAACCATTAACTAATCAAAATACCTCAACTACATCAACGACCCCAGGTGTTACCCCACTGACTCACCAGGAAGTTTCTACACAGCCGGCAATTGCTGAGCCATCAAACCACACCCAGCCACCAGTATTTATAGAAGGAAGGCAGCTCAGGTCTCGCTGTGTTCACCCTAGAACAAGGACAGAAACACCAGCCTGAAGATGATGAGTGGGACCTCGTTGAAACATCGCCAGAAATTTCCAATTCCTTCACGGGAAGAAACCCGAATATACCAAGACCGTCGTATGTATGTATGTATGTATGTATGTATGTATGTATGTATATATGTAACATATTTTTGCTGATAATAAAAAGGAAGGGAGATTACCGTAGATATATTTCAAGCTCTTTTGCTCTCTTCAGGTAGCCATACCTGGGATTTGAACCTGTGGGGTTGCCTTGCAAGGAAGCAGATGTAACATCTAGACCATAGGATCTCCTCCACTCAGCTTGTATCAGGAAAGAGCCATATGGTTTTTTTTTCTTTTCTTTCTTTTCTGTCAAATCATCCTTGCATACCCAAATATGGGAGGGAGCACACAGCTTCCTTTTTGCCTATTGACTATCTGCCTATATACAAAGCAGATAATTTTTTTGTAGCCAACAAAGTATATATATGTGTAACATATTTTTGCTGATAATGAAAAGGAAGGGAGACTAGTATAGATCTATTTCAAGTTCTTTTGCTCTCTTCAGCTAGCCATATCCTTACCGAGATTTGAACCTGTGGGGTCTGCCTTGCAGACATACACATGTGTTTTTCTATTTTCTATTGAATCACCCTGGTATAACCAAATATGGTAGGGGCCATATCCAAGGCAGTTAATGCTTTTTTATAGGCAACAAACTATATGTGTAATATATTTTTGCTGATACTGAAAAGGAAGTCTCCCTTCCTTTTCATTATCAGCAAAAATATGTTACACACACACACAAAGACGTTTTCTTTTCTTTCTTCAAATAAGACCAGAGTTGGAAAGGTTATAAAATGTTGTCTTTTGTTTTTTTGGAAGTCACATATTGCTGCCAGGTCACGATCTATCAAAAATTCTGGATTTATGAATTCTCCTTTGAGACAGCAGTACTTCCTGCTAGGATTTTGAAAACCCTTTCTTTTTTTATTTTGTACATCTTGTGATGGACCCAATGATTGCATTCGTTCATTTGACCAGATTATACTTTTATTCTGAGTTAGTACATTTTTTTAAAAAAAAATAACAAGGCCATGCTACATTGCTTAAAATACTATTTTAAGTAGAATATAAAATGTATTTTCAATTGTGTACATCTCTATTCCATGGTGTCCACATTCTACTGATTAGCTTGAGTCAAGGGATGTAATATATTATCCAGAAGAAAAAAAATAAGGAAATTTGAGTCTTCCTTGTTTATAATACAGCTTTATAACAATGCAGCTTTGCATTTTGACTTGTCTTCTTTATAAACATACACAGATGATCTCAGGAATTCATATTTTTAATAATTAATTAGGAAACATCTGTTAAAATTTCCCCTTTTTGCTAGACATGCATTGAAATGGAAAATTGCTCCTAGCCACTTTTAGAGGTGTCTATGGACATATGTCAAAAAAACCAAGATGTAAGCGAAGGTGATGTGATTGAAATCCTACCTCTGACTTTTTTTTTTTCATTCCTTCAATTCATTTTTTAAAAATGCAGAAATGCTTCCTCGCTTGTCCACTTCTGCACGTGCTGGAACTGGAACTGTAAAAAATAGTATTTCTCAACTTTGACGACTTGAAGATGTATAAACTTCAACTCCCAGTATTCCCTAGCTGGCTTTACTGGCTGGGGATTTCTGGGAGTTGAAGTCCATACATCTTTAAGTCGTCAATGGTGAGATACACTGCAATAAGAGCTTTCAATTTATCAAAGTATGCAAGAGCTTAGTCTGACAGTTTAGTCTGACACTTCCCTTCCCTCCCCTGTTTCATATTCATATCAAAAGGTCACAGTAAATGGCAGATCCTATCTGTATTTCAGCAGGAAATTCCAGCTCTAGCAGAGGGAGGAGAATATCGTACATCTGACATATGTTTGCTTGCAAGTCTTACGGAAGAATCACAAAAATCTCTCTAATTTTTCTCTGCTTTTTCTTTTTTTAATACAAAAACCTACCCATGCAAATAAATGCTGGGACAAATAGTTGTAGTATTAGTTTGCATTCAACCATCAGAATACTACTGGGAAGAGTCATGATTCTCTTGGTGTTGTATGATTTCAGTGTCTCTCTGTCCCCATGTTGTAATGCAGAACCTTCCCATTTCTCATTGTGACAGTTTCTAACAGAGAAAGGGTACACCTACAGTCAATGCAGTTCCTTAAAAACCTTTCATAATTTTGCTGTCAAATTATCACTTTAAATTTATGGCACAGGGAAACAAATACAGTGATCCCCCGAGTTTCGCAATCTCGATCATTGCGAAACGCTATATCGCGATTTTTCAACCCGGAAGTAAAAACACCATCTGCGCATGCGCGCCCTTTTTTCTATGGCCACGCATGCGTAGATGGCGCCGGGCAGATCAGCTGCTGGGCGGCTTCCCTGGGTCTTCCCCCTCTTGCTGGCGGGAGGGCGAGCGGCGGGCATCAGCGAGGAGTTTGCGTGGGCGGCGGGGAAACCCCAGCGCCGCTTCCCAGCTGAGTCCTGAAGCCAAACGTGGAAGTTCGCTTCAGGACTCAGCTGGGAAGCAGCGCAAGCGAATGGCATGGGCGGGCAAAGGGCGGGCGCGCGGGCAGGCAGGCGGCGGACAAGCGGCGGGCGGACAAGCGGCGGGCGGACAAGCGGCAGCGAGGAGTTTGCGTGGGCGGCAGGGAAACCCCAGCGCTGCTTCCCAGCTGAGTCCTGAAGCCAAACGCGGAAGTTCGCTTCAGGACTCAGCTGGGAAGCGGCGCGAGCGAACGGCGTGGGCGGGCGAAGGGCGGGCGCATGGGCAGGCAGGCGGCGGACAAGCGGCGGGCGGACAAGCGGCGGGCGCGGCAGCAGCGAGGAGTTTGCGTGGGCGGCGGGGAAACCCCAGCGCCGCTTCCCGGCTGAGTCCTGAAGCCAAACGCAGAAGTTTGCTTCAGGACTCAGCTGGGAAGCGGCGCGAGCGAACGGCGTGGGCGGGCGAAGGGCGGGCGCACGGGCAGGCAGGCGGCGGACAAGCGGCGGGCGGACAAGCGGCGGGCGCGGCAGCAGTGAGGAGTTTGCGTGGGCGGCGGGGAAACCCCAATCTTCGGCTCCTCGCTGCTGCGGCGGAAGTAAAAACACCATTTGCGCATGCGCAGATGGTGTTTTTACTTCCGCACCGCTACTTCGCGAAAAACCGGTCATCGCGAGGGGTCCTGGAACGGAACCCTCGCGATAATCGGGGGACCACTGTACATAGAGGCTAACATTGTGCATGCAAATGGCAGGGGAAAGGTGGTGCAATTACACCTCCATGCTTTAGATGTGTTGCTAAAGGCAGCCTCCACACTTGTCAAATGACTGAGCTGTCCCCAACTGTGTGGTGTTCAATGATAATGCAGTGTTCCCTCGATTTCCGCGGGGGATGCGTTCCGAGACCGCCCATGAAAGTCAAATTTCCACGAAGTAGAGATGCAGAAGTAAATACACCATTTTTGGCTATGGACAGTATCACAAGCTATCCCTTAACACTTTAAACCCCTAAATTACCATTTCCCATTCCCTTAACAACCATTTACTCACCATTATTACTGGTACACACCATTGAATAAGACACTTAGTGATCCTGATATTTATAAACATAATTATTTATTAACAATATTTTTTTTTTGTTATTTATTTGCAAAAATTATTAGTTTGGCGATGACATATGACGTCATTGGGTGGGAAAAACCATGGCATAGGAAAAAAAACGTGAAGTATTTTTTAATTAATATTTTTTTAAAAACCGTGGTATAGGCTATTCGCAAAGTTCGAACCCGCGAAAATCGAGGGAACACTGTATACCGTTTTGCCTAAACTTCTGATTAGCTAAGTGAAGGAGGCTTTCCCATAGATGCTTATGCTAGGAAGGTATTCGGTAGAGATCTGGTAGCTAGTACCAACCTGTCTGAGGAAATAAATATCTCATGTAGCTTATAATGTAACCATCAGGTTGATTTTAAAAAAATATCTAGAACAGGTGTCTCCAACCTTGGCAACTTTACGACTTGTGGACTTCAACTCCCAGAATTCTGGGGATTGAAGTCTTAAAGTTGCTAAGGTTGGAGATGCCTGATCTAGAAGACCCATCAGTGCTTATCTAGTGCTCAATTGGGAAGAACAGGTACTGCTTTACCTAATAATATTTTACTGCCTGAAGAACTGTTGTTGCTATTATGCATTCACTGTAGGAGAACAGCATCATTAAAGATCACCAAAGATTTTTAGCATCTTTTAGAAAATTTATTTACAAAGCTGAATAAACTGTAAGAAAGTAGCCATAAAATTCCTGAATAAATATGAAATAAAAGGTGTCTCTTCACTGACCTTTCACCTGAACACTATTTCTAAGCTTCATGCTGTTCAAAAGCCAAATGCCTAGCAATACAACGATTGCAGATCTCTGCTTTGATCTTTCAAAAACTAAACATTTTAAAATTCTGTTGATAAGTTTAACAATTTCATTTATTTGAATGCAGAAGTGGGTCCTACTGGTTCTAACACAGTGCACAAATGAAGTTGTTAATTTTTTCATAACATACACTTATGAAAAAATTAACAACTTCATTTGTGCGTTGTGTTTTCCCTCCTTTACTTTGCTGTTTTTCTAGGTCCTGTGGGCTGAGTTAGAAAACCATGACTTTATTTTATGTGATAATTAATAGGCACTCCTGATAGACAAAGGCCAGAGACTGAATGTACAAACACTCAAGTTGTAAATTAGACTGTCAAGACTCATAAATCTGTTACCACCTAAAGTATTCATGTTTTACTAACAATGTTTTCCATTTAGGATCCCAGGTACAAATTTTATTTGGTAATCTGTCACACAGGTAATAAAGTCAATGAAGAAGTGAGATTTGGGACAGATTTTCTGTATGTTTATAATTAGTGCAAAATCTGAAGAGCATTTGCCCTTTAGCTATTTAGGGAATTGGCAGATCATCTGAACAGCCTGGGTTAAATCCTAACATGCAGTAAATTCAACTTAAAAATGAAAAGTCTCTAGTGTACATAGCCCCATTGCTCAGGTAAAGAATATTAATGTAATTATTAGGTTGATATATCATAAATTCAGAGAAGACGGTTTAACATTTTGAAGTCTATTGTATGATATGTTTTAATAGGAGCTTAATGAATGAGAATTAGCTTTTCATATGTGAAAGTGAAGGAATTTCAAAATGACATTTATCATTGCAAAGTTTTTAGAATAGAATCTCAAAACTTGCCTTGTTAAGCCCACAACGTTTTGACTTTTTTTCTGGAACAACTGCACATTTTATCTGACACACTGTACGACCTATCATCATTTTAATGAATTGGTACCTTTAATTAATTAATTAATTACTACTTTAATTAATGATCGTGCAAGGTACCAATATTTTAAGCCACAAATGACTTCTTCTTCCAATTCTTTCAAAAAAATTGCTAAGTTTATGGGTTGTGTCAATTTTTTTTCCTGGTAGGATTATTTGTAAATTTCAGAAATAAAGACTCATTAGTGAATGGCAATAGCTTCCGTTCCTTCTTATTGTTGCTGCTGCCAATTATGCCTACAATAATACTCCATTCTAACCATAATACTAGGCCATGAATTACATTACTCCAAGGACATTGTTAGGCATGGAAATGGTTATTTCTTGTAAAGGTCACCATGTTTTTTTCTCTTCCAAATAGAGCAATAGAGTTTTTCTAGTAGGCTAGCATATCTGATCTGCAGTAATCCAGACATACAACAAGTCTGAAGTTGCTATCATTTTGCTGCTGATTCAGATACGGTAGCCAACTAATGTCCACTAAATAATCTCCTCACCATAATTATAATGTAACAAACCATCTTTTGCTGTTGTTCTAAAATTGAAATTTAAACATTAATTTAAGTAGTATTGGCACATCCCAATGAAGCTCCATTACCCCAAAACAGAGAAGACAGAACATTAACACAAATGTTTTGACAGTATGGATCCATGTTAGTCTTATCACATTTTATTATTATTATTATTATTA
The DNA here is from genome assembly GCF_031021105.1 of Erythrolamprus reginae. Classification (NCBI taxonomy): domain Eukaryota; kingdom Metazoa; phylum Chordata; class Lepidosauria; order Squamata; family Dipsadidae; genus Erythrolamprus; species Erythrolamprus reginae. Next base: position 26,110,273 of record NC_091955.1, on the reverse strand, counting down.
AAGAACATATATCTGTCATTCAGAGGACTTCTGGTTAAAGGAGCTGGACTGGGAGTGGGGAGACCTTGGAACGAATATGAAGTTGGATGAGTGACTTGGACCAGTGAATCCTTCCTAGAATAGGAACTCAATAAATATCCATCTATGGAGCAGCTCTGGGCTATTGTGATAAATTTTGGTCCCCTTCATGGCCCTCAATGAAAATGTTTCATTTTGTAGTGATTGAATATATTGGTAGTGATAGTATAAGTAGTGGTAGTAATAACTCACATATAAAATGTTTTGATTATGTCTTGGCAATAAGTAAATAAAGCAAGCAAGCGAGTAAGCAAATGAACTAAAAACACCAAATCCTCAATGTATCATTTATCAATAATCCTATTTATATTACATAATCACTCAACCCCTGTTCTGTCCAGCTCTCTGGTAGAATCCTCCCAAAAATGCACAGATACAATTTCAGGCTCACACATGTTTGAAAATTCAAAACAATGTTCTTTATCATGAAAAGTCACTTAAACTAAGCCCTCTTTTGGTATAGCAAAGAGCACTCGTCTCCAAACAAACTGGTAATTTGTACAAGTCCCTTATCAGTTCTGAGATACTTAGCTTGCAGCTGTGAGGCAATTCACAGTCCTTCTTCTTTCACAAAGTGAAACACACTTTGCCCTGGTTTAGTTTCAAAGCGGGGAAAAATCAGCACACAAAAGGTCAAAGTCAGTAAAGCAGTCACGAAACACAACGATCAGATAATCCTCCACAATGGCCAAACCCATGGGCTGCTATTTATAGCAGCCTCACTAATTACCACAGCCCCACCCAACCACAGGTGGCCTCATTTTCTTTGATAATAATCTTTCAGTTGTTGTTGCCTATGCATCGCTCTCCGCATGTGTGGCTGTATCATTAACTCTTGTTCTGAATCCAAGGAGGAGCTAGATAATTGATCTCCTTCTGAGCTGTCTGCCACACTCTCCTCCTCCCTGTCACTCATGTCTTCTTGGTCAGAGGAGCCTTCATCAGCAGATTCCACCAGGGGCAAAACAGGCCTGCAGCATGTGGATGTCTCCCCCACATCCACAGTCCTTGGGGCAGGAGCTGGGCCAGACCTAACCACAACAACCCCATTGATTCATTATTGGTAAAATGACCTTTTACAGTGTAAAATTTACACACTCAAGCAGTGGGCGTGGAACATGGACAGGGAAGTACATGCAGGAGGGTGTTGGAGGATTAAAGGGAAACAATTAAGTGGAAGAAGAATAACAATAATAGATTCTGTGACGATTCCACAAAACTGTAAACAGTGCAGGACAAAGACATCAATTAAGTTACCTCTTAAAGAATTGCCAAAAACATAACCTGATTAAAAAAATAGGAGTATTTTTCAGAGTGATTAAATTTAGCTTTAAAAATCTCACAGCAGACAACTCTAGCTGAGTGCTGTTTAATTTGAAAAATGACAACTCTTTTATATTCCTCAACCTTGTATTGAATTAAGAAAATGAGGGAAGTGAAACATTTTCTTTTACAAAGTTGTAGCTCCCGCTCTTTCTATGGACATAGATGTCAGGGATATCAGTCTACATTGATTTTCACAACAAAGCCACAGAAGAACAATGGTGACCCAAAACAGAATTCCTTTAGTTATTATTTCTGGAATTATAAAGTTATGAAGTTATAAAGTATGAAGAGAAACATGCATGTTATCTCCATCTCACCCATATTAGTTCTTTTACATTTTACTAAGTTACGCTCATTCATTTATTGTTAGAAATGTCATCCCACTCTTTTGCAAAACACATTCAGAGTGATGGGGAACATGTTAATATTATGCAAAATAATTGGTATAGAATCCTTTATAAGAACTCAACAAACCAGGAACAGGCATCAATCAAGATCAGAACAATAATAATTAAATAAAGCAATTTTAAAATTGTATATACTGAACACAAACCACTCACAAAATCAAAAGTCAGCTTGAAATATCAGACAAACTTCCAAAGGCAATAAGTTCTGTTTTTCTGTTTGTTACTCAGCATCATTCACACACACACACACACACACACACAAAATCCTTCCTTATAATACTTTCTTTAGAAAGGCTGTATCAAAACAACCTCCAAAAATAGGATGGGTAGTATTTTTTCAGATAATCTAGTCTCAGATTCAGAAACAACCTACTAATCAGTTCAGATCCCGGACAACCGAAATTAATTGCTCACTATGACCTTCATCATTATGACATTAATAACCACAAACTAGATCAACAATAGCTTCTGAGCTATCAAAGACCATCTCATACTGACTTCAATATAATAATCTTGCACTCCCGTATCTTTTTTGGAATATAGGTGTGCTTGCACAGCTGGCTCCTTGCCACCCTTTATATTGAATTATTCTAGCAATGCTAGCTCCATCTAATTAAGCACCTGGGTAAGAACAAGCCCCATTTTGAGTTCAGGGACAACACAAGATCATATAAATCAAGCTTCATGTATGGTTCTTGGACAGCTTTCTGAAACTGACAGCTACTCTTGCCCAAGCAAGATTTTCATGGAGTTCGCTTTAGCAAGATTTCTTGAGAGAAAAATGATGAGATCACAAGAACTAATATATTGCCAGGCATATAAGGTAGATTAACAGGGGTGGGTTCTGAATTCTTCTACTGCTAGTTCTCTCAGGGAGACACTGAATGGGTGGGCATGTATGCACATACACATACACAGTACTTAAAAAAAACAAGATGCCACCGCCAGTGTTCCCTCTAATTTTTTTTTTGGGGGGGGGGCGGAAAAGTATAGTGTCTGAGCGGCAGTCCCTTCGGGACTGGGCGGCACAGAAATAATAAATAAACAAACAAACAAACAAACAAATAAAGAAACAAACAAATAAAAAACCCACCCTGTTTTGCCTCAGAGAATTTCAAAATAAAATACTGTACTGTGTGTCTATAACAGTGAGCTCATAATAGGGCAACTCTATCAATATCAAAATGCCACTTAAATAGTTGAGCTAGTTTCAAACTAGATTTTGATTTTCTTTCTCTCTTCCTTACTCCCATTCTTTTTCTTTCTCTTTTCCTTCCTCTTTTTTCTATCTGTTTCTCTCTCTTCCTCTCTTCCTCTCTCTCTCCTTCCCTCTCACTCTTTCCCTCTCGGCTTCTGGGCAGGTTTGGAAAACTCTGAGTTGATGATGATTTTTAAGTGAGCGATTGCTCACTGCTCAGCTTAGAGGGAACTATGGCCACCGCCACGAAAACCAGTTCAGGGGTGTGGCAGGTAACCGCTACATTGCCACCTGTTCTATAGAACCAGTCTGAACTGGTAGGAACCCACCTCTGTAGCTCAGACTAAAAACTAGTCCAATGTAGAGCTACCTTTATTCCAGCAGCTATAGTAACAGAATCTTGCAAGCAAGATACATTGCTGAATGTGTCAGCCCTTGGAAGCAGTTCAGACTAGGAATCTAAAGTTATGAATACTTATATTATGTTCTGCCGGCATGTCTCAACTGTCCGTAATTACAGGGTAATTAGTCTAGGAAGACACACCCCACATGATAAAAGGAAAACCCAAAAGATTTTATAAACAGAAAAACAGAAACAGCTCCCTTTTTAAATGTCAAAGGGATTTTCTGGTACAGGCACAGGTTAAATACAATTCAATTGCTCACCCAATAACTGGGAAATTGAATCCAATTCTAATGTCCAGAGAGTCCACACACACAATCCTGAAGAGCAAAAACCACGATCTTGATGAAACAATGAATCAGATAAATTGCCATGAGGCTAAAACACCAGGCTGTACTTTTATCTGTAGCACTAATTACAGCAGCCCCACCCAACCACAGGTGGCCTCATTTTCTCTTGTAATAATCCTTCAGTTGTTGTCTCCTATGCATCACTCCATGTGTGGATGTGTCATTAATTCTTGTTCAGAATCCAGGAATGATACAGATGACTGATCTCCTCCTGGGCTGTCTGCCAAACTCCCCTCTTCCCTGTCACTCACGCTTCCTTGGTCAGAGGAGACTTCGTCGGCAGATTCTACTGGGAGCAAAACAGGCCTGTGGCATGTGGACATCTCCCCCACATCCACATCCACATTTCTTGGGGCAGGAGCTGGGCCAGAGCTAACCACAACATATTATAGGGTTACTATAGCAAAATCTTTTGAATCGTAAAGTGCCTCACTGGCATCAAGCTTCATTTAACTGATTGTTGCCTTGGTCACAGAACTTTCCTCTGCCTTTCAAGACCACCCTCTGTACTTATTATATTTGTCTTCTTGAACGTTTCATTCTAATTTTCTGTTAATGATGTGTGAGAAGGCAGATATCTTCACTAATAACAAAAATGTTTGCAGTTGGCATTTACGTAAATGCCTCCAACACCTTCGGAGTCTTCGGAGAGGGGCGGCATACAAATCCAAATAATAAATAAATAAATAAATAAATCTGCTGGGAAATCAACTTTTACGTTTGTATTTGGATTTCAACTCCTTGGAATCGGTGTCTGAATCTGAATGGCCTGAACTGTCAGGCTGTCAGCTTCAAAAGTCAGCAGACAATCAGCCACTGCAGTTGACTCAGAAGAAAATCACCAGGATGAGTCAGATGAGATGGTCCCAGTTCTGGCAGACCCTTGGTCCCAGGAAGCATTGGCAACTTCAGAGAAGCAAGCAAAGATGTTCTGTTTCTTGAGAAGCAAGAATACTAATAGCCATTACTGAGCTACACCTTTACCTATCTGTTCAAAAGTAGTTCATCATCTTATCAGAAATTTATTTGCCAATCTCGAATTTATGTTCTGTATCTTGTGCTCAAGACTATTTAAAATAATCTCCTTGGCATTTAACTCTTGGACTGTAGTGAACTACATATTCATTTTTTGAAGCCATGCTGCATCTGACGCTGAACTGAACTCTCAGACAATATCTTGCACTTTTATATCTTTTCTGGTGTATGAGTTTGCTTGCACAGTTGTCTCTCTGCCTCCCTTTATAACGGACTGCTTGTTATTCACCAATAAAGCACTTGTAAACAAGATTGTATGTCTGAAATGGGGCACACTTCACTTTGTATAACGGTTTAAAGAATAGAACAAGACAAAAACATGGCCGTGCCTGGCAGCTATATATATGCCGGGCTGTCAGGCTGAGCCAACCAATCACCTTGCAGTATTTTCCCGCCCAAGGAATGTGGGGCGGGTACAAGGCCTAACTGTCCCCTGGACACAACAATAACCCCAGAATCAGATCCTGCAAAGTATCAAAAAGAGCATCTTGTAATGGGCTATGGTAATATCTTCAAGATACAGGAGGAAGAAGAATAGAACCCAGGGCAATGGTTGGATAAGACACATCTCAGCCAAAGGAGGAATGAGGCATAGAAAGCATTTCAGAAGGGATTTTCTCTAGTTCTCTGGAGAGAATTATACCTTTCTTCTATTCCTATATCTCTTCTTCTATTCTTTCATTGATATGTTTTATTCCTATATCTTCTCTTCTATTCTTTCTTAGATATACTTTACTATATGTAAAATATAGTACATTATACTACATTATGTATTTTACTATGTGTATACCCATTAAAACCTTCATTGTGTATTGGACAAAATCAATCAATCAATTAAATAAATAGATAGATAGATAGATGGATAGATGGATAGATGGATAGATGGATAGATGGATAGATGGATAGATGGATAGATGGATAGATGGATAGATGGATAGATGGATAGATGGATAGATGGATAGATGGATAGATGGATAGATGGATAGATGGATAGATGGATAGATGGATAGATGGATAGATGGATAGATGGATAGATGGATAGATGGATAGATGGATAGATGGATAGATGGATAGATGGATAGATGGATAGATGGATAGATGGATAGATGGATAGATGGATAGATGGATAGATGGATAGATGGATAGATGGATAGATGGATAGATGGATAGATGGATAGATGGATAGATGGATAGATGGATAGATGGATAGATGGATAGATGGATAGATGGATAGATGGATAGATGGATAGATGGATAGATGGATAGATAGATAGATAGATAGATAGATAGATAGATGATAAATAAATAAATAAAAGAGGGAACATACAAAGGGGACCTAACATATGGGATTCCAAAATTGGGTAAGATGCTGTTACCCAATGTTGGATAACATTGTACTGTTACTGTAACTCAGGGGTGGGTTCTACTTATTTGATTTTGATTTTATTTTATTGGATTTGTATGCCGCCCCTCTCCGTAGACTCAGGGCGGCTAACAACAGTAGTAAAACAGCATATGACAATCCAATATTAAAACAGTTTAAAACCCTTATTGTAAAACCAAACATACATACATGCATAAAATTGTAAAGGCCTAGGGGGAAAGAGTATCTCAGTTCCCCCATGCCTGGCGGCAGAGGTGGGTTTTTAGAAGCTTACGAAAGGCAAGGAGAGTGGGAGCAATTCTAATCTCTGGGGGGAGTTGGTTCCAGAGGGTCGGGGCCGCCACAGAGAAGGCTCTTCCCTTTGGTCCCGCCAAGCGACATTGTTTAGTTGACAGGACCTGGAGAAGACCCACTCTGTGGGACCTAACTGGTCGCTCAGATTTGTGGTCAGGGTTGCACTGGAAGTGTGCATTTTGCTCCCAAGTTAAATTGGTCTGTGCATGCACAGGAGATTTGCACATGTACAAAGTTATTTTCATGTAAATTTGGCTCTGGTTGACGGATTTCAAGCTGGAGGACTGGTTGGGGGAGGATGTCCAGCCGGACGTCGCTGTGGTGAGTAGGGGGGAAATTCCTGCTACTGGTTCTAGCAAACTGGTCCAAACCAAAAGAAACCTACCTCTGCTGTAATTTTAAAATAAAAGTAATATTATTTCTCATGGTGTAGGTTTCTTGTACCACAAAGAGCTGACAGGAATGTGAAAACTTAGAAATTGATAGGTAAGCATTAGTATGTCAAAAATTGCATGGAACAGTGAAATCCATTCATTTTGCATAATGGTAAGATTTCTGTCATTTTGTATCTGGTATAAAAGCATACCAAATGAAAAGTTCTCCCGGGTCAATCCCCCCAAGAATTTATTCTGATCGCTTTTTATGAATTTTCTTTCAACTAGATGCAGCTAAAACCCCAATGGGCATAGTTAAAGTCTCATAAAGGGAATTTTATCATTAAATCATTACAAATACATTATACTAAATGCTGCCAGATTTCATTTTTATTAGTAATGTGTTTCATTCATCTATAATGGCTTTTCCATTTGGCACCTTTATTTCCAAGTGTGCTTCATTTTCAGCTATATAGTGACATGATAGTATTCATCACAGGGCAATGTTGAACAGGATTTATATCCCAGCTTTACATAGCCACGTATTTCCAAAAATAACTTTTTTAAGAGTTGAAATAACAATTTATTCATCTCAATGCCAGATTTTGACACTCAGTAAAGATTTTCTATCCTAGTCCTAAAGAGGGGGAAATGAATGGAGACTTTATCAATCTCCATGTTAATTGAGCAGGACGTTGCTGGCAGGAAAGTACTTAAAAAGGAAAAATTGTTAGGTCCAGCTTTTTGTTAATTAAACCAATACAAGATTGTCCAGTAGGTATCTGCATTGGTTATATTGATAAAATATTAGGGAGAAAATGTTGAAGACATTTTGATCTCTTTCTGAATTAGTTTGACTTTTTTTAAAAAATAAGCACATTTACATGTCTATTATTCTTAAAGTATTGTTATTTCAGTACAACACAGCAAACGAGATCACTATGCTGGATTTCATATTTCATCACCAGTCGGGGGTTTCCCAAGCACCTAGGACTGCGTGATGTAGCGGCGAATTATGTTTGCCGATCCCAGTAAAACGGCCTTTTGCAATTGACAGATGGAGATTTTGTCAATTCCGATGGTTTTCAAATGTCTGCTGAGATCCTTTGGTACTGTGCCCAGCGTGCCAAGTACCACTGGGACCACTTTCACTGGCTTATGCCAGAGTCGTTGCAGCTCGATTTTTAGATTGAAGTATTGTTGTTGTTGTTGTTGTTGTTGTTGTTGTTGTTGTTGTTATTATTATTATTATTATTATTATTATTATTATTATTATTATTTATTAGATTTGTATGCCACCCCTCTCCGCAGACTCGGGGCGGCTCACAACAATAATACGAACAATATATGACAAATCTAATATTCATTTGTATACATTTGTGCATGGTTTTTCTGATATACATATTTTTGGTAAACATACTTTCTTTATATACCAACATACCCCTCCTTGATTTCTTTTTACCTTTGACAAAATATCAGTGCATTGTTCAAACAAATATTGGTTTTGGAAGTGTGAAATACAAAAAAAAAAGCCTTCAAATAAAACCTTCATGAATTTCTTATGGCAGGATGAAAATTGATTTAAAAATTAAAGTTTTTCCTATGATGCAAAGTATCACATAAGCACTGAGAAGCTTCCTGGCATATGAAAACATTTCAGAGGGCATAGAATATAGAAAAATAGGGGATTAAGGGGACTCTGTAAGTCATCTAGTCTCACCCCCATTCATGGTTTGAGATATTATACCATTCTGGATAAATGGGTGTCCAATCCCTTCTTAAAATCATTCAGTGTTGGAGCACCCTCAATGTCTGCGGACAACCCATTCCACTGATTGTGTTCACCATCAGGAAAATTCTTCTTAATTCTAGGTTGGATCTCTCTTTAATGATCTTCCAAACCATTTTTGTTCTGCCCTCAGGTGCCTTGGAAAATATGTTGACTCACTCTTCTCTGTGATAGCCCTTCAAGTACTAGAAGACTTCTACCATATCACACCTAGTCTTTCTCTTCAATAGTCTAGACCAGTGTTTTTCAACCTTTTTTCTTCAGGGGAACCCTTTGGTGTCGTCAAATTTCTGGCGAAAACTCTGGTTGAAAAACACTGCATTAAGCTGTATATCCTGAAGCTGAAAAAGAATTCTTTTATTGGCCAAGTGTGATTGGACAAACAAGGAATTTGTCTTTGGTGCATATGCTCTCAGTGTACATAAAAAAAGGATACATTTGTCAAGAATCATGAGGTATAACACTTAATGATTTTCATAAGCTACAAATAAGCTATCAAGAAACAATAAATATAAATCATAAGGATACAAGCAACAAGTTACAGTCATAGTCATAACTAGGTGATCGGTGACAGGAATGATGAGAAGACTAATAGTAATAATAATGCAGCCTTGCCATGTGGGGGTCCATGGCTGCGGAGTAGCAGAGAGAGGGCGAGAGAGAGAGAGTCTGCACTGCATACCCTCGCCGGGAGTGTGGGGCCTGAGCGGGGCAATAAGCAGAGGCTGTTCTCTCCATTCCACCCGCTTTCCCTCCCCACTTTTTGTTGGCTGCGGGGGTGTGTGAGAGGGTCAAAGTGAAGGCAAAGCCGGAGTGGATGCCTTCCACTCTGGCTTCCACTCCACCTTCAACTCCGTCTTCCGGTCCTCCTGCCCTCTCAGGCCCCAAGTGTGAGGGGAGCAGTAGGGTACACTCTCTTACAGTGCCCTGTGCAGGGAAAAGGGAGATAATGAGTTGGCCGCTTGGCCGAGCATGGCAGTGTGTACGCAGGTGCGGGAAGGAGGCATGAGGAGGAGCGGGAGAGAACCTTGAGCTGCCTGGCCTGTCTCGGCCCTGCACTGGGAAGCTCCACGTCGGAGGTGCTGAAGAGGCAACTGCTCCCACCTCCTCCTCTTCCTCTTCCTCCTCCTGCTGCTGCAGCTTGCACTTTGGCCCTGCTGCTGCAGCGAGGGGCTAGAGGGGCACTGCTGCTGCTGTCAGCGCTTACGCCACTGCCACTCCTCCTCCTGCTTGGTATCTGCTGCCGCTGAGCATAATTTATCTGCTGGACATGAGACAGGGGAAGAGGTAGCCCCACTGCAGAAGCCAGCTGGATTGAAGGGGATACCTGCCTTGCCTTGCCTTGCCTTCTTATTAAGTCGTGGAACCCCTGGCTGGCCCTTGCAGAACCCTTGGGTTCCGCGGAACCCTGGTTGAAAAACACTGGTCTAAACATACACAGTACTTGTAAGAGTTCATCATATGGCTTAGCCTTCAGATCCCTTATCATCCTTGTGGCTCTTCTCTGCACTATTTCTAAAGTCTCAAAGTCTTTTTTGTACCGTGGTGACCAGAACTTATCTCTCCGTCACAATATTAAGCAGTACTATCACTTCAAGTGATTTTGAAACTATCCCTCTATTGATATAACCGAAGACTGCATTGGCTTTTTGGCAGATGCAGCACACTGCTGGCTCATACTTAAATGGTTGTCCTAATTCCCTCTCTGCCTACTCTTTAGGTAGGTACCTCTTATTCTTTTAACTGCACTTGGCTTTTCTGGCCTGGGTAAGATCTTACTTTTCTTACCAACAAATTGCATTTTGTTGGATGGGGCCTAGTGTTCAAGTCTATCAAGTCCCCTCTGCATTTTGAGTCTATCATCTAAAATTGTTAGCTATTCACCATGGTTTGATGTTGTCTGTAAATTTGATGAGGCACTCTGTTTATGAAGATATTGAAGAGTACTGAGTTTGAGACAGGAACTTGAGGGTACCCCTCTGCATCTTTCCCATCATGTAGATGTATTTACATTGTGAACTACACACTGAGGGCAAGTAATCAGACTCTAATGGTGATGCTGTCTAACTCACTTGCTGTCTATCCCACATTGTTCTATCTTACCAAGAAACGGGCTGTGGTTTGCCTTGTCAAGTGCCTTACTGAATTCTAAATAAACTTTATTTGAGTATTGCCCACAAGATCATATGCTGCAATGTCCTACCAGTCAATGACTACTTCAGCTTCAACCGCAACAACACAAGAGCACGCAATAGATTCAAACTTAATACGAACCGCTCCAAACTTGACTGTAAAAAATATGATTTCAACAATCGAGTTATCGAAGCATGGAACTCATTACGGGACTCAATTGTGTCAACCCCTAACCCCCAACATTTCTCCCTTAGACTCTCCACGATTGACCTCTCTAGGTTCCTAAGAGGCCAGTAAGGGGCGTACATAAGTGCACTGGTGTGCCTTTCGTCCCCTGTCTTTCCTTTCTTTCACTTATCATATATATTTTCTTTCTTTCATATATCCTCTCCTCTAAGTTCACTTTTACCCTTATATATATTACTACATGTCTATTTTTCTTCCTATGTATTTGTGTATTCGAGAAATGAATAAATAAATGAATGAATGAATGAATGAATGAATGAATGAATGAATAAATAAATAAATAAATTTATGCACAACATTTCCTGTATTCACTAATGTAGTGATTTTCTAACAAGGCAATAAGATTTGTCTGGCATGATCTGTTTTTGGCAAACCTATTAATGGTTTGGGTTTTTTCTAGATGCTCACAAACGTGTTGCTTAAATATCTTACCCAGGATCTTCCCTGATATGAGACTGGTTGTCTGTAGTATCCTGGATTTACACCCCCCCCCCTTTTTTTAATTGGAATCACAACAGCTCTTTTCTAGTCGTCTGGTAGTTTCTCTATGCTCAAGGTATTCTGAAATATTATATTCACTAGTTCCAAGAACATGTCCACCAACTCCTTCAGAATTCTGGAATGTAATCCATCTACAGTGCTGCTTTTGGTAGGTTGGATTATTATTTTTTTTTCTTTTTGCATGAAGACATCTGCAAAGAATGAAATATGCAGTTCTGCTTTCTTCCCGCTACCTGTCACCTCCTTGCCATCTTCTCTCATTAGTCGACCAATTGTTATCTTGACTCTTTTTTAATTTCTTACATGTTAAAAGGTTTGGTTTTTTTGCAAGTCTTATTCTGAGTCCTATCTTTCCTGGCTTCATCTTTGAAAATTCAGGCTATTTAATGCTATTCTGCTTTAGTTATATACTCCTATTTGTTACATTTGTATTTCTCTCTCTCTCTCCATTTGTGAAAGATTTCTTTATGCAACCATGCTGGCTTTCTCTGGGCTTTTTTTGGTTTTCTTTCTCTGTGGTATTATGTTAAAATGGGCTTTAATGATTTCATTTCTCAGAGTTTCCTGAGCATCTTGATTTGTTTTCCCCTTTAACATTTCCATCCATGGAATTATTCCTAAACTTTTTCTTAGGTTGTTGAAGACATCTCTCTTAAAGTCTGTTGTGGTTAGCTCTGGCCCAGCTTCTGCCCCAAGGACTGTGGATGTGGGGAAGACATCCACATGCTGCAGGCCTGTTTTGCCCCCGGTGGAATCTGATGATGAAGGCTCCTCTGACCAAGAAGACATGAGTGACAGGGAGGAGGAGAGTGTGGCAGACAGCTCAGAAGGAGATCAATTATCTAGCTCCTCCTTGGATTCGGAACAAGAGTTAATGATACAGCCACGCATGCGGAGAGCGATGCATAGGCAGTGACAACTGAGAGATTATTATCAAAGAAAATGAGGCCACCTGTGGTTGGGTGGGGCTGTGGTGATTAGTGAGGCTGCTATAAATAGCAGCCTGTGGGTTTGGCCATTGTGGAGGATTATCTGATCATTGTTTCGTGACTGCTTTACTGACTTTGACCTTTTGTGTGCTGCTTTTTCCCCATTTTGAAACTAAACCAGAGCAAAGTGTGTTTCACTTTGTGAAAGAAGAAGGACTGTGAATTGCCTCACAGCTGCAAGCTAAGTATCACAGAACTGATAAGGGACTTGTACAAATTACCAGTTTGTTTGGAGATGAGTGCTCTTTGCTATACCAAAAGAGGGCTTAGTTTAAGTGGCTTTTCATTATAAAGAACATTGTTTTGAATTTTCAAACGTCTGTGTGTCTGAAATTTGTACCTGTGAATTTTTGGGAGAAGTCTACCAGAGAGCCCGACAGAACAAAGTCTAAGACAATAGTTTAAATTAATTCAATTACTACTCATCCAGTGCAATACTACTTTGCCCCTAGTTCTAGTATGCAATGGTTCCCCCATTCCGCTTTAGGGCTGTTTTGAGCCACAGACTCCCAAATGGAACCAAGGCCCCGGTGGCTTACTACTCCAGGACCCTATTCAACACTGAAAGGAACTACAGCCAGATGGACAGGGAGGCATGGCTGCAGTTGCCGGGATCAAAGGGTTCCATGAATATCTCTTTGGGAGGGATTTTGAACTGGTAACCAATCACAAACCATTGTTGGGATTGAAAGAAGGTGTGACCAATTCTGTGGCACCACAGAGTTTCCTCTCGCTCCATAGGGCAATTCCGATACCTGTGCCATTTGGAGGCCTGATTTGTTTAGAACCAGGTCAGAACCACCCTGTAGGGGTGGGAAAAAGAGGGGCACTTGCTGATAGTCTGGGAGATGGCAAATCCCCCCAGGGAGCTGGCTCAGCCCCCTTGGCTGGCAGCGATTGGAAGACAACATTTAAGTGTTAACTACTAAAATGAAAATTTATAAATTATAAAAGGCTGTGGAATATAATACAGATTGTGAAAATGTAATGATTTGTGACCTTGAGACATGGTGACAAGTGATTTTTAAGGACTGATGACACCTCTGAATGACTTCAAAACAGGTTGAACCTGCATCATCATCGTCATCATCATCATCATCATCATTATTTGGATCTCAGAACTGTGATTTTAAAGTCATGGAGAAAATTGATTACCAAGAGTTGGTTGGATTTTTTAAAGATCTTCTTAATGACTTCAGAAGATCTCTTGGAATTGAAATACTTGAGAAAGGAAAGAATGAAGCACAACTAGAAAAAATGGAGAAGATAACAGAAGAAGAAAAGAAGATTGATGAAAATATTATAAATGATGATGAAAAGGAAAAGAATATGGATAATGAAATACTGACTAATGATTTCACCAGGAAGTTTCTATACAGTAGGCAATTGCTTAGCCATCAAATCACACCCAGCCACCAGTATTTATAGAAGGAAAGCAGCTCAGGTCTCGCTGTGTTTGCCCTAGAACAAGGACAGAAGCACCAGCCTTAAGATGACGAGTGGGACCTCGTCGAAACGTCGCCAGAAATTTCTAAATCCTACATGGGAAGAAACCCAAATATACCAAGACCATCATACCTGTACCCGTGAAAATCTACGAAAACAAATAAATATTTACAGCAACACGAAGCTTATAACTTCAGCCTGATGATGGTGAATGTGATTTCACCGAAACGTCACATAGACACTCAAAATATTACACGGGGCAAAACCTGAACTCAGAACAATCTACATACATACATACATACATACATACATACATACATACATACATACATATATATATATATATAACATTTTAATTAGCTATATGCTACAATATTAATATGTATATATGTATGTATGTATGTATGTATGTATGTATGTATGTATGTATGTACAAGAAACTATGCATAATATATCACCTACTTCATAAAATAAAGTTCTATATGTTTAAAATCTAAACAACAAGTACATTTTGTGTTATATCATTTATATATACCAACATTTCTCATCTTTGCCATCAGGCTTCCAAAATTTAAATCAAATTCTCATGTTTCAATTTTTCCCCAAATTAAATCAGTATTATGATCTGTCCTTGTAATGCATCCATCAGAAAAAGAAGTAATGACAGTGGTTAGCCAGTTAGGCAAATATTAATTGGCGTTAAATAAATCATTCATCAGTGACTTGAAGTTGAGATGGTATTTTTCCCCTATGAATAGGCAGCCATGTAAATAATGTAAGAAATAAGGTTTTATACTGAATTTTACTGCACTAAGTTCATCAAGTGAGATCACCTTATAAATGCAAAAGTAGCAGCTTTCCCAAATCAAATTTTAGCTGCCCAAATAGAGCTCTAATTAAAACAGTTGATTTGTATGAAGCTCGTGTCATGAAGATCCTGATTACAATGATAGCTTATTTTCACCTCCCTTCTGTGAAGTCCCTTTAATTTGAAATATATTATCTAATTTGCATTTTATTCCATTATCCTACTAATGTGAACCTCAATATATATATATATTTAACTCCCACAGCAGATTCTATTAATAATACATAATCGTTGAGTCAGCAGCCAAAAGGTAGTACAGCATGTAATTACTATGTTTTCTCTTCTATTCTCTTTTGGGGCAAATATTTGCTTTATAGGCACATAAAATGACTCATACAGCAACAAGGTAGACCCCTAAATTTTCAGTGTAACCTGCATATAATTCCAGTTCTCAGCATAAATGTAAATGTTGAATAGACAGAAAGGTTGTATACATAAATTAGACAGCTCTGTTTAGGGAGACCTATATAAGTTACGCCTTCAGATGAATTCAACGATCTTTTATCTTTAATTGAAAGATTTAATTAGTACTCAGAAATAAATTTATTTCCTACATACTTCAACAGACTGGAATTTCCTCTCTGAATGTAATCTTTTGTTTGCTTCTGAAACTGAAATGTGAAGCGTTGGTGCAGACGTTTTTATTTCATTCCTTCTTATTCCTTTCCCCTTTTGGGTTGTTTTAGCTTTTAGATTGTAATTCTAATCAGAATTCATGATATATCCTCCGCTTTAATTGAGTCAGGTTGAAAATAGACACAGTTTTTTTGCAAAGGAGAAAATATCAGCATTTCTTTCGTAAATGATGGAAGCTACTTATTATCACATGGCAGCCTTGTGTATCTGTCAGTGTTCCAATTAGCATTCCAGAAATAAATCAGAGTCCAAACCTTGGCCTTCTTTCAAGTTCCAATTTATTAACAGAGCCATGTTGGTTACGAACTGTAGTCAACCCGATACTAACTTTTCTTACAGATTTCTACCCAGGTTAAGGTTCATTCCTCATTCCCACACCCACAAGTTCATCACATGGACCACTCTGGTTCTTTCAACGTTCCCGATCCTCCCATGTACTTCCAGCTGGTGCTGAACAAAGGATGACCTGAATCTCTGGAAAGAATTTGTTCTGGCTAGTATTTTTTCCTCTCCTGCAACCACCCCTCCCCAATTTCCACACTACTATTCTACTTGTGGCAGGCCAAAGTCTCCAACTTAAAACAATGGCTTCGGCCTGAAGTATCATTATTTTTTCCCCTCATAAATTTTACCTCTCTCTACAAGTGAAAATGGTTATTTCCTTGCAAAAGGGAATTGGTGGACAGGGAACCTAAAAGATAATACAGACCAGTGTTTTTTAAACTTGATAACTTTAAGAATGGGGATTTTTACTGGCAGAATGTTGGCTGGGAATTTTTTTAAAAAAGTTGTCAAGTTTGAAAAACACTACTTTTAAGTCCGGAAGCAAATTCACATGGATAACATACCTCTCTCATTTGGGGTTTTGGTACGCCTCCAGATTCCTTCATTCAGTTCTCATAAAAGTTCAGAAAAATCTGACAAATCATCTCATTGTTTTTGTTTATAACAACTGACTTTTAAACAGCCTCTAAATAATTGCTACAGTTTAAAAAAATGTTGAAAGATGTTAAGTACACACCTTGGCATATATTTAATATTCACAAGATAGCAATTGCACTTACATTTTGAAAATCTCTTAAACGACACATTTCCCTTCTTTTTAAACATCTGATTTGAAGACATTTGACCAGTCACTGCCAGAGGGCACTGGTTTATGCATTTGTTGATCTAATTTATTAAATGTTAATTAGATTCAAATGCTCCAATCAAAAGGATTGGAGGAAAATAAATATGAGCCGCAAAGTAAATGGAATTAAAGGGAATAAATAACAACATGTGCAAGTCTCTTAGTAGCAAAGCAAAATAATGGAAAGAATCCATCTTTGAACATATTTTTGATCAAGGTTCAGAGTTTCATCAAGAATAATTTGTATATAGGGATTGCAATTAAATAAAGAAAGAAATGTTGCCCATTTAGCATTAATCCAAGCCCATACAGACCCAAAATAGAAATGGGTTATTTCTATTGAATACAGAATAGTGTTTGACCTTTTGTGGCGTATTAAAAAAACATTGGCAAAAGGGGTTAATGAATGATGAAGTGACTTTACTTTTCTATTGGTGTCCTTTGCTAATTCTAATCGCTCCATTTTCTGGGACTCAATGAAAGTTGGCATATTGTAGCTCCAGCAAAGCTTGGTTTTTCTGAACAAATTCATAAAATAGCGCTGGTGGCCTTACCCCCTGGTGCCTTTTGTTGGAGGCCTGGGAGACGCTGACACCCGGTGGAGCCGCCATCTTGGGTTTTCGGCCGAGATCTCGCGAGACTTTGTGAGATCTCAACCGATGATCAGGCCAGAGTGGCGTGATCAGTGACGTGTCCGGGCGGGGCCTGCCAGCCCTATAAAAGGGCTGGCAGGCTCAAGATCGACCTTTTCACCCGGACATCGTCGGCAGACACCCGCCCGCCCTCCCTATCTTACAGTGTGCCTTTTGGGGTCGCCCTACGGGGCCGAATAGGAATTTTTGGCGGTCTGGGCATTTAGCCATGACCGGTTTTTCGCCTATTCCACACTGTAGAGACGGATAAGCGGTTAGGGGGTGCTTGCACCCGTTTAGGTTAATTGGCTTACCTTTGGTCATTTGGGTAGGCAGGTTAGGGGCGGAAAACTGGGTGGTGTTTTAGCAACTGCGTGTTCTCCGTTGGGCATCTTTGGGGATGATTGACAGGTTCTCTCCAAAGGCTTATGGTGCCGACGGCCTGAGCAGTTGGGGGGAACCTGTCTTTGGGTCCCGCCCATGTAATTCCCCTTGTAGGGGTTAGCTGGCGGGACCTCCCACATGCAAGTGCATGGCAAGGTCTCAGGTGAGGGAGGGGTCCCTCACCTGGATTAGCATGGAGCTACGCCCATAAGTTGCCCTGGAAGTTTATTCTACGTCATTTTCCACCCCGGAAGTAATTGTTTGACCCTGCGGGTCCTTGTTAGCGTTATAGTTAATTATGCTAATTATGCTAATTTATTTAAAATAAATTATGCAAATTTATTTTAATAAAAATGACCCAGTTTTAAATCCAGCTCATTGTGTCTGTGTCGTTACTCCGCCTCTCCTGCAAATGATCATTGCCCTTTTGAGATAGTATAGTTCTGCTATGATTGATTTAGTATTTTGGGGGCAGGGAGACCTCCCTCGTTCCTGGTTTACTGATACAAGGCTTAGAAATGCAGACTATCAAAGCTTGTCATTGTCTTAGTACAACAAGAATGATGGTTGTTTCGCTTCTTTACTACCTCTGGCCATTGGATTTTCTAGAATTGTAGAGATGTTGATATAACAGATTAATGTGCTTGCATCCTCCTGGGAGAATTGCCTCACTACCAGGACCTGATAAGTCTCATAGTTCTAGCCTGCTAACTTTAGGCCATATTAATTAGTAAAGGCAACAGCTGCAGCTTGGCACAATAAAGTTCAACGCCACTGAGAAACACAGTCTTAGAAAGAAAGGAATGTTCATAGTCTAATCATTACTCTGGTTTTACAAACAATATGTGTTTGACCTACACTTTTTATTCACTTGGTACCCTTTCTTTGTTGTCAAGAGACATAAATCTGCCCCAGTGACACAAAATGTTACAATTTAAATAAGATTTGGAAGTACATAATAGTCGTGAAGTCCGTTTTAGAAATACAACTTTAACACAAGAGATCAGAAAGTTGATGCTTGTGACATAGCTGAGGAAGTGGGTTAGATCCAACCCTGGGATTCTTTCCATCTGAAAGGTACTCTGGTAAAGAACGGGTTTAAGGAATCAATAGATGGATTGCTTGCTACTTGTGTCAGTATCAGAGTCATCATACCAGTTAATATCTGCAAAGGGAAGCAGCACCACTTTTGTTTTAACCTGTAACAACACCCAAAGCAGCAATAAAGCCAATGAATTTGAGAACTGACAGCATTTTTATTTGTTTGTTCGAAGCAGGACCAGATTTAGGTTAGGGAAAAATGTATTTTTTGGACTATAAGAGCATCTCCCCACCCCCATCCCAAAAAAGAGAGTGGAAAGGTCTGTGCAACTTATAGAGTGAATATTGCAGCAGCGTGGTCAATTAGCTGTGGGGATCTGTGGGCAGTGGGGATCACCACCACCTATCGCTGCCGCCACCACCATCCATTTGCCACCACCTATTTGCCGCCAATCATTGTGATTGGCAATGGATGGGTGATGGTGATAGGCAGCAATAGGTGACAGTGAATGGGCCACCAAAGCAGCAAATAGACAGTGAATGGGGCTGCGCTGAACGGGCCACAGCAAAAGGCTGCAGAAAATGAGCTGCAGTAAATGGGTTGCGGCAGCTATAATGTGCTGAAACTGACCAAGCTGTTGGTTGTTTGCTTTAAAGACGTTAAGCCAGATGAATACTGAATGGATGCTGGGAGGCAGAGGTAGATTTTTTTTATTGTTTACCTTCTCTAAAGCTAATGTGCATCTTATAGTCCAGAGCATCTTATAGTAAAAAAAATACAGTGTTTTTGCAGAAAACTTTGCAACTTTTTGCAACCGAAAATTGCATTGATAGAAATTAGGATGGTTTTTTTTTAGATATATCTTTTAATTTTTCTGTACAAAACCCCCCATACATACAACATCTTATATCTTCAATACAACTTAATAATCATATATCACATCTTAAATATAATAGGTTAGGTTATATTCCAATTTGCTTTACCTTATTCAGTCTGTCTCAGTATTTCCTCTCACCATTCCCTTCTTTCTATTCCATCACTGCCCTATTTCCTTGCACCTTCTTTCCCCCTTTTCACTACTATTTTCCCCTCCTACCTTCTTACATCTCCAGTTCCTCCTCCACTCTCTCTCTCCTTCTTTTATATTGAAATTTCCTTTCCAGATGACTTCCAATCTTCAAGCAAGTCAATCAAACCATTTGTGGCCACCGCAGCTTGGATGACTTTTGCAAATTGTTCTCCGATGCCGCCAATTGAGAGCACTCTTTCGGCTTCCAGGGGGATTGCCACCCCCTCCCACAACTCTGACAGTGTCTCTCATCTTCACCATCTCTCTAGGGTGGTTGTGATCCAGTTCTGCTCGAGCCATACACATCTAATAAATAATAATAAAAAGTCCCCCAGGTGACATGGATATCTGAGTTCCCCAGAGAAGCATAGGGAACTCTGTGTTGCCATGGCACTTGGTCACACCCTTCCCCCATTTTTTTAAAACTTTCCTCTTGGTTTGAAGTTAGGGATGGGATATAAATTAATTTCCCTTTATCTCTGCAGACTTACTAATTTCATACATATATTTTAAAATGATCCCTAAAGTGCATTTTATAGCTCAGTTTTTTCAACAAAATATGTAAGTATAGTGCATTATTTAAGAAGAGATTGCATTAAATATGTAGAGTAAACATAATTGTGTAGAACAGTTGAAATATTCACAAGTTTTTGCATTATTTTAAAATCTGAAAAAGATATGGAAATGGGGCAATTAATTAAATTTTAATTAAAAATGAAAATTTCTGACAAATTAAAATTGGCAAGTTTATCTGTTAGGTTTTTGAATGAGAAAATATTGTTAAGGTTTTATTAAATATGGATAATGTTCTTTCAGAGTATATTAAAATAATTGGAGATTAAAAGTCTGGGGTGATTTCAACTCTGTATACAAATTGTTCTCATTTTTCTTTTTCAAAAATTACTATACATATAATTTAATTTGCTATATGTATGACTCTAGAAAAATCCCACTTCCTTAAGACATGGGACAACATTTCTTTTTCCAAACAAGGTACTCAGAGGAAACTGATACATTTAATGAACTCTTATGTGGTCTAGGAAATTACCCCTCTCTGAGTCTGCGGAGAGGGGCAGCATACAAATCTAATAAATTATTATTAAATTATTATTACACTATTCAGAAGTTACACCACTGAATAAAGCTCTCTGAATTTCACTAATTCCCAAAAAATGACATTTGATCAATATTTGAGTAGACTACTTTCAAGATATTCAAGATATAGCTTGTAGGCCTATTAATTGCAGTGAATTTTAATAATACCTTTGATCATATTGCTTATATTAGTTTCATGTGGATGAACAAAAAAAGGGAAGAGATAGTTGAGCCCTGTACGTGCCCTCTCCCCTCTCCCCACACACCACCATTAGTAAGCCATTACAGGCATGACTTCTTGGTTTTTCCATCACCTTTTGGATATAGAAGGGAATTGTAATTAGACTTTCAAGGTTCTGTTATTTTTATAGCTACTTTCAACAACAGCATAGATATTGAATAAATAAATAAAATAAATAAGAGAATTCTTATCATGTGGCCACCTCGTTCCTGTGGAGTTGATTCTTGGTCTGGGCTTGTGGAGTTGATGTTGCATGGAATGGCAAGGCAAAAACATTAAAATGTCCCTCTTCCCAAGCAATCAAACAAGGTCTAAGCAAAATGGAAAAGAACTGTACATATTTCAGTTTAAAGTATATTCCTAAACGTTAGAAATATATTGAAGGAAAGTTTCCTTATTAGCATCTAAAAAGAATCCATCATAGACATAACCACCAAATATAAAAAGTGATTAGCATT
Source organism: Erythrolamprus reginae (assembly GCF_031021105.1). Taxonomy (NCBI): domain Eukaryota; kingdom Metazoa; phylum Chordata; class Lepidosauria; order Squamata; family Dipsadidae; genus Erythrolamprus; species Erythrolamprus reginae. Next base: position 26,088,766 of record NC_091955.1, on the reverse strand, counting down.
ATGCTATGTATTGGAATAATGTCATTTCAGACACCAAGAGACTCACCCCTTTGTTCTATGAATAAAATGCATATTTCTTTTGCATAAAAAATGTGGAAAGATTCAGTGAGCTGGCAGTGGGATTTTAAAAAGACGCACAAACTGCTATTTAAGAATGAATTGCAGAAACACCTAGAGATAATAGGTCTCTTTGAGATGAGTTTTGACACTGATGTAAGGTGGTTTAAAATGAAAACAAACAAAACCTATATGGATTTCAATTATCTGGAATCTAAAAAGCATATTTAGTGATGAATTGTGGTAGCAAGCTTTGACTCAATAAATGATCCTTGCTCCAGTGGTGTAAAGGATATTTTCAAATATATCTGCTAGGGAATCAATATTCCTAACACACATTTTCAACATAAATCAGTAATTCTATAAAACACAATAACTCTTTGTTGAAACCAATGGATTGCATTTCAGATATAAAATGTCTTGTATTTATGCTTCAATCAGAAGAACCAAAATGTTTCTAGGAAAAAAAACATATGGGAATTCTGGAAATTGGTGAACACTTTCTTTTCCCCATGAATAGAAAAATGTTTTTATGAGGGATTTTTTAAAAATCCCTAATTGTTCACTTGAATATCTTTGGTTTAAAGCTAATAGGAAAATGTCATTAGATTTTTTTGTAGGCCATATCCATATTGATTCTATATACCCATATATACATACATATTTTCCTAATCTAATTTATTCAGTCAAATCTTTGAAAGAAAATTCCAAATAAATTTCTTATTCCACTCCAGGATATCATTAGCCATTTATAGTACTTATTTCTGCTAAGCATGATATGATTAAAAAAACAGATCTGCCACCACTTAGAAACAAACAAAGTAATAACCAGCAGCCAACACGGGTTTGTTAAGAACAAATCATGCCAAGCCAACCTCATTTCATTCTTCAACACTGTGACCAAATTAATAGAGTGAACATAATATACTTGGACTTCAGCAAAGAATTTGACAAAGTAGACCACAGACTACTTTTCCATAAGCTACAAAAAAAGTGTGATAGACAGCTACACAACCAGATGGATTAAGTACTGGCTAATTAACTGTACCCAACAAGTAGTTCTCAATGGGTCCTAGTCCACATAGAGAGAAATAAGCAGTGGGGTACCACAAGACCCAGTACTCTTTAATATCTAATGTCCTAGACCCAATAATCTTTAATATCTTCATAAATGACCGAGATGAAGGAATAGAAGGAGAACTAACCAAATTTGCAGATGATACCAAGCTGGCAGAAATAGCCTACCCCAGAGGAAAGGCTCAGGATACAGATGGATCTTGACAGACTTGAACACTGGGCCTGATCAAATAAAATGAAATTTATTGCAGAAAAAAGTAAAATTCTACACCTAGTTAAGAAAAACCAAAGATATACATATAAACTGGGTTAAACTACACTCAATAGTAGTGACTGTGAGAGGGATCTTGGAGTCTTGGTGGACAATCAATTCAATATGAGCCAGCAATGTGCAGCAGCAGCCAAAAGAGCCAATGCAATCCTAAATTGCATTAACAGAGGTATCCCTCTGGTATCAATCTAGGATTAGGGAGGTACTAATACTACTCTATAAAGCCTTAGTTAGACCACACCTAGAGTACTGTATCCAGTTTGGGTCACCACACTACAAAAAAGACATTGAAACTCTAGAGAAAGTGCATAAAAAAAGCAACCAGCCTAAGAGGTCTAGAAACTAAAACATATGAAGAGTGGTTGCAGGAACTGAGCATGGCCAGTCTGGCGAAACGAAGGACCAGGGGGACATGATAACAGTGTTCCAAGACTTAGGGGCCTACCACAGAGAGGAGGGAGTCAGACTGTTTTCCAAAGCACCAGAAGGCCAGACAAAGAATAATGGATGGAAGCTGACCAAAGAGAGATTCAACCTGGAAATTAGGAGGAACTTTCTGATGGTGACAGTGATCAACCAGTGGAACAACTTGCCTGCAGAAGTTGTGAGTATTCCAATACTTGAGATTTTCAAGGGGAGATTGGATTGCCATTTGTCAGTAATGGTATAGGGACTCCTGTTTAACAGGGGGTTGGTCTAGATGACCTACAAGATTCCTTCCAACTGTAATGAATAATCTAATATAATTAATGTTGAAAAAGTTCCATTAGATATATGGATCATATTCCTTGAAGGGAAAATGCTTACAGGTGATCCATAGGCTTACAGGTGATCCATATATCCATTAGATGGATATATGGATCATATTCCTTGAAGGGAAATGCTTACAGGTGCCCTAAGTCATGCATTAACTTTCTATAGATGGAATATATACCTGGAGAATCAGTGGACAAGAGTTTTGGCAACAGAACTTTCCTTCCCAGGCAGAGGTCTTTATTTATTTATTTATTTATTTGTTTGTCTGTCTGTCTGTCTGTCCGTCTGTCCGTCCGTCCGTCCGTCCATCCATCCATCCATCCATCCATCCATTCATTCATTCATTTGATTTTTATCCCGCCTTTCTCCTTAGACTCAGGGCAGCTTACAACATGTTAGCAATAGCATTTTTTAACAAAGCCAGCATATTGCCCCCACAATCCGGGTCCTCATTTTACCTACCTCAGAAGGATGGAAGGCTGAGTCAACCTTGAGCTGGTGATGAGATTTGAACTGCTTAAGAGACCCTGCAATCTGAGCTGGAAGGGGAAATGGGAAAGAAACTCAGGATAGCCATATCCCAGTCTCTCTCAGGACAGGGGTGGCTTAGGGGATTATGGCTTTAGTCTGGAAAGATTCTCTCTGTAAAGTATAAGCAAATAAAGGATTAGATTGGATTTTTCTATGTTTTGCATGGACCTAATATCTCTACATCCTCATTACCAGATACAGACAGTGATGAATAACTCCCGGCTACCTCTGATTATGATTGCTGAGAAGTGACAGTATAGTTTTCGAAATTGAAAAATAAAAAAGACTATAACCTAAACTATAAAGTGGTACATCATGGTTAAAAAACAAACCATATCCCAAAAGTTTCATGTCTACATGCATGTTGTGATTCTGTTTGTTTTACAATTCTCAACTCAGCAAAAAATTTAGTATGTCTCTTGTCCCCAAATGTTGCCAACTTCAAAAATCCCCCCCAAAAAATTTATATAATTAATCATCCTGAGAAAGGACTTTATATAATTATTTAGCTAGACAAACTCATCATGTATCTGGCTAAATATTAATAGAATTACTTTTCACTTCTTTTTGTAATGTCAAGATTGCGATTCCTCATTTTAATACTTGCAAACTATTTATCTGACTAACCGTACAAATAAAAGTTGCAATATTTTAAATATTCATTCCTGTATCTCTTTTTAGAGTGTTTAATGAAATTTCTAACAAATCTTCCATTCATCCATAACTAAACAACGCTTAATTCTCTTGCATGGTTGCTCTTGCATAATATGATAAATTGGTTGAGTGGTTTGTGTCTAGTCACAGTAGCTGGCATTATTAATGAATGATTCATTGTGTTGTGTGAATCAGGATAATTCAATTAATTCAATACCATTGTAAAATATGCTACCACTTCCTATACTAGGTAAAGCTAATATTGATTTATATATTCATCTATTCCAAAAAATAATTCTCCTGTACATTAAACTAAAAGTTGTGGAATACCTTTGATGTAAGGGAGGAGGCACCACAGATAAAATCAGCAAAATTCTCCACAAACACAACATCAAGACAGCCTTTGGTACAGATAAAAAAATAGTCAATATCCTAAGAAACCCCAAAGACAATATCCAGCTTGAAAACCAGGGAATTTATCAAATAACGTGTAAAATCTGCCCAGCCACATATATTGGACAAACTAACAGGAGAGTAAATGCACGTGTTGTAGAACATAAGAATGCATTAAGGAAAAAAGAAAAAACCTCCTCCCTTTTCCAACACTTCAAAACTACAGGACATGAAATTGATTTTGACAGTACTAAATTAATTTCCAAAACAGAACACTACAGCAAAAGAATAATCATGGAAGCCATTGAGATAGAAAAACATCCCCAAAATATGAACAAGCGGGATGATACCTCCCGCCTACCAGACATCTAGAAACCAGCCCTTAAACATATCCCAGCCATAGAAACTGAAACCAGACTCAGAACACACATTGCAAAACAATCAAGTAGCCTGCAAGGTCCAACTACTCAGGATATCATGCCTAATCCACAACCATTAGCTAATCAGCATATCTCAGTTACATCAACGATCCCAGGTGTTACCCCAGTGACTCACCAGGAAGTTTCTACACAGCAGGCAATTGCTCAGCCATCAAACCACACCCAGCCATCAGTATATATAGAAGGAAGGCAGCTCAGGTCTTGCTGTGTTCACCCTAGAACAAGGACAGAAACACCAGCCTAAAGATGACGAGTGGGACCTCGTCGAAACATCGCCAGAAAATTCTAAATCCTACATGGGAAGAAACCCAAATATACCAAGACCGTCATACCTGTACCCGTGAAAATCTACGAAAACATAAATATAAATATAAATATAAAAAATATAAATATAAATATAAATATAAATATAAATATAAATATAAATATAAATATAAATATAAATATAAATATAAATATAAATATAAATATAAATATAAATATAAATATAAATATAAATATAAATATAAATATAAATATAAATATAAATATAAATATAAATATAAATATAAATATAAATATAAATATAAATATAAATATAAATATAAATATAAATATAAATATAAATATAAATATAAATATAAATATAAATATAAATATAAATATAAATATAAATATGTATGTAGATTGTTCTGAGTTCGGGTTTTGCCCCGTGTAATATTTTGAGTGTTTATGCGACGTTTCGGTGAAATCACATTCACCATCATCAGGCTGAAGTTTTAAGCTTCATGTTGCTGTAAATATGAAAATATTTCATATTTACAGCAACATGAAGCTTAAAACTTCAGCCTGATGATGGTGAATGTGATTTCACCGAAACGTCACATAGACACTCAAAATATTACACGGGGCAAAACCCGAACTCAGAACAATCTACATACATATACCCGTGAAAATCTACGAAAACAAATATACATTTAGTGCAAAATGAAGTTTTGATGTTATGTTTGTGCAGAATTTTACTAACATCAAAACTTCATTTTGCACTAACCAAAAAATATCTAATATCCTAAGGAGCCCCAAAGATAAAATCCAATTTGAATACCAAGGAATCTATGAAATCCCTTGCAAAACATGTGCAGCCACATACATTGGACAAACCAACCGAAGAGTGAGCCAATGCATTGCAGAACATGTGAATGCAGTTAAAAAAGAAGAAAAGACTTCCTCCCTTGTCCAGCACATTAAAAAAACAGGGCACGAAATTGACTTTGAAAAAACTATATTACTTCACAAAACAGAGAATTTATATAGAAGAATTGCTCTGGAAGCCATAGAAATTGAGAGGAGCCCCCTTTGCATAAATAAAAGAGATGACACATCCCGCCTACCAGAAATTTGGAAACCAGCCTTAAACAAAAAAAACACTTCATAAAAATCACCATGTCAATCCTTCTAATAATTATGATTTTGGAATTTTGAAATTTGGAAACCAGCCTTAAACAAAAAAAAACACTTCATAAAAATCACCATGTCAATCCTTCTAATAATTATGATTACACCAACCAATCAGATCACTAAAACATAATCACCCAATCTATTTGCTACATTCAAACCAAATCTCCACCCCCACACTATATACTAGGAAGAAATGACAGTTGCAAACATTCCATTTTACAACAGCACGAAGCTTGGAACTTCAGCCTGATGATGGTGAATGTACATACATACATATATGTCACATGTTTAAGCTGAATTTGAAAATTAAGGGAGACTAGGATAGATCTATTTCGGCCTTATTTTGGCCTCATCAGCTAGCCATACCCACTGGGACTTGAATCTGCAACCTTTGCCTTGGAAGGCAGAGAATTATCCTCTAGGCTACAGTATCCAATCCCTTCAGCTCTGTACCAGGGAAGGGTTACATTTTGTGTCGAATCACCCTGGTATATTGAAGGAACATCACAGCTCCTTTTTTGCCTCTCGGCAAAATATATATATTTGTTTTCGTAGATTTTCATGGGTATATGTATGTAGATTGTTCTGAGTTTGGGTTTTGCCCCATGTAATATTTTGAGTGGTGGTTTGATGGCTCAGCAATATATACACACATACATACTGGTGGCTGTATTTATAGAAGGAAGGCAGCTTAGGTCTCGCAGTGTTCGCCTTAGAACAAGGACAGAAACACCAGCCTGAAGGTGATGAGTGGGACCTCATCGAAACGTCGCCAGAAATTTCCAATACAAATTGAAAGTTAAAGAGAATAAAAACATGTAGTAGTAAATATCAGGAAAAGGATAGAAGAAAAGATATGAGAATAGAATACGTCAATGAAGTGTATAGGAAAGGACGTATGAATGGGAGAAAAGATATATACAATATAGGAGAGATAATTGGACAGGGGACGGAAGGCACACTAGTGCACGTATGCCATATACTGTATATATATATGCCAAAGTTGCAGGTTCAAGTCCCAGTGAGGGTATGGCTAGCTGATGAGGCCAAAATAAGGCCGAAATAGATCTAACCTAGTCTCCCTTAATTTTCAAATTCAGCCAAAACATGTGGCACATATACAATATAGTTTGTCGGCTATTAATAATTTAAGTGCCTTGGAAAGCGCCCTGGGTTGGGCCAAGAGGCAAAATAGGAGCTGTAATGTTCCTTCAATATACCAGGGTGATTCAACACAAAAATATGTAACCCTTACCTGGTAAAGAGCTGAAGGGATTGGATACTGTAGCCTAGAGGTTAATTCTCTGCCTTACTAGGCCCAAGGTTGCAGGTTCAAGTACAAGGGAGGGTATGGCTAGCTGATGAGGCCAAAATAAGGCCAAAATAGATCTATCCTAGTCTCCCTTATTATGTATGTATGTATGTATGTATGTATGTATGTATGTATGTATGTATGTATGTATATATACACACACACATACACATATAAATATACATACATACATGCATACCCAGAAATGTTTCAGATCAGCAGTGGAAATTGGAAAATAGTATTGTGTATTAGAAGATATCATAAATTCACAGGCTAAAGGAAAAGTTTGTTATTGATAGATGTATGCAGTGAAGGGTTACCAAAAATTTTACTACCACACTGTGGGCATGGGTTATGCAGGATGCCCAGCATTTTCTTTTATCTTTCAGTGCAAATTGGGTGCTCTGGAGTGGAGCTCGATTTTCGCTACCCCAATGCGTCCCCACCCCCCGTCTGGGCAGCAGACCACCCCTGGATGTAGGGGTGAGGATAAAAGTAAAGAAGAAATATACAGTATGTTACAGCATATGTAGCATTAGTGTTTCAGTGAGGTGTGTCATTTTCCCTAATGTAAAATATTTTTACACACACTCATGTTGTCCAAATGTATTGAAACTCCAAGAATCCCTTAGTCTGCTTAACTAAAGAACCATGCAGCTCATCTGGGCATCAACAGATTGAACAAGGCTATTGTAATCTATATTAATCTAACTCAAATCTGTACCCCTCCAATGTTTTCCACTTAGTTTTACCACTGAGACCCAATGCACAAGGTTTTCAAGCCATGCTCAGCCTTACTAGGTATTAAGAAGTCAAGGTACAATCGCCACCTTGAATCTCACTCTTTATTTCATCCTCATATCCTGTGCCACGTGTGGTTCAACTGACACTATCAAAATCCAGATAGCAATCTACAGCTTTATCATCTTATTCCTTCTGTGAGAGTATATTATATCTCATATGTTTTTATAAGCAGCAAGACTCTTCCTTGATGTCAAGTCTAGAGGTCATGAGCCTGCAAATCTCTAGATGGAAACAAAAAGTTAATGTTTTTTTTTCCTTCCCTGCACTGCTAATGCAAGATTTTTGTGGCTTGGGCCTGATAGCTTAGACTGATGTATATGCTTTTAAAATAAATAATTAAAAAAAAATTGCAGGTAGTTCTCAACTTACAACAACAATTACCATATTTTTCAGAGTATAGGGTGCATTGGAGTTTAAAACATAACTTAGGTTTTGGGGAGTAAAATGCCTACCAGGTATTCATCTGGATAGTTCTTAGGTTTGGTCAGCTTCAGTACTTTTGTTCGCTCGCTGGTTTTGAGATTGGGGATGTTGGGGGATAAGCTTCAGCACATTTGTTTGCTTGCTGGGTTTGAGGTTGGGGATGGTTGCAGCTATGCTTCTAATACACAGCTGATTGTCAGAGGGAATAGCAATTAGAAAAGCAGGCAAAGCATGAAAGATCACTTAGCTGAAAAAACAACTTCAAAAGCACATCTGATCCTTGGAGGGAGCTCCATTGACTAAAGCAGGGAAAGCAGGGAAGGGGTAAGAGAAGACAGCAGCTGTTCCATGTAGTCATTTTCGGCACCGCGCAAGCATTTGGAAGCTGCAAACACAATGTGCGGAGCCCAAAACACAAGCCATTGTCAGTGGCAATAGCTGCAGCCAGAAAGAAGATGCACGGAGGCCAAAGAGCAGGACTAAATTTGGAGTGTAAGATGCACCCAAACTTTCAGCCTCTTTTCGGGGATGGGAAAGGTGCATCTTATACTCCCCAAAATATGGTAAGTTCAAAATTTCTGTTGTTAAGTTTGTTAAGTGAGTTTTGCCCCATTTTACAACCTTTCTTGCCATAGTTGTTAAGTGAATGACTGCTGTTGTTAAGTTAAAAATATGACTCAAATGAATCTGGTTTCTCCATTGACTTTGCTTGTCAGAAAGTCATCAAAGCAGATTGATGATTCCACCATCAATTCCACCATCCAATCATTAATCCAAAAATACCGGAGTCATTTGCTCTGTTTTCCGGTCCCTCCAAGTAGAAATCCATTTGACTCACTTTGTTTCCTCCCTATTTCTGCCATTAGAGTTATTACTGTGGTCCTTTTGGAATCTGTCATGGATGAATACATTTGTCTTCTTCACTTTTTCCCCACACCCTATAGCAGAGGTCTTCAAATTTAGCAACTTTAAGACTTGTGGACATTAACTTCAGAATTATCCAGCCAGCATAGCTCATAGTCTACAAGTCTTAAAGTTGCCAAGTTTGGGAACCCCTGCCCTAAAGAAATATGATAGTATTTTTCTTCTTTTGGGCATTTCAGAGAACTTGGTTTGGTAGTCAAGGCACCAGAGAAGGGAAAGGAAAAGTTGGAGTAGAAGTGTAATGAACAGGGCTCAACAAAGTGAAATATGTATGTTGGACTTTGGGGAAAGGCAGTTGTGGGAGCCTTAAAACCACTTTTCTGCTTTATACTTATTTTTCTCTTAGCTTCATTCTTTCTGCTCATGCTCACTGTTACATGATTGATCAATGGAAGGAAGGATGCTGATGTTCTGAAGCCTTTCTGCATAATTCTAAAGCAAGAATGCATGAGATACCAGGCATGGAAAAATTAGATAGAGAATTTTGTATTCTCCAGATGGGTGACAGTTAGTGAACTGCTAAAACCTTGATAAAGGAATTTGACAAATTAGTTGCTATTTCTTAAGACGTCTCTGATGATTGATCACATAAAAGAAGAGCAGTAAGCTCCTAATCACAGGAGCAATTAAAAATAACTGGTAATTGGGACTATGAATTTTGATTACTATTGGGGATATAATGAATATTTTAATAGCACATGTAATACAGATTAAGCCTCTGTATCTACAGTAAGCCCAGGCAAATGCAAATTTCATATGGGAGCTTAACATATCTACAGGTTGTTGTTTATTGATTAGTACCCACCAACAGCAATAGATAGGAATAGATTTTAAAAACTATCTTGAATCTCTCTCCTTTTTTTATTATTGGTTCTGACCTGAAATAAATAAATTTCCTAATTGAATGTTATATTAAACAAGGTTATATTAAACACAATCTGAAGTTAGTTGGGGGAAAGATCAAAGGCAACATGAGAAAGTATTATTTTACTGAAAGAGTAGTAGATCCTTGGAACAAACTTCCAGCAGACGTGGTTGGTAAATCCACAGTAACCGAATTTAAACATGCCTGGGATAAACATATATCCATTGTAAGATAAAATACAGGAAATAGTAAAAGGGCAGACTAGATGGACCATGGGGTCTTTTTCTGCCGTCAGTCTTCTATGTTTCTATGTTTCTAAGGTTTTATGTACTTGAATCGTTACTTTAGATAAGCTATAGACATTCTGAATCTGGTATTATATACATTTGCTTTCAGCTACCATATTTTTCAGTGTATAAGATGCAACCTTTTCCTCCCTAAAAGAGGCTGATAATTAATGTGTGTGTTGTACTCAGAATGTAGCTCCCCCCCCCAGCCCTAATGATCTTCCCAGCTTTTACTTTGCAGGTTCTTTCATTGTTTCTCTCTATGAAGAACGTTTTCCATGTCCTAAGTGTTTGCAGGATTTTTTCCATTACTTTAACTTGCTCCAAAGATGTTTCTTAACGCTTGCAAGCTCTTTCATTGTTATTTCTGCAAATAATGTTTTCCAAACCCTGTCTTTGATTTCCCCCACCCCCCATTCTCTATTTGCTCCAAATGTTTCTTTCCAGCCCTAACCAAGTGCTAACGATGTTCCCAGCTTTTACCAGCTTCAAAGCTCTTTCATTGTTACTCTCTGTGAGGAATGTTTTCCAAGCCCTAAGTCTTTGCAGGGTTTTTTCCATTACTCTAACTTGCTCCAAAAAAGTTTCTTTCCAGTCCTAACCAGGTGCTAACAATGTTCCCAGTTCTTACCAGCTTGCAAGTTCTTTCATTGTTAACTCTCTGTGAATAATGTTTTCCAAGCCCTAAGTCTTTGCAGGGTTTTTTCCATTATTCTACTTGCTCTGACTGTTTCTTTCCAGGTGCTAATGATGTTCCCAGCTCTTACTGGCTTGCAAGCTCTTTCATTGTTACTGTCTCAGAATAAAGTTGTTTTAAGACCTTAACCAGGGGAGAAATTTATGTGCTGAAGCTGAGCAGACTAAGTACACTAGCCAGATGAATACATGGTAAGCAGATACTTTTCCCTACTTTCTTCCCCCAAAACTAAAGTGTGTCTTATACTCCGGTGTATCTTATACTCCGAAAAATATGGTAATTGTTATCTGGATTTTTTGCAGCCTGGAATTTCTAGTCCTACCATATTACTTCTGGTATACTTTCCTTGTGTCTGCATGCTTTTGGGTTAGCAATGACTTCTGATGATCATCTGGGTCAGAAGTGGGTTCCTGCCTGTCCCGACCAGTTCTATAGAACCGGTAGCAGGAATTTTCCCCCACCCACCAAACCAGCTGCAACCCAGGCCTGCCATGTACCAGCACATGACAGTACATAGGTGCTGTCTTTTTTTTTTTTTTGCTTCTTTATTCTGCACATGCACATGCACAGAAACGGGTTTTTAGCATTGCTCATGTGTGCCTGTGTGGCAAATCAGGAAGTGAACTGGTGGCGAAGACAATCAGAGCACACTCTTGGTCTGGATAAGTGTCTTCAGTTTTACTGCAATATGTTGAAAGTGGTTTGAAATTGCCTGTTTTCTAGAGTTGAGAGGGAGCAACTGATCTAAGGTCACCTGCTGACTTTATACTCAAGGCAGGACTAGATCTCATAGTCCCTGATGCTTTAAATTCTACACCACACACATAAGCTAATAATATGAACAGGCTGAGAGGAATCCAAAGGGAATATTTCTTGGAATAAAAATTCCAAGAACTTTTTTAAGTAGGAGGGTCCTCCCAAAATATATAATGACATATTGTGCTCAAATGTTATTAAAGTAGATTTATCCTGTATCTGAGATGTAACAGATACCCTGTCTTATTTTACTTCATTTGAATTTTTTCTGACATCAAGAATTCTTAATAAAAATGATAGAGAGGTAATCTAATGCTGGATTGTATTTGCATTTACTTTTATAAGGATAGGATAGGATAGGATAGGACAGGACAGGACAGGATAGGACAGGACAGGACCTTGTCAGTCTTATAATCCAGCTCTCTGTTCAAGCAAGAAAGCCTGTACCAGTGATGGTGAACCTTTTTTTTCCTCGGGTGCCGAAAGAGTGTGGGTGAGTGCTATTATGCATGCATGAGTGCCCACACCCATAATTCAATGCCTGGGTAGGGTGGAAACAGCTTCTCCCACTCCCTGGAGGCTCTCTTGACACCCTCTGGAGGCTGGAAACAGCCTGTTTCCCAACTTCTGGTGGGCCCAGTAGGCTAGTGTTTCACTCTCCCCAGGCTCTAAACGCTTCCCTGGAGCTAGGAGAGAGTAAAAACACCCTCCCACATCCCCCTGGAGGCTCTCTGGAAACAAAAAAAGGTTGTACAGAGCCTCTGCGAGCCCAAAGTCATCTGGCCAGCACATACATGGATATTGGAGCTGAGCTAGGTCAACAGCTCAGGTGTCAGCAAATATAGGTCTGCGTGCCACCTGTGGCACCGGTGCCATAGGTTTGCCATCACTGACCTATACCATTTCATATAAGTGACTGTCTAGTCCCCTGGTTCCCAACATGGGGCCCATGCTCCACAGGGAGGCAATTTCATTTTTAATGGGGGCAATTTGAATCTTGTTTAAAACTAGTTAATGGCCTTTTAGGCTTCCCTCACGTGAGTAGGTCACTTTTTGAATAATAAGAATTTATATTTCATACGGCAGGGGAGGCCTCAAGATTTTAGAGTTGCTTAGATGGGGCATGGCCAAAAAAAAGGTTGGGAACCACTGGTCTAGTCTCTTCTTAACATCATCCAATGATGGAGCATCCACAATTTCTGAAGGCAAGCTGTTCCACTGGTTAATTGTCCTCACTGTTAGGAAGTTTCTCCTTAATTCCAGGTTGCTTTTCTGTTTTATTAGTCTCCAACCATTGTTTCTTGTCCTGCCCTCTGGTGCACAAAAAAATTTCTCAGGTGAAAGCTTTCCCCTTAATGAAAGCAGGACTCCATAGTGTCATCCCCAAACCCCCAACACTTTACCCTGAGATTATCTATGGTTGACCTATCCAGATTCCTAAGAGGTCAGTAAGGTGCGAGTACAAGTGCACTAGAGTGCCTTCCGTCCCCTGTCCTATTGCTCTCCTATATCTCCTATACCTTTCTTCTATTCCTATATATCTTCTTCTATTCTTTCATTGATATGTTCTATTACTATACCTTCTTTTCTATTATTCTTAGATATATTTTACTATGAGTATCTCCTCTATAACCTTCATCATGTATTTTACTATGTGTATATAGATATATACCCACTAAAACCCTCATTGTGTATTGGACAAAATGAATGAATGAATGAATGAATGAATGAATGAATGAATGAATGAATGAATGAATAAATAAATAAATAAATAAATAAGCACTACTGAAAAATATTGAGATTTATTGTTGAACTGGAAGAGTCAATGAGAACAAAGTCAGTCAGTGATTTCTGCATAGCAACTCAGTCAGCCAATCAGACTAAGGCCCAGCTGAGCATGTGTAAAACGCTCTGGACAAAAAGAAGGGTGTGGTTTAAACCAGAAGAAAAGTTTTGTGTTAAGCCTCTGTTATGAGTGCTTGTATCCACAAGAAGCTTGTTCTTGTAAAGAACGATTAACATGTTGTATTGTAATATGTTAATAAAAAGGTTATTTGAATCAGCAAAATGAAGTCAGCAGTGTAAAGCTTCTGCTAAAACTCTGAAAGGTTATGGGCCCAGTGCGGAACAGAACAAAACAACCCAGAACAGAAGCTAGCAAAGACTGCATGTAAGCTGGAGGAAACTGTCTGTGTTTGAAAGAGAGGAACCTGCCAGAGAAAAGCAGAATGGCTGTTGTTGAATTTAAGGACAGTTCAGTCCCCAAGTTAGGGCAGAATAACTATTTAATTTGGGCTGCTAAGATAGAATGTTTTCTGAAAGCGAAAGAATTGTGGCAAATTGTGGAAAATCCCCAACAAGGAGTGCTTGGAACTGCAAATCAAAAGGCTCATGATTGTGCAAGGACACATATCATCTTAAGCTTGGGAGATGAACAATTTTTAAATGTAGCAAATCTCAAATCTTAAGGCTCCTTTAAGGGCTTACAAGGGAGGCCACACCCAAAGATCTATCCAGAGTAATATATTTAGGATCTGGAACATTTACATCCCAACAGCTTGTCTACTCACCAAATGAGCTTTAGAGATTAAATAAGAAATAAAAACTCCTTGGAGAATCCAAAATGTGGTCCATCTAACCAACTTGCTCAAATTAAAGAAACTATTTGGATAAGTAGTGAAAGCTTTGAGCAAACAAGAAAAAAAGTTGCCATGACTCAACTTCTACCTGGATGACTGAGAATCTTCATCAACAAAATAGATGGGCAATTTTATTGCCAAAACTTATGACAGGTGAAACAATTCTATTTTGTTTGGTTTCATGCCTAGAAGGCTTTTCTTAAAGACTACTTCTATTTTATCAGAAACAAATGAACATTGCCCAGATCTGAAATTTATTTTTGTTTTAAATCATTTTCTACTCTACCCCCCCCCCACCGGCCACTTAATTTGATTCACTGTGACATTCTTTTTCTTATTATCTGAGCAATTAATCAGCTTCTGAATTCTATTCTACCTTATCTACCTATGTTTGTAAATTTCTTTACACCAAGGCTGCCCTTTTCTTTTTTACTTCTTAATTCAGCATCCCCATCGGTCTAAAAGGTCTTTGAACTAATCTTGTCAATGTTATCTTAGCTAGAGGCTGCCTCTAATTGTTTGATCAAAAAGAAAGAGGCATGATTTGAGGAGATGAGGTGGGAAGAGACTGCCTTATAAATTTCATTGGCTAAAATCTTTGTGGTGTTTTATAAACGTAGCAAAGAATGAGACTCCACAAAATTGACAAATCATATGAAAAGAGCCACTAATGTCTAAAGTGTGTGTGCTCTTCCTCTGGTTTTAAATGTATATAAACTCTTCTTCTTCCCCTTTGAAGTCAGAAATGTTCAAGGGAGCTGGAATTCATTCAGGGGTGGGATCCTCAGGGTTTTGGGAGAACTTCTAGCTAAGATTCTGTGCAGTTCAGAGAACCCCCAAATCCCACTTCTAGTTGGCCCTGCCCACCCTATCCCTCCCCTCCCAGGAGTCCCCACATGGCCCATTTTGGATTCAGGTAAGTACAGAGCACACATGGAGGCTTGGGGAGGGAGGAAAAAATGGACCTACCAGATGTTCCTGGCTTTGGGAGGCCGTTTTTGCCCTACTAGAGGATCAAAGAAAGTTTCCAGAGTCCAAGGAGGACAAAAATGCCCCCTCCCCCACCATGGTGCAGGAGGCTGACTAGGCCACACCCACCCAGCAATCGGGCAGAGAACCTGTTTCTAAACATTTTGAAACCCACATTTTATAGGAAGACGCCATACCAGACATCATGGGTTCAATCATCTCTCCTGTGGACAAATCAAAATGAACTTGGATGACAGTGCTGAACAAGAAGAGGTCGCAATCCCCAGAGCACCACAAAAATTGCATATAAGATGTTCTGTCGAGCTCTATGGTAGAATCCTCCTGAAAATGCACAGATACAATTTCAGACACACACACGTTTGAAAATTCAAAACAATGTTCTTTATATCGAAAATGCAAATAAACGAAGCACTCTTTTTGTATAGCAAAGAGCACTCGTCTCCAAACAAACTGGTAATTTGTACAAGTCACTTATCAGTTCTGTGATACTTAGCTTGCAGCTGTGAGGCAATTCACAGTCCTTCTTCTTTCACAAAGTGAAAAACACTTTGCTCTGGTTTAGTTTCAAAGCGGGGGAAAATCAGCACACAAAGGTCAAAGTCAGTAAAGCAGGCACGAAACACAACGATCAGATAATCCTCCAGAATGGCCAAACCCACAGGCTGCTATTTATAGCAGCCTCACTAATTACCACAGCCCCACCCAACCACAGGTGGCCTCATTTTCTTTGATACTAATCTCTGAGTTGTCGCTGCCTATGCATCGCTCTCCGCATGTGTGGCTGTATCATTAACTCTTGTTCCGAATCCAAGGAGGAGCTAGATAATTGATCTCCTTCTGAGCTGTCTGCCACACTCTCCTCCTCCCTGTCACTCATGTCTTCTTGGTCAGAGGAGCCTTCATCAGCAGATTCCACCAGGAGCAAAACAGGCCTGCAGCATGTGGATGTCTCCCCCACATCCACAGTCCTTGGGGCAGGAGCTGGGCCAGAGCTAACCACAACATAAGATAATAAAGATTGTATCAGTATAAATTTATACTGATTGTGCATTGAACTGAATTTGAGGAATTTGGGAGTAAGACTCAAGCGAGTGGGTTTTTTCCTTCTTTTTGGATGTATTGGACTGAACATGCAGATGATGCAAGCAGGTGTATCAGAGCACATGCATCAGTATTATGATATGGCAAAGAATTTCATAAAAACTTTCTATAAGATTGGGTCTTATTGCAAATAGTGAGTTGACTTAAATTCAAAGCAAGAACATGAAATCCCACTTCATAAATCAAACGTAATTGGGTTTGTTACATTCTTGAACATGTAACAAATCATTGAACTTTATTTTTTTAAATTCAGACTGTGATTGATTTGGAGGTGCATTTACATTTTCTGTACCTGCATGACTAAGCAACCAAGCACTGTTATTTTTGTGCATACTCAAATATTGATTGGGGAACTGTTTGCTTTTTGAACAAAGTGAAGAGTTTGGTTTGCCATGCCTGTGACTAGAATAACTATATTTTAACACTTTAATTGCTTTTCTTCAAATCAACTTTCAAGTAGTTGAGGATATAAAACCATAGAATAATCAGTTGCTTAATCCATACATTCCCAAACTTTCTCATACAGCGTTCCCTCGATTTTTGCGGGATCGAACTTCACGAAAAGTCTATACCACGGTTTTTCAAAAATATTAATTAAAAAATACTTTGCGGTTTCCCCCCCTATACCATGGTTTTTCCTGCCCGATGATGTCATATGTCATTGCAAAACCTTCGTCCGCCTTTAATAAATATTTTTTAAAATAAACATGGTGAGTAATAATCTAAATGGTTGCTAAGGGAATGGAAAATTGTAATTTAGGGGCTTAAAGTGTTACGGGAAGGTTTGTGATACTGTTCATAGCCAAAAATAGTGTATTTACTTTTGCATCTCTACTTCGCGGAAATTCGACTTTTGCGGGCGGTCTCGGAACGCATCCCCCACGAAAATCGAGGGAACAGTGTATTCCATTTTCCAAAGCAACAAATGATTTATGTTACTGTCTTGTGATGTAAACTGATTATTTTATTAGGTAAGACAAATATACTGCTTAATTTTAATAATTAAAATGTAAGATATCAGATATGCAGTGATGGAATCTTAGAAGTTTATGCAAACGTTTCAGTGGAAATAATCACATTAAAATGTTTGTTTGTTTACTGGGAAAGATGAAAGAATCTTTTCCTAATTTCTGAAATATGATATATTTTGAAGTCAGGTGTTCTCGTTCACCAAAGGGAGGGTGGGAGGAACTGTTTCTGTGGCTTAATCAGCTTCTCTTAAATTCCTCTTAAATGCTGTAG
Source organism: Erythrolamprus reginae (assembly GCF_031021105.1). Classification (NCBI taxonomy): domain Eukaryota; kingdom Metazoa; phylum Chordata; class Lepidosauria; order Squamata; family Dipsadidae; genus Erythrolamprus; species Erythrolamprus reginae. Next base: position 26,071,110 of record NC_091955.1, on the reverse strand, counting down.
TTTATAAAACACTGCCAGGCTATAAGGTGCTTTCAGTGTTCTGAATTGCAGCACAGGTAATCTCACAGCCCATTTTCCCATTTCCTTCCAGCCTGGTGTTTGTAGATCCTTTCCTCAAGTCCATATGCAGAATGAGGGTCAAGTCAAATAATTAAAATAGTGCATAAAAGCCCCAGAACTTTCTCCTATTCCTCTTTCAACATGCATTTCGTATGTTTTAAAAAATTAATAGGATACTTAGGTTTCATAGCAAGACTTTGGAGCAGTCACATGGTTTTTATTGCATTAAATAACCATGGTTATCAATGTTGGACCTTCTGATTGGACTACTACAATGTGCTTTTGTTGGAGCTGCTTTTGAAGAGTATTTGGAAGGTTTAACTAGCGGTATTTGGAAGGGTTCACTTCTTCAAAATGTGGCCATGTGAACAGTTACATGCAATGTTCCCTCTAATTTTTTTTTTGGTGTGGGCGGAAAAGTATAGTGTCTGAGCGGCACATTTTCTTGCCTGGGTGTGGATCGGTTAGAAACCCGGTCGTTAAGCGAATCTGGCATTTCCGCCCCCCCTTCCCCCATTGTCTTTGCTTGTGAGATGGTCGCAAAAGGAGGTCACGTGACCTCAAGACACAGCGGGGCTGCTGTGAAGGTCATAAGTGTGAAAAAGGGGCATAAGTCACTTTTTGCAGGGCCATTGCAACTTTGAACAGTCAGTAAATGGACTGTTGTAAGTCAAGGACAATCTGCCTTCTCCCCTAGATGTTTTTTGTGGAGCTTCAAAATGGACTCCTGATCTGCTTCTAAAAGAGTGCACTGGTCAGACAGATAAACTTCGACTTCCGTTCTGACCCCAATGGAGGCCAACGTTTCTATCTCCTGAGTAAGACAGATATTAAATGAGTTCTGCCTCACTTTACCACCTTTCTTGCCACAGTCGTTAAGTGAATCCCTGCAGTTGCTTGTCAGAAGATGTCAGAAGATCTCAAAAGATGTTCACATAACCCTGGGACATTGCCACCATCATAACTACGGACCAGTCATCAAGTGTCCAAAGTTTGATCCAATAACCCCTTTATTTTTCTAATGAAGCCCTTCCTTCTTAGAAGGAAAAATAGAAAGAATAAAATAGAAAGGGGGATTAACCCTGTTGTGCTTTTCAAAACCACTATACACTTGTACACCAAATTTAGTAAAATTGTTCGCATTTTGCAGGCTAAACTATCTATAAATTGAAAAAAAACTCACAAAAAGTGGGGGAGGGCTTTGATGAGCAAAATAAACCAATAAGCATTTTTTAAATTTCAATTTTCATTTCATTGTGTGCAGAAATGTTCAACCTAGTTTTGAAGGGAAAGAAGTTTTAAAATTAACTAAATATAAGCACTTAAAATAAAGAATTTTCGGTTCGAGTCACACAGACCCAAAAACAGTACAAGTGTGACATTTTTTGCCCAGCAAAAACTAAGCCCCCCGCCCCCCAAAAAAATTCTCATAGAGAGAACCCCTGAAATGATGAAAAGTCATGAAATTTCAAGTTTCAGAAATTTGATTTTGAGTCTCACAGACTTGAAACAAAACAGCAGAGTTAAAAGGGGATACATTTTTTTTTTAAAGGGTTTGCATTGGCTTCCATTGTGCCTCTTAGGTGCAATTCTAAATGCAGCTTGTTACATCTTTTAAGGCCTTTCATGGCTTCAAGCCAGATTACTTGTGGAATAATCTCTCCTCAATTGTTTTTATCCATTTTATTCAATTGGTCAGGAACCACCCGTTCTGAATATGGATATAATATGAATATTGACTGGTGTGAATCCAAAGGAGACCTTTTTTCTGCAGTTTCCTTTTGGAACATCATTGCCCCAAGATTAACTTGGCCCTGTCCCTTTTAGCTTTTTATAAAGCCTTGAAAACTTGGCTTTGAGCTCTGGCCTTGGACCTTGGCTGCATAGAAAAAAGTAGGGGTGAAATTCCCCTGATTCACTTATGTCTGTCAATCATCAGAGAGTCAGTCATGAAGGGAGTGCAAGGCTCCCTCCACCTGCCCAGACTCTGCTATTTGGGTTCTTTTACCCTCTGCGCATGCATAGAATGCTTTGTGCATGCACAGAGGGTAAAAGAACCCAAATGGTGGCATCCAGCCAGGTAGGTGAAGTCTCGCACTCCCTTCACAACTGGATCTCTGATGACCAACAGGCATGAGTGGACCGAGATCATTTCACCCCTGGAGAAAAGGTTAGGCTATGTCCAGCTGCTGTGGGCTTTAATTCTTGCTTTATATTACATACACTGCTCAAAAAAAATAAAGGGAACAGTTAAACCACACAATATAACTCCAAGTAAATCAAACATTTGTGAAATCAAACTGTCCACTTAGGAAGCGTCACTGATTGACAATCAATTTCATTTTGTTGTCAGCATATTCACCTTTGTACAGAACAAAGTATTAAATGAGAATATTTCATTCATTCAAATCTAGGATGTATTATTAGAGTTTTCCCTTTATTTTTTTGAGCAATATATTATATATTTTATGTTTTTATTTGTTTTATTTTAAGCCACATAGAGACGTGTAAAAGTGAGATGGGTCGCTATGTAAATTGAAAATAGAAAAGCATGCTGAGAAAGAAATTGTGAAGAAAAGATGCCTGGAACTTCTCCAACTTGCAACCCACCCAAAAGGAGCAGCCCATATAATGAAAAACACTGGCTTCATCTCCGCTAATAACAATCATTGTCCTGATATTATTATTATTATTTATTGGATTTGTATGCCGCCCCTCGCCATAGACTCGGTATGGGCCTATAGTATATAAATGTTCAAAATAATAGCATAGTAATCAATGACTTTTGTTGCTGTAACATTAGATTTGATACTCAGCAGCCAAATCATAAATTATTATGAATTTGGTCCAGGGAAACACTGCAGTCAGTGGCTCTTCCAGTGGATGATTGAGAATAGGAAGAGAATATAAACCCAGTTGTTTCTATTTAGAAACCAGACACCTTTGGCTTTTTTTAATTATCAGCCAATTAGCACCAGGCTTCTGAGCTGTTTCCTTCCCACGTAGATGTGAGAATTACCTATTTCTACTTTTCTTACTCTCTTGTCCCAGTTCCATATTTAATTCCCTACCAGGTTTTTATATCACAGAACTGAGATGGATTATTTTACTGGTAAACTGATATAGGAATATTTCAGTATAGAGCCAGAAATAAATAACAGATAAATATGCATTAACTATACATTAAGGATGGAAGCAATAGGACTGGGGTATAACAGCAAAGTCAAATGGGAGATACAATTTTCTTCCTTTAAGCATTTGATTCATCTTCCTTTAATGACTGAATGCAAAGCCAGCCTGACAAAATTTTAGGGGCACAAGATAGAAACTTGAGCTTATGACCTGTCACAAAAGTATTTCCTTTCCACGGTAAGATGTTCTTCTGAAACTGTGATATAAAGAGATTAAGGTGATACACGATGACACGTGGATTAAACAGCTACAGATCTTATTTTGCTGGTCAAATGTACAAGACACAAAATTGTTTGGAACTTTTAACTTAAAGTTCACATAGTAAATTCACATAGTAAATCAGAATTGCAGAAAAAACAATTGCTGCCAATCTGCCTTCCATTGAGGACCTGTATACTGCACGAGTCAAAAAGAGGGCGGGTAAAATATTTACTGACCCCTCACATCCTGGACACAAATTGTTTCAACTCCTACCCTCAAAACGTCGCTACAGAGCACTGCACACCAAGACAACCAGACACAAGAACAGTTTTTTCCCGAACGTCATTACTCTACTAAACAAATAATTCCCTCAACACTGTCAGACTTTCTACTAAATCTGCACTTCTATTCTACTAGTTTTTCTCATCATTCCTATCACCCATTTCCTCCCATGTTGACTGTATGACTATAACTTGTTGCGTATATCCTAAGATTTTTATTAATATTGCTTCTTCATTGCTTATTTGACCCCTATGACAATCATTAAGTGTTGTACCACATGATTCTTGACAAATGTATATTTTATTTTATGTACGTTGAGAGCATATGCACCAAGACAAATTCCTTGTGTGTCCAATCACACTTGGCCAATAAAATTCTATTCTATTCTATTCTATTCTATTCTATTCTAAAGATGGCTGAAGCTCTAGATGACCTTCAAAGTCACAATCAGGTATGATCTGATTTCTTTAAAGACTTAAACGGACATTAAAACAGCTCTTAATTGAACTTACTGGACATCATAATAAAAGTTGAAAGCTTTTGCACACAGCAGTTTCACTAAATTAGCTAATTATGCCTACTCAGGACTGAATTAATGTTCATTAATTATTTACATACTAGGTTTTGCTTTGTTTAGATTTTTCTGTACAGAAATCTTCACATGTCTTACTAAGTACCAATCTGCTGGAGCCTAAATATATTTATAATATATTGAGCATCTGTAACTATATAGATGACTAGCTGTTTATATTATCTATTTTTTTTAAAAAAATTAAAAACTGCAATGCTATGTTCCTGTCAGTCCAAGTGCCCATAATGACTGCTAACATTTTGTTGATTTTGTTGATTGTTTGTTTATCATTTAAACAAATGTTGGCCTTTCCTAACTGTAACATCATCAAGCTTTCCTTATCCACATTTAATGTGAAATAAAAAAAGAAATGGTACCTTACTGTTGTCTGTCTAGGCCAGGGCTGTCAGATGCTGACTGCATGCACAGTGCTGGAAACTCTTCTTCTGCACATTCTGAGAAGAAAAAATAATAATAAAAATTAAAAGGTGAAAACAATATGCAACTGCATTTATAGTGCTGGAAACTCAGCTTTTGCAGAAGAATTTTTTTTTAAATGCAAACAAAATTCAAAAAAGTTTTTAAAAAGATAGTGGCACCCATGGACCAGCACCGACCGAACTGGTTCTGTGATGTCATCATGATGTCACTAGTGGGTTGCTATTGGTTTAACTGATCCAGTCCAAACCGGGAGGAACCCACCTCTGGCGTTGACCTTGACATACCTACCCTGGCCATGCCCACTCCATCCATCCACTCCCAAGGTCAAATCCGACTCTGATGCGGCCCTCAGTGAAATCAAGTTGGTATAAGCAATGTCTATGTTTATTCAGCTAGCTTGACTTTGTCAAATAATACCTGACCGGTGACTTATCCCAGGCCCATTTTGCGGCAGGGCCAATGAGACACAGCCCTCGGCACAGCCGCCATCTTGAATGGCTGAGATCTCGTGAGATTTCGCGAGATCTCGGCCAACTTCGGGAGGCTTCGGCCTACCCGATGACATCATCCAGGGCGGAGCCTGCCAGCCCTATAAAAGGGCTGGGCAGGCTCCAGGGCCTCCTTTTTGCCTTGGACAACGTTGAAGCGAACACCCACCCGCCCTCCCTATCTTTCAGTGTGCCAATGAGGGTCGCCCTTAGGGGGGCCGAATAGGAATTTTTGGCGGTCTCGGTACTTTCTGCGACCGTTTTTTCACCTATTCCACACTGCAGCGATGGATAGGCGGTTAGGGGGTGCTTCACCCCCTGTTTAGGCTAATTGGCTTACTTCTGGTCATTTGGGTAGGCAGGTTAGGGGCGGAAAACTGGGGGGTGGTTTAGCAACTGCGTGTTCTCCGTTGGGCATCTTTGGGGATGATTGACAGGTTCTCTCCAAAGGCTCATGGTGGAAGTGACCTGAGCAATTGGGGGGAACCTGTCTTTGGGTCCCGCCCATTTCCTTCCCCTTGTAGGGGTGAGAAGGCGGGACCTCCCACATGCAGGTGCATGGCAGTGAGTCAGGTGAGGGCATGGCCCCTCACCTGGATCAGCATGGAGCTACGCCCAGAAGTTGCCCCAGAAGTTTTTCTGATGTCATTTTCCACCCCGGAAGCAATTGTTTGACCCTGCGGGTCCTTGTTAGGGTTATAGTTAATTTATGCTAATTTATTTGGATAAATTATGCAAATTTAATTAATAAAAATGACCCATTTTAAATCCAGCTCTTTGTGTCCGTGTCGTTACTCCGCCTCTGCGGCAAAGGCTAGCAGATATATTAAGATCACATAATTTGATTGGTGATAATCTGAATTAGGGCTTCTGTGCCTTTGTATGTTGGACTGATTAGATTATTTTGCAATGATCATTAGATTGATGTTTGATTGCCTGTTTCTTATAGGTTTGTGCTGCTTTAGCTATCACCTTTTTGACCTTCTCCCAGGGGCTCCTTGGGTATTCTGGATTGGGGCAAAGTCCATGCTGTTCACTACCTTGAATGAGGTTAGTCCGGTTAGTCATAAATCAAATTGTTCAATTAATCACATTGGCAGGTTGTGACCCACATACGCCTTTTTCTGACTCTGGTAGCCTAGTAAAAGAAACATTTGTGGAATGCATTTTCAGTTAGGAAAACAGCCTTCCTCCAGCTTCCCCCCCCTCCTTTTTATGGCAACTTAAAATGTTTGTGAGTTGGCAAACTGAGCTTGTCAGATAGAAAGACTTGATAGTCTGGGTATGAGACAATGTTTGAGACAAAGACTTGATAGTCTGGGTTTGAGACAACGTGTGACAATCAATCACCCATTAACTTCCCCACTCCTGCCCACTTAACAATTTTTAAGCATGCAAATGCAAGTAGATAAATAGGTACCACTTCAGTGGGATGGTAACAATGTTCCATGTGGCTCGATGTAGAGCCATTCGGGCCACATGACTACAGAAATGTCTTTGAATAATGCTGGCTCCCCCAGCTAAGAAACAGAAATGGATAATGTGATTCATGACTAACCCCATTCAAGGTAGTGAACAGCACCTCGACAACTGCACCAGCTCTACAACTACAACGGGATAGGGAAAAACCTTAGCTTTACATCAGAATTGGCAAGCATAGTATTTATAATACCCCTTAACTTTATTAATGTTATGGACATATTTTATGCTCAGGATAGCTATTACCTGTAAAGCACGAATGATAATACTATTTAAAAACACCCCTTTATAAGCTTCTAACACTGTGCAGAATAAGTTCAGGTCAGGTTGATACAAGTTGCAGTTTACAATCAACCAAAACTTTAACAAAATCTCATCTAATCTACCTAATATAGGAAGGCAATATATCATCAAAATTCCGTAGAGCAATAAATTTCTTAAAGCATTCTTAAAGACTGGGAAGTTCAGGAAATTTCTAGTCTTGACTGGCAGGGTGTTCAAAACCCTCTTCACTTCTCATGGAATAGGGATTCACCGAACAATCTTTTTTAGGGATTACCTGGGTGTTCTGCCAGGCTCTCTGATAGAAACCTCCCGAAAATTCAAGGGTACAAATTTCAGACACACACATGTTTGAAAATTCAAAACAATGTTCTTTATCACAACATTCAAAAGAAACAAAGCACCCTTTTTGTATTGCAAAGAGCACTCTTCCCTAAAACAACCTTGTAGGCTGTACAAGTCCCTTAATCAGTCCTTAAGTACTTAGCTAGTAGCTGTGAAGAAATGTCACAGCCCTCCTTCTTTCAACAAAGTGAAACACACACACACTTTACTCTGCTTTGGTGTCAAAGGCGTGAAAAATCCACAAACAAAGTTCAGAAACAGCGAGACACGATCCTGAAGAACTGCGATCAGATAATCTTCCACAAGGGCCAAACCTATACGCTTCTATTTATATCAGCAGCACTAATTACTGGAGCCCCACCCAAACACAGGTGGCCTCTCTTATCTCCTGTAATATGTCCTCAATTGGTCTCTTCTACGCATAACTCTGTGCCTGCGTGGGTCCAAGACTTCCGCATCCAAATCAACCAAAGATAATGGAGATTGACTTCCTAGGCAGTGTACCAAGCCCCCCTCTTCCAAGTCACTCCCACCTTCTTCGTCCGAGGAAACTGCACTACCTGCCTCTGTCGGCAATAAAACAGGCCTATGACATGTTGAAGTTTCCCCTGCATCCACCTCCACATTCCCTGGGGCAGGAGCTGGGCCAGAGCCAACCACAACACTGGGGCAAGTCAAATGTGAGGGATGAATTGGATTTGGAGGGAAAAGAAGCAAGTGCAATGCATGTTGTATAAATAGACAGCAGATGAGAAGTGGCATTTGGGCTTGTTGAAGCTTCTAGATCATTTTCAAAGACAACCCTTCAAGTTTTGCTTTCAGTCAGAAAAAAATAAATAAAAAATCAAGATAATGGCCATGACTGCACAGTTAATAAAGGCCTACCATCTTGTTATGCATTGTACACACAAATTGCAAAACAAAAAGGAATGATTTGATCATTCTGATATTTTTGAAAAAAATACCTGCATATGCTTGTTGTCATCTGATTTCAGGAAACTACAGCAATGTACGTACATTTCTACAAGGGTAAGAACTCTGATGGATAGGAGTGAATGACAAAGAAATGAATACAAGGATATTGTTCATGGAAGAGACTTTGATTTATATACAGTATATTTTCAAGAATGTTAGTCAATACCAGGATTTTTTTTCACCTGAAAATATTCATCAACAGACTTTCCTCTCTGTTGTGTACTTTCTGTTATGTCAATTTTTCTTTGTATAAATAATTGAGATTGTAAAGGTCAGCAATATCTGGACAAACCCAACATTTCACACAGCCTTAGAAGAGAAAAATGTTTATCTTTCAAGAGACAACGGCATTCTATAAGCCTATAAATGTGTCTCATTACTTAAAAAGAAGCAATTAACAATGCAATAATTTGGAGGCTAACGATATTAGCACAGTCTCTGATTCTCTCTAACTTCTTTTGAAAAAATGTATTTATTTTTAAATTTGAATTAATTTGTCCAATCAAATTGTACCATTTACTTTAGATTTTGCAGAATTCTTCATTTAGTTTGTTGTGTTTTTCACAAATAAAAAAATAAATGTTTATCACTGTAACAAGTAGCTATATTGGAAATTCCGAGCATTATTTTCATCAATTACTAGTTGTTTCCCCTGCACAGAGCACGTGAACAACTTATTTCAGGATTGTATTCAATTCCAGTGCTTATCTGTCATAATCTGTATTTTAAGTATCTTGGAAGTGGCATGCAACACCACCTGTAGATATATTGCCCAATTTGGCATAGTATTAAACATGGATTAAACAGACTTCAACTGTTTGTATTTTCATCTTTTATATTAATTTGAAGACTTGTATCTCTCATGCTCTGTTCCATGGCTCTCAAATGAACATGTATATGTTATGCAAATCTATCATTGAGACTTCAGAAAAACACAATATTCCCTATTAACATTCTGAAAATAATTTTTCAATCTTTATTCATTCACGGAGAGGGGTGGCATACAAATCCAATAAATAAATAAATAAATAGACCAGAAGATAAACCACAAAAGTTGGAATTAATAAGGATAAAAAGAAAAATATAATTGTTCCAAAATATATAAGAAATGTTAGAGAAAATTAAGTCTACTGCACAAATTATAGAATAGTACTTGACAGTGGTCAAGGAAATAAAAGCAGAGTACAGTGTTCCCTCAATTTTCGCGGGGGATGTGTTCCGAGACTGCCCGCGAAAGTCGAATTTCCGCAAAGTAGAGATGCGGAACTAAATACACTATTTTTGGCTATGAACAGTATCACAAGCCATCCCTTAACACTTTAAACCCCTAAACTGCAATTTCGCATTCCCTTAGCAACCATTTAGATTATTACTCACCATGTTTATTTATTAAAGTTTATTAAAAAAAATATTTATTAAAGGCGGACTAAAGTTTGGCGATGACGGATGACATCATCGGGGGGGGGGAAACGTGGTATAGAGAAAAAAACAGCAAAGTATTTTTTAATTAATATTTTTGAAAAACCGTGGTATAGCCGTTTCGCGAAGTTCGAACCCGCGAAAATCGAGGGACCACTGTAATCAAATAATAATTTAAGGGGTTACCATAAGGAAGAGAGAGCCAACACATCTGAAAGAAGGATGAGATGCAATGGATGGAAGCTAATCAAGAAAAGAACCAACCCAGAACTAAGGAGAAATTTCCTGATAGTTAGAACAATTAGTTAGAGCCGGAGTGGTGCAGCAGGTAGAGTGCTGTACTGAAGGCCACTGAAGCTGACTGTAGATCTGTAGGTCAGCGGTTCAAATCTCAACACCGGCTCAAGGTTGACTCAGCCTTCTATCTTTCCAAGGTGGGTAAAATGAGGACCTGGATTGTGGGGGCAATATGCTGGCACTGTTAAAGAGTGTTATTGCTAACATGTTGTAAGCCGCCCTGAGTCTAAGGAGAAGGGTGGCATAAAAATCTAATTAATTAATTAATTAATTAATTAATTAATTAATTAATTAATTAATCATTGAAATTATTTGCCTCTAGAAGTTGTGGGTGCTCCAACGCTGGAGGTTTTCAAGAAGAGATTGGACAACCATTTGTTTGAAATGTTATAGGGTTTCATGTCTGAGCAGGGAATTACAAGGTTTCTTCCAATTCTGTTATTCTGTTATTGCCCCACAAGCGGATTAAAAACGCTGAGACATATTGTGGATTAAATAAGGGTCATTTTATTAAATTAGCATAAATTTAAATAACGTAACTTTAAATACGTAAATTTAAATATTTAAATTCAACATAACTAAGGACCTGCAGAGGCCAAAACTAACGGGGCGGAAATTCCTGCCAGAAACTTCCTTGGCAACATTGGGCAAAAACTCCTTGCTGAACCAGGTGAAGGTAGCCACCTTCACCTGGATCTGAGCCACGCCCCTTCATCGTGTGGGAGGAGTTCACCCTCCAATCCCCATGGGAAATTGGATCCGGTGATTCCCATGGACATCCTCTCTCCAATCCCCAAAGTTGTTCCAACCTCTAGTTCCTGGAGAGGCGGTCCATCACCCTTTAAAGGATGCCCAAAGGAGCATGCGCAGTCGCTTCTAATTGCCCGTTTCCACCCCTAACCTGCCAAACCCCAATGACCAAAGGGAGGCCTATGCTGACATCTAAGTGTGCCGCACCCCCTAACCAATCCAGTCCGTACCGTCAGTGTGGAATAGGCGAAAAAATGGCCACCTCTAAAGGGGAGGCCGCAAAAAATTCCTATTCGGCCCCGAGGCGACCTCCTTAGGACACACTGTTAATAGCGAAGGGTGGGCAGGTGTTCGCTTCAGAAAGCTGCAGGCAAGGAGGAGGTCCTACTCAGATCGCCCTTAAATAGGATGATCCAGGACCTCACCTGTCTCCCAGGAGGCAGCGCGCCGACCTGGCACGCTGCCAGAAGCCAAATTTCCAGGTTTTTCGGAACCCGGAATTTCAGGCCTCAATAGAGCCGCGCGCAGTGTCCTCCTGCTCCGGGGGCAATTTCGGCCGGCGGTTTAAGCCACCGGTCATGCATTTCTCTCTGTTTTTAGAAAATCTGCAAACTTCTACTTTTTTGGTGAGGCAAGGGGAGATTCTTAACTATCGCATGCCTGTCCTTTCGGTCTTAATCTGAGTTGGAATTCTCTTATTCTGTCTCCTAAAATAAGACAATTGCAAACGATCAGCATATTTAGTAAAGAATGAAAGTAATTCCTGGCAAGTACCTGCACTGAGGTAGCAATATGAAATAGCTTATTCTATCAGAATAACAAAATCATTTTATATAGTCATTCAGTAGATGAATCACCCCAGGGGTGGGTTCTAACTTACCTTGCTGCCGATTCGTTTACTCCCATGTTGCATGGGTGCACTTTATGGGCACATGCATATGAAGTGCTACAAAATGGGGGAGCCAAAAAAAGGAGAGCCAAAAGTAAAATGGTGACACATGCGCAGTGCCGGAAACTCAGCTTCTGCACATGCTCAGAAGAAACAGGCATAACAGAAAAGAATTGAGAAACATTGAGCCAGTGCAATATAAACAGGTTTGGTTTGGGATTGCGGCGAGCATTTTGTTGGACCAAAAGTTGTTCAAAGTGATATGCATTTGTTCAAGAACCAGTGGTAAGCACATTACAAATATATGGGGAAAAGCACAACCTTTGGAAAGGTTGGAAGAGCCAAGGGGAAGAAATGTTTAACATTTGGCAGCAGGAATGCCCGATTTATTGGAGTAATTCCAACTAAATTGGAATTATGGGTGAATTTTCCACTTCAAAGCATTCACTATAGGATTGTAATACCAGTTTATCTATCAATCTGAAGCCCTAAAATACAAATAGTCATTTTCTTAAGATGTGTATAACACTTTCAAGTGTTCAAACCCCTCTACAAAGTCCTTCCAAAATTGCTGCAATATGCTTGATTCCACATCAAGAGAAGCTCCTGAGTCATCATCAAAAGTAGCTTGATGCATAATGTATTGCATTAAATCAGCCTGGAAGTTTTCAGAATATAGATCATGGTGAATAGTTTATGACTGTTCAAAAATAGTTGCAGCTGGTGAACCAGCCAAGCTGGCAAAAAGATGACACAGGGCCTCGATAGATCTTGGTAGAGCCCATAATATTTCTGTGCTCTTTTTGTTTTTGGCTTTGTCCCTTCTCCTTTGTTTCTGTGTGACTTGGTGAGAATCCCAGACAAGTAAAATCTATAACCATTCATGTTTTTTTAAAAATATAGATTCCTTGATTTAAGCCAGTATTATATTTGAACAGAAGCTGATGACACACCTAGTGTCTCTGTATTTGTTTGTTTTTTTGAATAGCCCATAACACAGCAACATTTAGCAAATGTTGCCACACGAATCCAAGCGACCAGTTAGGTCTCACAGAGTTGGCCTTCTCCGGGTCCCATCAACTAAACAATGTCGTTTGGCGGGACCCAGGGGAAGAGCCTTCTCTGTGGCGGCCCCGACCCTTTGGAACCAACTCCCCCCAGATATCAGAGTTGCCCCCACCCTCCTTGCCTTTCGTAAGCTCCTTAAAACCCACCTCTGTCGTCAGGCATGAGGGAATTGAGACTTCCCCTTCCCCTTAGGCTTATAAAATTTATGCATGGTATGTCAGTATATATGATTGGCTTCTTAAATTGGGGTTTTTAAAATTAACTTAAATATTAGATTTGTTTACATTGTATTACTATTGTTGTTAGCCGCCCCGAGTCTACGGAGAGGGGTGGCATACAAATCTGATAGATAGATAGATAGATAGATAGATAGGTGGGTAGGTAGGTAGGTAGGTAGGTAGGTATGTAGGTAGGTAGGTAGGTAGATAGATAGATAGATAGATAGATAGATAGATAGATAGATAGATAGATAGATAGAAATAGATAGATAGATGATAGATAGATAGATAGATAGATAGATAGATAGATAGATGATAGATAGATAGATAGATGATAGATAGATAGATAGATAGATAGATAGATAGATAGAAAGATAGATAGATAGATAGATAGATAGATAGATAGATAGATAGATAGATAGATAGATAGATAGATAGATAGATAGAAGATTGGATAAAATAAAAATAAATAACAGACAAGTTCCAAGTCCTTTCTGGAGATTTATACATATATCACTCGTGTTGAAGATTGCATATTTGTTTCTGAATGAATTATCAGTGATGGACTTCTCCCCAGTTTCACATTAGAAGCATTTTAAATAAAATATGGTTGCTTGCTCTCTTCTGCTGTGATTGAATGTGCAAAATAAACTCTTCCCTGTGGGAAAAAAGAGGCATCACAGTGACAGTTGCACCTCGCAGTCACGAAGGAGGCTCCCTGCACTCTGACAAGCAGGCAGTTCTTGATGAGAAACAAAGAGGTGGAAAAAAGATTAATGCCCTTTTTGACTTCACTCTAAATCCTTGAGGTATTATAGGAATGAGGCTTGTAACAACTTACTGTGTGCGTTTGCAGTGACCTGTATGGGTATCTGCTGCTGGCCTGATAGAACAGGCATGAATGATGTCAGGCTTCTCAACAGAAGCCAGCAATGCAGCAGAATTTCAATTAGTCAGGTGACAATCAGCTGCAACCCCTGAGGAATGAGGAACTAGATCTGATATTGACAGCCCTCCCTGCTGGCCCTAGGAAGCTTAACTGTGACACCACTCATGCCAGATGAACAATGTTATGTCCCTGCAACTATGGCTATTTGGATTTCTTCTCTTCTTTTCTTTGACTTCCAAGGAATGTCTCCAATGGACTGAAAAATATTTTGCATGATTTACTTACTCTGCAAACCGGTAAACAGAAAAAGGGGTCTAGCGGAAAGTGCCTACCCAACAAAAGAGAGGAAGAAGCAGCTGAAGATTCCTCTCTTGTTATCTTTTCTTCTTAAGAAGAAAAACAAGAGGTATAATTTGGCACAGCAGCATTCATGTGAACTGGAAGCCGTTCTAAGGTTTTGCTATTTTCCCTCTTTTTCATCTATAAGCTTTTGCTCATCTGTCGTCCCACCAGTGTTGGGCCTTTGATAGTGACAGGAAGAAATTAGTTAAATAAAGTATTTTCCACATCTATTTGTATTTGTATTTATTAGATTTGTATGCCACCCCTCTCTGAAGAAGGGAAAGCTGTATTTCTTGAAACTTTCTGTATTCTCCATATTTTGGGGGCGTAAAACATGACAATAGTCAAACTGGCAGTAATTTGTTTGTATATAATTAGATAGTAATGCATACAGTATAGATATATGCATTCACAGTATATTTTAATATAGTTATATGAATCTATGGTCTTTTTTTTCAAAGACTGTGTGCTGATTGACTTTCTACAATTTCTTCTCTTGCAGGGATGTCTGGAAATAGAGCAAGAGATTTTTTTTAAAAAAAAGATCAGTTAATTGGTTATGCAGTCAATTTATTTTACGTCTGATTGATGGTTTTTGATGTTCTCACTTCATCACATTTTGGGCCTTAAAGATATCCCAGGAGCTCCAGAGGTAAATGATTTGGAGTGTTGGTAAGTGCAGACATTAAACCCCTGGTTTTTCTTTTAAATTTCCCTGGATTGGATCTCAAACCAGATCCATCAAGACATCATAGGAACATCAATGGCAGGGGTGTCAAACTCAATTTCATTGAGGTTTGCATTAGGATATGCTTGACTTTAGAGGACTGGTAGTTCATGGGATGTGGCTAGGGGGTCATGATGGCATGGGCAGGCTCTGTGTGGGCATGGTGGGCATGGAATGGGTGGGCATGAAATGGGCTTGTGTTGGGGGCCACCTATGGTGGCCAAGTGCTAAGGCAGAACTTACCTCAGACCCTTCCTCACTCTCATGATAATCACCTTCCTTCCTTCCTTCCTTCCTTCCTTCCTTCCTTCCTTATTTTCTTTTTCCTTCCATCATCACTATCCTTTCTTCTTCCTTCCCCTCTTTCTTTATTTTTCTTTATTCCCATCTTCCCTTCTTTTTCGTTGTCTTTGTCTTTCCCTTTATCCTTTCCTGTCCTTTCTTGCAAGCTCCATTTTCAGCCTGCATGGCCTCTCACAGACCTTTGCCAGCAAAAAATGGAACCTGGATCCTGAAGCCTGGAACCTTTACTCCTCCTGAAATAATCCGAGTAAACGGCTCTGAGTTAAAACGCTTTATTCTTTTCACAGAGAAACAACAGCCGCGGCTTACTTTCACTGCCGAATGCAATCTGACAGGAGACGCGTAAGCCCGGTAGCACAGGAAAACTTTCGCCCGGCAACAAGCGACGCCTGACAGCTCTTTAGTTTGGCGCCCAAAGCCCAGCGGCCAATCAGAGGTAAGTAACAGTCCTGTCTGATTCTAATGACTTTTGCTTAACAATAACTCTTTAACTAAATTCCCTGGTAACAGAAACTTCTGGATTTAACATCCCTCCCCCTTCTGGTTGATTTATTACAGATGTTCACTCTGATAAATATGTAATAAATTCGTCCAAACGGGCTGGTCTTCTGGGTGCCCGCTCAGACCTTCGTGGGTCTTGGAGGACCTGGGTATCCACCGATGAAGAGGGCTCTTCCGGATGGGACTGTCCAGCACCCCCATGGCTGGAGCCTTGCGGAGCTGCAGCTGCGCTGGCTTGACTAGTAAATCCAGGTAAGTCCCAGTCTATTTGTTCCTGGTTCCTAGTAGGTCTTGAGTAATTTCCTGTGGGGTGTGAAGGAGGAGAGGCCCCATTACTTATGGCAGCCATATTGTCCCTTATACTGGCAGATGCCAATCTCCCTCTAATGTGATCTATGTGCCTCTTCCAGAGGCGGCCATCACTTAGGGCAATTGTATATGTTTTTGGACCGGTTTGTTCTGTGACTATTCCACTCTCCCACAATGTGCCCTTATCAAAATTTTTAACATACACGTTTTGACCGATACATACCGAGCGTTCCGGAGTGGTGACATTTACCGTTTTTAACTGGACATAGGCTGGGTGCAGCCTATCCAATGGTGACCTTAACTTCCTCCCCATCAGTAATTCAGCCGGGCTTCTATTTGTAGTCATACTTGGTGTTATATGTTGCATTAAAAGGAAAGTGTCCAGTCTGCCTTGAATTTCCCCTGGGGATGATCTTTTGATGGCCTCTTTGGCCACTCGGACATACCTTTCAGCCATCCCATTAGCCCACGCTGCGTGGACTGAGACCAAAGCATGTTTCACCCCCAACCCGGCGAGGAACATTTCAAACTCCCTCGAAGTAAATTGGGGCCCATTATCCGATACCAGAACATCTGGACACCCATGTGTCGCAAACAATCTCCTCAACACCTTTGACACTGATGTTGTTGTAGTGGACCCTAGTAACAGTATCTCCAGCCACTTGGAGTATGCATCCACCACTATTAAGAACATGTTATTGTTCACTGGCCCCGCTAGGTCGATATGTATTCTTGACCACGGGCCCCTAGGGGTGTCCCACTGTGCAGGGGTGGTTTTGGGAGGATTTGGTCTGGTCTCCTGACAGGACTTACATGTAGCAACCCAGTCCTCTATAGCCCTGTCCAGCCCTGGCCACCATAAATACCCCCTAGCCAAGGCCTTCATCCTGACCACCCCGGGGTGTCCTTGATGCAGCAGCTGCATCACTTGGGGCCTTAGGGAATGGGGGATGACTACCCTATCACCCCATAACACACATTCATGCATCACCGACAGTTCTAGCCGTTTTGTCTTAAACTCACCTACTATTGGGTCATCCCCATTGGCTGGCCATCCTTTTAGAATATAGTGAAGGACTCTTCCTAAGACAGGGTCCAGTTTTGTTTCCTTGGCTACCTCTTCTGCTGTCACGAGGGATGGATTGCCTAAGTCAATTAAGAGGACATCTCCAGCAGGGGCTGGATCTACCACCTGCTGACCCAAGGGGCAGCGGCTCAAGGCATCAGCATGATTAATTTGAGAGCCACCTTTATGCACTAGAATATAATCATAGCCAGCTAAAAATATAGCCCACCTGGACATGCGGGGGGACATGAATGGAGGGGTAGGTTTCCCAGTGGCTAATAATCCCAGCAACGGTTTGTGGTCAGTAATCAATTGGAAAGGGCGGCCCAACAAATAATTATGGAATCGGGGTAGACATAATGACTCAAGGAGAAAAAGCAGTCCTCAAGACCCTCGTCGCCAATGAAATAATCCGAGTAAACGGCTCTGAGTTAAAACGCTTTATTCTTTTCACAGAGAAACAACAGCCGCGGCTTACTTTCACTGCCGAATGCAATCTGACAGGAGACGCGTAAGCCCGGTAGCACAGGAAAACTTTCGCCCGGCAACAAGCGACGCCTGACAGCTCTTTAGTTTGGCGCCCAAAGCCCAGCGGCCAATCAGAGGTAAGTAACAGTCCTGTCTGATTCTAATGACTTTTGCTTAACAATAACTCTTTAACTAAATTCCCTGGTAACAGAAACTTCTGGATTTAACATCTCCAATCTCTGTTTTCACTAGCAGAGGCACCCAAAAGCTCTCTTTCCACTAGCAAAGCACCAGTCCTTTGCTTTTCACAGGCTGGCCCCACAGGCTAGATCTAAGCACACCGGATCAGGCCTGTGAGCCATGAGTTTAACATTCCTGATCTATGGTGTTCCTCCTTCTTTTATAGTCTTCTGCTAATTATAATTGAGGTCTCATGTTTTCTCTTTTCAAGCCAAACTATTGATTAATTTTATGCAGAAATCAAGTTAAATAGAGATTAGTTGCAATTTTAAATATTCAAATGTTTACTCACTTGAATTTGAACATACATTAAAAACTTTATGTCCTTGTTGCTGCTTGGATAAATTGATGATTTGTCTTACTTTCATTTGTACTAGGCAAATCTCCACATGCAAAGATTGTGTCTATTATTACATGTTAGCTAACATTAAATGAGTAAGAATTTATCTTTAGTCATGCAGAGTTAACAAAGGATCATTATGTCAACTGGTGCACAATCCTATCTAGATGTCTTAGATGAGTAACAAAAGGTATGGACAGAATGGCAGAAAAATAAAATAAGAACGTCTTCCATTTTCTCCTCTGCAGAGAAAACCATGATCTGACACCATGTGTATAATTCCTGTATGTGAACAACAGCAAACAAACAATTCCTCTCACATAGCAAACAATTAATAAAATACGCATGGAGGTATTCTAAAAAATTCAGTCTTAAGGGCTTGCATTCTTTGGCCTGCTGCCTTTTTGCCCACATTGTCATGAGCAATTATCTCTGAAACTTAAAATAATCTTACCACATGGCTGCACCTTGTCACAAGAGCCCATGATTGTTGCTTCTGAGCGTCATTTATTGTTAGTGATGTTGTAACCATGTGCTGTTCCTTTTAAAAGACCTCTCAATTTTTGTATGCAACATTGAGCTAATAGTCCTGGTTTGCAATTACTCGTTTTTCAAAGCTAAGCCTTGGGGACATTTATGATACAATATAATGTTGAGAAAGATTGAGTTATTTAAAGAAGTGAATGAATGCATTGTGTTGTAAATTTTAATTTTATGCACTGGAGCTTAGGAAGCATTCCAAAGGCTGATTCTTTTCTTAGATTGAAGTGAACACCATCACTAAATCACTGCAAGCCATCATGTTCTTTTGATATAGCAAAGCAAAAGAACTGTCGTGGAGTCACCTTTTAGACTAGGATATTACAATACAAGCATCAGAAGAATATTCCTACTCCCCTGCACCCACACCGCACTAGCACAATGCAATTTAAAATGTAACTACTCTATCTTGGAGTTGTCACCAGTATCCCTGAAGAAAAACTTCAAAGTGATAATGGAGATTTTTACCCAGGAGAAACACCTTTACTCAGGAACACTGAAGTCAGAAGACTATCTTTGTAATAAGTCTCTCTGCTTTAAATTATTTACTTTAAGGATATGTGACAGATTTGGAAGAAATCCAGTTCATGAAGCAAAAGAGAGTTTTACTAACCTGGGAAAACTGTATAGTTTGTCTATATAGTTTAAGTGGGGCATGATGGCTCAGCAGTTAAAGATGTTGAACTTGTTAGTTGGAAAGCTAACAGACCAGTTCAAGACCCGAGCACAATGTAATGGAGTGAATTCCCGTTACTTGCCCCAGTTCCTGCTCTCCTAGAAGTTTGAAAGCATGCAAATGCAAGTAGATAAATAGATGTTATGTGTGCCTTGGCATATAGTCATGCTGGCCACATGACTATGGAAGTGTCTTCCGACAACATTGGCTCTCAGCATTGGCTTAGAATCAGATACAACCAACAGGTGAAACCTTTCCCTTTATATAGTTTAAGTCAACTCCATACTGATTCTGTGCCTCCATAAATTCATTCCTACTCTATTTCTATGAATTCCTGTCATATTATGAAGGGAGATGTCACAAAAAAAAGAGAATAAAAACTGTCTTAGGTCTAACACTATGGTGTGGAGCGAGCCCCAGGCTTTAATAATTCACAGATGTCCTCAATTCAGAGTTACTTCTAATTCCTCAACCATAGCCTTGAAGGATATAAAAATCTTGAGCTTTCACAAAGATCTGTGGTTTGCCATTCTCTTCACCTTATTTGAAGTGTCTCACCAAATCACTTTTGTGATTATTAGATCACATTATTAATCGCTTTTGTGATTATTAGATTATCTGATCTAATCTGTTTTAAATTATGACATCTTAAATGTAATTAATTACCCAGCTGCTGTGGCCTAGAGGTGGAGCTCTTGCCTTACAATCAAGACGTTGTGAGTTCTATCCAAGATAGAGGCAGATGTAAGGATCTCCTGCTTGGGCATGTTAGACTAGATGACCTGCGGGGTCCCTTCTAATTCTGTTAATCTGATGAAAATAAAGCACAGTTAGATAATTTCCCAGCAATCATGAATGGGTATCATCATTTCTTGGGAACTTCCATTCTCTTTGCATAAAATCCATATATCGGTACTTGGACATTTCTTAGAGTACATTTTGTCTCAAATAACCCCATCACAATGTAAAATTTAAACCAAACAAGTAAACAAATAGGCAGTTCAAAAATGTTGCTTAAATTTTATGCGCAGAACATTGTGAAATGAAGCACATTAAAGACTAGTTTTCCTAGAAATTGCAAATAATGATAAGAGAATCAAGGCTGGATGAGAAGGGGCCAGGCTTACCACACAAACTTGTGCCAATTATGAAGGCTACAGAAGGGCATCCCAGGTTTTTGTGAATTAAGAGCTAGATTGGGAAGAGGAAAATGGCTTCCAAGCAGAGATAATCAACTTTAATTTTTTCCTTGCAATCTAAAGTTGCATTCCATCTGTAATAATGTCAAATGATCTTGTAAGTGTGAATCCCTAAGAATGAATTTTATTCTTCCAATGAAATGTTCAGCAACAGCTAAAAGCCAACTAAAAGCATTTTGTTTCTTGTTTTGTCTGACTAAGCCAACCTATGTTGTTATGTGAGATGGCTGTTTTCACATAAGTGGAACATTTTGCACCACAGAAGTGATGTTTCACCTTGTCAAAGCAGGAAGGTGAAACAATTTGCAAAAAGGAGGTTTCCTTTGACAAAAAGTTTATATGAAGCCTCCTTTTGAAGCTGCATCAAGAAGCAGCCGAGCCCCTTGCCAGCCTGCTTTGCTTCTGCTGCTCTGAGGTCTCATACAGTCAAGTGGAAGGGTGCATGTAGACAATCAATTGCACAGTCTTTTTAAAAGAATTGTTGGATGAGGTCTTGGAGCAACACAAACCTTTGCTTTGCCTATAGAACTGGATGGGTGGAGGGAATTGGATATTACAAAGCAGTTTTACACCACCATTTATCATTGTGAAGCATAATCTTGAAACTTTGAATAGCCTTATAAATTAATACTTTACCATTAATACTTTATTTATTTCTTCCTTTATGTGTTCCTTGCTTGCAGAGCATTGTTCCTTTCCACAGAGTATATATTCTACTGCTTTGTCAATGTTCAAACAAAAGTAGAAAACATTTAACATTCTGGAAGCATTTATCAATTCTTTAGCTAAGATTCATTTCTGAAAATATCCATCATTTTATTCAATGACATGTACTTTGAAAAACAGTTAACAGAGTACTTTTTATATTCTGGACTTTGTCTAAAATCTCATCCATACGCTTTTATCTGTAGGTGTTGAGCAGTGGTGGGTTCCTACTGGTATGGTCCACCCTGCCGTTCCAGTAACAGCCCACAGATTGCATAATTGGCATGTGATGGTTCCGGTACTGTCTTTTCCGGGGCGATGTGTGTGCCATCTTTTTTCCTAAACTTTTTGCCTTTATTTTTTTGCTTCCTGGGCATGTGCAGAAGCAAAATCTCACAAGGGGATGGTTGTGCGTGTGAGATTTCAATGATTTGGGCATGTACCAGAAGAAAAAGAAAATGCCAAAATTGCATGTGTGAGAGCATCATCAAGGTATCAAGGTAAGAGGAGCTGTCCTTGGTGCTGAGCATTCATCAATATTAGGACAATGCATGCATAACTAGAATAAGACCAGATACAGTATAAGGTAACATAATAGCTCAAACGGACATCTCTATCTTCTTGAAACCTATAATTTCTTCAGATAACTTTCCTAGAAAAATAAGTATTACAATTTGGGAAAGGAACATTTCAGGTAGTATCAAGTAGTATAAAATTATAAAGCCATAAATATCAGTACAATCAAACCAGACATTCAATCATTTATCATAGACCCTGTAGAAGAAGGGGTCGCATACAAGCCCAATAAATAAATAAATAAAATAAGAACTCAATCTTCAAAGGTATTTGGAACTGCACTTAGAAACTTTTAAGAAATCCAAAAGGTACTTGTTTAAAAATTTCCTACCATCCAGTCAGAGCTGAAGATGTTTCCTGAATGAGAAGTGAAACGTCTTCAAGAAAAACCAAAAATTCCAGTTCCTTGTTGGAAAAAACAACAACATTGGGATCTAAATGACTCAGAATCTTCATAGACATTTAATTTCTAAGAAGATTGTGCACTATTGAAAGCCCAGGTATTAACAGAAATCATAGTAATAGATATGAGATAACATTACATTGCTGAATCATGGATTAATTAAAAGTGCTATTCAGAGGCAACCACAGTAGAACATATTGCAATAATCTAAGTGGTGCCAACTGGTTATAGTTGATACATTCCCCTTACTGTGGCCTGCCAGCAGCCAGTCAGCTGGCAGCAAAGTCGGACAGTGAGGAGGTTGGGGAGGAACATGGGCCAATCCCTGGGACTCAGAAAAGTTCGGACAAGAGTTCTGCGTCAGAGGCAAAGAGGGAGCTAGACAGCAGTGAGACAGAGGAACAGCTGGAGCCTGTTCCCAGTGTGCACATGCACAGAGCTGCCAGAAGACAAGAACAATTAAGAAAGCAGGGCCAACTTGGGAGTAAAGCCACACCCTGGAAATGATTGGTCCCTGACATAGGAAACAAAAGGAGTGAACGGAGCTTGAGCTTTTGCAGGAAACAATTAGTTTCCTTTGATTTTTTCAAGTTCTGTTTCTGACTCTAATAGACTGCATCTATTATACCTGCATCTGGAAACTAGTTCTCTGGCAGCGTTCCAAGTGAGATAAGGTTTGTGTTGAAAAATATTCATCTGAAAGACTGTTTGCCAAGCCTTGTGGACTATAAATGAAAGGAATTCCCAGCTATGGGAACACCCCTTCCACAATCATTAGCACTATAAGCAGGGGTGGGCTGCTGCCTGGACGAGGGGGAATGCACTGGGGCAGCAAAAATGGAGCTCTACCCCAGAGCACTCAATTAGCACTGAAAGATGTTGAAAGAAAATGCAGGACGTCCTGGTACTAAAAAAATTGGTAGCCCTTCACTGACTATGATAGAATAGAATTTTTTTTTTATTGGCCAAGTGTGATTGGACACACACGGAATCTGTCTTGGTGCATATGCTCTCAGTGTACATAAAATAAAATATACATTTGTCAAGAATCATGTGGTACAACACTTAATGATTGTCATAGGGGTCAAATAAGTAATGAAGAAGCAATATTAATAAAAATCTTAGGATATAAGCAACAAGTTACAGTTATACAGTCAACATGGGATAAAATGGGTGAAAGGAATGATGAGAAAAACTAGTAGAATAGAAGTGCAGATTTAGTAGAAAGTCTGACAGTGTTGAGGGAATTATTTGTTTAGTAGAGTGATGGCGTTCGGAAAAAAACCTGTTCTTGTGTCTAGTTGTCTTGGTGTGCAGTGCTCTGTAGCGACATTTTGAGGGTAGGAGTTGAAACAATTTGTGTCCAGGATGTGAGGGGTCAGTAAATATTTTCCCCGCCCTCTTTTTGACTCGTGCAGTATACAGGTCCTCAATGGAAGGCAGGTTGGCAGCAATTGTTTTTTCTGCAGTTCTGATTATCCTCTGAAGTCTGTGTTGATCCTGTTGGGTTGCAGCACCAAACCAGACAGTTATAGAGGTGCAGATGACAGACTCAATGATTCCTCTGTAGAACTGTATCAGCAGCTCCTTGGGCAGTTTGAGCTTCCTGAGCTGGCGCAGAAAGAACAATCATTCTACTATTGGCACAGGAAGCAATAAACATCTATCAACATTAGTCACCATAGATAATCTGACCTTCCCAGGTGACTAGTTCCCTTTCATCGAACCTAACTATTACTATAACTACTAGCAGATAAATTCACAGCTTCTTGGATTTTTGTCTAAAACCAAGTGCAGCAATTTAGAGTTTTAGAAGTTCTTTTCTGTTTGTTTTGAAGCAACATTTATCATACCCATCAAACATCCATATATATGAAGACAGATAAAATTGATGGAATTATGCCCAGAAACTAATAGAAGTTTAGAACAGCTTCTTAAGAATAAGTAGTATACATTTCTCTCCAGCCAACTGCCATTAGCACTTTAGCAGCTGTGTTTAAGACAAATTGATGTTTTAAAGAATCCTAATGCTGGTGTGATCCTCACAGCTTGATAAATCATTGATTTCACAGAGATAGTAAAATAAGGATGCAAACACAGTGTATAGAAGGTGTTAGGCAACAGATTCTAGCCAATATAATCTAGATTATTTTCCTCACAACGCCAGTAAAGCAATTTTAAAAAGCATATTTTGCCTTCTTCTTTCGCACATAATACACACTGTACTTATACAAAGTTAGTCATTGGATAGAAATATTTGGCAATGGTAGAGTATAATCTTGAAAAAAGATAAGAAGGATTAGATGTGCTAGAAATTGAATAGGAGTGCCCTGGGAAAATCCAGGGTGATAGTTTAAGTTTGGATATTGAAAGACATCTCAGAAGAAGGCAATTTTATTTATTTATTTATTTACTGGACTTGTATGCTGCCCCTCTCCGTAAACTTGGGGCGGCTAACAACAGTAGTACAAAACAGCATGTAAATCCAATACTAAAACAGCTCAAAAACCCGTATTTGTAAAACCAAACATACATACAAACAAACATACCATGCATAAATTGTAAAGGCCTAAGGGGGAAGAATATCTCAGTTCTCCCATGCCTGACAGCAGAGGTGGGTTTTAAGGAGCTTATGAAAAGTGAGGAGGAGGGCAATTCTAATCTCCGGGGGGAGTTGGTTCCAGAGGGCCGGGGCCACCACAGAGAAGGCTCTTCCCCATGGGCCCCGTCAAATGACATTGTTTTGTTGACGGGACCCAGAGAAGACCCACTCTGTGGGACCTAACCGGTCGCTGGGATTCGTGCCGCAGAAGGCGGTCTCGTAGATAACCTGGTCCGGTGCCCTGAAGGGCTTTATAGGCAATGACCAACACTTTGAATTGTGACTGGAAATTGATCGGCAACCAATGCAGACTGCGGAGTGTTGGTGTTACATGGGCATTTTTGGGAAAGCCCATGACACCTGGGCAGATCATAATCCGATTACTATAACTTGGCAAGGAACAAAAAAAGGTTATAAGAGATGGTCATTGAACACAAATTTACTACACGATGAGAAATATATAAAGATGATTAACAGAGAAATAAAATTATTTTTAGAAGAAAATAGGAAACAACCCACTACAACACAAATACTGTGGGACACACTAAAGGCATACACGAGAGGAATAACAATATCATATGCAGCCAAAAAATCAAAGGAAGAAAGAGCAGAACACAACTACCACACAAATAGAATAGTAAATTTGGAAAAAATCCTCCAACAAGACCCCACAAATAATCAAACAATAAACCTACTAAGAGAAGCCAAATATAAAATAAATACTTTAGAACAACAAGAACTTGCCAAAGATATAAAATATTTAAAACAAAAACACTTTGAATCGGCCAACAAACCGGGTAGATGGCTCTCGCAAAAAATTAAAAAAGCAAGAAGCGATAAACTAATCTATCACTTAGAAGATAAAAACGGAATATTACAATACGATGAACAGCAGAAAAAAGAAATAGTGAAAGATTACTACCAAAATTTATATAAAGAGGAATCAGTAGAAAGCACTAAAATTGCCAAATATATAAATGAGAATAATATACTAAAGATAGAAGAGCCAGATAAACAACTTTTAAACATGAAAATAACTCTACAGGAAATTCAATTGGCCTTAAAAAAACAAAAAAATAATAAAACGCCAGGACCAGACGGACTTCCAGGAGAATTTTATAAATATAATAAAGAATTATTTGAACCTATACTACTAGATATTTACAACGAAATCCTGGAACAAGCTAAAATCCCGAATACTTGGAGGGAATCATATATCACAATGATACCTAAAGAAGGCCTGGACAAACAAAAAATAAGAAATTACAGACCAATATCCTTACTAAACGCGGATTACAAGATTTTTATGGCAATTCTCTCAGAAAGATTAAAAAATATATTAAATAAAATAATCAGCCCGGACCAAAACGGATTCCTACCTAACAGACAAATTTCAAATTGTACGAGGACAGTCCTAGATATCATAGAATACTGTGAAGTCCATCCAGGAGAACAAGTAGCCCTGGCATTCCTGGACGCACAAAAAGCTTTCGATAGCGTCAACTGGCAATACTTAATAGCTGTAATTAAAGAATTGAAACTGGGAACCAAATTCGAAAATATCATTAAAAATACTTATACAACACAATCAGCCAGAGCAATAATTAACAATGACATGACGGAACTAATTTCAATAGAAAAAGGGGTAAGACAGGGATGCCCAATGTCCCCTTTGTTATACATATTAACCCAGGAAATACTACTAAACAAAATTCGACTAAATAATGAAATAAAAGGAATTAAGATAAAAGATGAAGAATACAAATTACAGGCATACGCAGACGATATTGTACTTTTCCTAGAAGATCCTATAAGATCTGGCCCAGAATTAATCAGAGAAATAGAAATTTGTGGGGAACTCTCAGGACTAAAAATTAATAAGCAAAAAACGATGCTTATGACTAAGAATATGACTATAAAACAAATTAAAAAATTGGAAGAAATTACAAATCTACAAACCACAAAAAAAATTAAATACTTAGGACTAATACTATCAAATAAAACTTCATCTCTTAAAAAAGATAACTATAACAAACTCATACAAGAAACTAATAAAAACTTAGAAAAATGGAAAGATTTGCAACTATCCATGTTAGGTAGAATCGCGGTGATTAAAATGGACATCTTACCCAAATTCCTCTACCTTTTCCAAACTGCCCCTATTAATATCGAACAAATTTTTTTTAAAGAGATTAATAAAACTTTTTCAAAATTTATTTGGCAAAACAAAAAACCCAGAATTCAATTCAGATACCTCCAAGACACCAAAAACAGAGGAGGATTAGGACTCCCCGATCTGAAACAGTATTACACTGCAGCGTGCCTAACATGGCTAAAGGAGTGGATTAATCTTACTAATAAAAGAATACTGGTACTTGAGGGCCATGATCTACAGTTGGGGTGGCATGCCTATTTATGGAAAGACGATAAACAAAAACAAACTGTCTTTAATAAACACATGATAAGAAAATCTCTCCTTAAAACCTGGTATGAGACTAAAAGAAAATTTTACAACAAAATTCCTAGATGGCTATCTACCATGGAAGCCATAGTATATCCGAATTTAATAGACCCTACCAAGACCATAAAATATAAAGATATTTTACATCCAAATGGAGAAATTAAAACTAAACAAGAATTGGAAATACAAAATTATAGGATGGACGAGTGGACATATATGCAAATAAAATCAAGATATAATAAGGATAAACAAATACCAGGTATAGCAAATTCCACCCAAACTCTAGACAAGATCTTAACAGGAAACGCTGAAAAACAGATAACTAAACTATACCAGATTTTATTAGAACACGAGAAAGAAAAAGAGATGATTAAAAATCCAATGGTAGCCTGGGAGAAAAACCTACAAAGAAAAATCCATATAGCAGAATGGGAGAAAACATGGAATACAATAACCAAAATCACCCTATCATCAGCCTATAAAGAAAACTATTACAAACTATTTTACAGGTGGTATCTACCACCGGCAAGACTTGCCAAAATTTACCCAGCACTACAAAATGTATGTTGGAAATGCAATAAAGAAAAAGGAACTTTCTTCCATATGTGGTGGTCCTGCCCTAAAATCCAAAAAATTTGGGAAACAATTTACAAATGGTTAAAGGAAATCACGAAGGAGGAAATAGAGTACTCACCGGAGGGGATGCTACTCGGAATTTGGAAAAAATCTTACTCGAAACAAACCCTTTTTTTAGTGACTCACATAAATACAGCTACAAGAATTGCAATTGCGCAAACATGGAAGAACAAACAGACCCCCAATATAAATTTAATAATAGAAAAAATATATACATGTGCAGAAATGGATAAATTGACAAACCTACTTAAGGGAAACAGAATCAACGAATCTAAAAGCATGTGGAACAATTGGCACGAGTGGATTCAAAGGAAAAGATTTGTATAACCTTATACAAAATAGCAGTACAAACCTTAAAAAAAAAAAAATGAAAATACCATCTGAATGTTTTTACCCTGTTTTGCATTGCATAGTATTAAGTTATTATTATCCATATAACAACTGTAACCGGTAAAAAAGTTGGATAAGACCTGTAAACTGTATAAACAAATTGTGATATATGTATCTATAAAACAATAAAAAGATTTGCAAAAAAAAAAAAAAAAAAGGTAGCCCCATGTAGAGAGCATTACAGTAGTCGAGCCTCGAGGTGATGAGGGCATGAGTGACTGTGAGCTGTGACTCCCGGTCCAAATAGGGCCGCAACTGGTGCACCAGGCGAACCTGGGCAAACGCCCCCCCTCACCACAGCTGAAAGATGTTTCTCTCATGTGAGCTGTGGATCGAGGAGGACGCCCAAGTTGCGGACCCTCTCCGAGAGGGTCAATAATTCCCCCCCAGGGTGATGGACGGACAGATGAAATTGTCCTTGGGAGGCAACACCCACAGCCATTCCGTATTATCAGGGTTGAGTTTGAGTCTGTTGACACCCATCCAGGCCCCAACAGCCTCCAGACACCGGCACATCACTTCCACTTCTTCGTTGACTGGACATGGGGTGGAGATGTAAAGCTGGGTATCATCAGCGTACTGATGATACCTCACCCCATGCCCTTGGATGATCTCACCCAGCGGTTTCATGTAGATATTAAATAGCATAGATAAACCACTTTCATATTGTGGCCAACAAAAATGGTTATGTCTTCAAGAAACATCAGACTGCATTGAAAGGATATTTAAATGGCTTAAATGGCAAATGGGATTATTATTTTTTAATTTGCCATTGTGAAATCCTGAAAAAGTGAGGTCTTCACAGCACACATACATGAAACTAATGCCATGTATGTTGGTGTTATTTTATTGCAAATGTATAATCACTTACAAGATTGAAGGTGTCCTCTCTGCCTTTATCTTCCTGGGAATTAGGAGCAGGCTTATCTGAGATGTAATATAGTTACTAAGATGATGTAAGTGTAATGTGGGGGTGACCATGGAAAGTAGAATAAATAATCATAGCCAGAACAGTCAGATAAGAGTCTGCTTAACCCACGGAAGGTCAATGGGTATGGCAAATATCAGAAGTGACCTCACTTAGTTTTTTGGGCTATAAAGATGTCAGAGGAAAAAATAATATTCAGGCTTTCAAAGAGTTTATTAAAGTAACCTTACAATAAAATATAATTAGTTAGTCTGGGTAAGATTTTTATTTGGACTATTTTGTGAGGTCGACATAACAGAATCTGGAACCTTAGTAAGACAATTCTTTAAATTAACTTTTATTTGGCATGATTAACACAGATTTAGTGTCTGAGATATCCCCCCCCCTTCCTTAGGGGTGTGATTTTGCGACTGGTTTTTTTTCTACTATGTTCCTAGTGCCTGCTAGACATTCAATTACAGCTATTTCATTTTGGAGTAACAACCAAATCATAATTATTATTATTTATTTATTATTAGATTTGTATGCCGCCCCTCTCTGTAGACTCAGTTGATTTGATAAAGTTATCTGTCTGGAATATCTTGGAGGCAGAAACAGAATGTAGACGGAGAAAGCTTGAGGCAACTTTGTAAGAAATGATTTTCACCAGTCTGCCAATATGAAGAAATACAAAAGAAAAATTATCCTTGGACATTTAGGTTTATGAAGATTGAGGTGGCGGTGGAACAGGCAAGAAACAGTTATGAATAGATATAACAGTTTATTTCTGATCAATACATAATCTGATTATATATTATTATTATTATTATTATTATTATTATTATTATTATTATTATTATTATTATTAATTAGATTTGTATGCCGCCCCTCTCTGAAGACTCGGAGAGGGGCGGCATATATATCTTGCACCATCAAATCTAACTACTTCTTAGATACTTCTTAGATACTCAGGATGGGACTTTTTGTCTAGCAGCAGCCACTTTAGGAACACAGAATGGGCAAAGGAGGAACTCAATTGGGTCCCAATGCCCATGCTTCTCCAACAGTTTTCTTAATTCTCAAATAAACTGGCCAAGATCTAAGAGATGCCAGGTATGCTTCTGGAATTAGTTCAGTAATTCAATATGATGTTTGAGTTGAAAGAAGCTGATTAAAATAGAGACACCAATTAAAGAAGACCATCGACTTTCCCACATTTTTCAAAAAAGAAATGTTCCATCTCAGTTATCTTGGGAATAATCAAGCAAAAAAAATAATATGAAAAACAAAATATGAATTCCATCTCCTGAAAGCTCTCGGCATGGGATCAATTTATTAGATGGTTTAGGGCACATTGTTGTACTATAGCAGAAACTAAAGGTTTATCATACAGTTCAGTGTTTTCCAGCCAGGGTTCCGTGGAACCCAAGGGTTCCGCAAGGGCCAGCCAGGGGTTCCGCGACTTAATAAGAAGGCAAGGCAAGACAGGTCCCGCTTCAATCCCACCCACTTCTGCAGCAGGGCAGCCTCTTCCTCCATCTCATGTCCAGCAGATCAATCATACTCAGCAGCAGCAGCAGCCGCTAAACAGGTGGAGGAGTGGCAGCAGCGGCGGCATTGGTGCTGACAGCAGCACCCCTCTAGCCCCTCGCTGCAGCAGTGGGGCCAAAATACGGCTGTGACAGCAGGGGGAGGAGAGGGAAGAGGAGGAGATGGGAATGGTTGCCTCTCCAGCACTTCGGATGCAGAGTTTCCCAGTCCAGGGCCAAGGGGCGCCAGGCGGTTCAAGGTTATCTCCCGCTCCTCCTTATGTCTCCTTCCTGCACCTGCATACATGCCACCATGCTCGGCCAAGCGGCCAACTCATTATCTCCCTTTTCCCTGTGCAGGGCACTGTAAGAGAGCGCACCGTACTACTCCCCTCATGCTCGGGGCCTGAGAGGAAAGGAGGAGCAGAAGGCAGAGTGGAAGGTGTCCGCTCTGGCTTTGCCTTCACTCCAACCCTCTCACCGGCCCCTGCAGCCGCAAAAAAATGGGGAGGGAAAGTGGGTGGAATGGAACAAAGTCCTCCAGTTATTGCCCTGCTCAGGACCGGCATGCCTGGCACAGCCCCCCTCTCTCTGGCCCTCTCTCTGTTACTCTGCAGCCACGGACCCCCATGCAGTAGCAGCATTTGCTGATTCTGCCTCTATCCTCTAAGGCTGCATTACTATTACTATTAGTCTTTTCATCATTCCTATCACTGATCTCCCACTTACGACTATGACTGTAACTTGTTGCTTGTATCCTTAGGATTTATATTGATTGTTTCTTGATTGTTTATTTGACCCCTATGACAATAATTAAGTGTTGTACCTCATGATTCTTGACAAATATATCTTTTCTTTTCTGTACACTGAGAGCAAATGCACCAAAGACAAATTCCTTGTGTGTCCAATCACACAAGAATTCTATTTCAGCTTCAGGATGTACAGCAGTGTTTTTGAACCAGGGTTCCACCAGAAATCTGATGACACCAAAGGGTTCTCCTGAAGAAAAAAGGTTGAAAAACACTGATATAGTTAGTACAAAATGTTATTGCTAAATGTTATATTTTTTCACTCATTCTTTTAAAAATGACATTCAGAAATAAAGAAAAAATAATTAGTGGGGTAGTGGCATTTTCCCAATGACCTTTCCTGGTTTATATCAGGATAATATATGTAGATAATATCTCAGGCAGATTGCTTTCTACGAAAGTGCCATATTTTAGCCTTGAAGGGATTGAAATAATGTAACTTTTTGCATACTTTATAAGTTCTTCCTATAAAATTATGCACATTGGAACAAAAAGAAAGAAAAAGAAACATTTAAAAAGCACCTTGGAATAATATTAACAAAACTCAGGATTTTAAAACTAATATGGAACTTACATATTTAAATAACTTAATCCTCTATAGATACTCCAGCAATTGGCCAAGGAGTATTGGAGGAAGATACCATTATTTTGTGTAGTTAAGTACTTTTCCCCCTGCAAAGAAAAGGAACAATTAATTTTGCTACTCACTATTAATAACATATTCTAAATTCTGTTCCAGCTGAGCCACTTTGAAATACCTCATTTTCATGAAGTGTTAAGTGCTCATCCTTCTTGGATTGTCAGTCAACATATGGGAAGTCGTGAATCACAGAAATACCTGAATGCTTGGCTGAAAGGAATCTTTTATCAGGTTTTCACACTATATTTCCTTCATGGAAAATGTAAGAAAGTCAACTTCTTGGCTTGTGTTTTATGGCTCATACATTTTACTAGCATTTTAATGTGGAATGCTTTTGTCCAAAGTTGGCTGAGGAAGACAGATACCAGATTTTCACCATTTTTATTACATTACCTTTTGGAATTAACGCAAATTTAATTTATTGGAAGAAGGAGGAACAAGTTGCCCATGAACATTGTATCATTGGGGGGGGGAGTTCCTAAAGTCTGTCAACAATCACTGCAACAATCATTCACCAAAGTTTAATAGACTATATTTTATGTTGTGGTTAGCTCTGGCCCAGCTCCTGCCCCAAGGACTGTGGATGTGGGGGAGACATCCATATGCTGCAGGCCTGGTTTGCCCCAGGTGGAATCTGAAGATGAAGGCTCCTCTGACCAAGAAGACATGAGTCACAGGGAGGAGGAGAGTGTGGCAGACAGCTCAGAAGGACATCAATTATCTAGCTCCTCCTTGGATTCAGAACAAGTGTTAATGATACAGCCACGCATGTGGAGAGCGATGCATAGGCAACAACAACTGAGAGATTATTATCAAAGAAAATGAGGCCACCTGTGGTTGGGTGGGACTGTGGTAATTAGTGAGGCTGCTATAAATAGCAGCCTGTGGGTTTGGCCAATGTGGAGGATTATCTGATCGTTGTGTTTCATGACTGCTTTACTGACTGACTATTTGTGTGCTGATTTTTCCCTGCTTTGAAACTAAACCAGAGCAAAGTGTGTTTCACTTTGTGAAAGAAGGACTTTGAATTGCCTCACAGCTGCAAGCTAAGTATCACAGAATTGATAAGGGACTTGTATAAATTACCAGTTTGTTTGGAGACCAGTGCTCTTTGCTATACCAAAAGAGGGCTTAGTTTAAGTGAATTTTCATGATAAAGAACATTGTTTTGGATTTTCAAACGTGTGTGTGTCTGAAATTTGTACCTGTGAATTTTTGGGAGGATTCTACCAGAGAGCCCGACAGAACATTTTATAGTAAATTTTCATCATGTCTGGGGATGAAAGGTACATTTCTAACAGTAATGACAATAAAACAATAGATTTGTAAGATATCATTTAGGTCATTGAGTTTCATCCTATGCTTAGGGTAGGAACTTCTAAGAGAAGTCCATCAATTCTCTAGATACTGGTTCCACTGTTGAACTGTTCTTACATGAAAATATTATTTTCTAACATTCAATCTCATTCTGCTTTTCCTGTAACTGAAATCCATTACTTTGTGGAATGATGTAGAATAGATCTCATTCTTCTTTTGTGTGACATCCTTTGAAGGGTTTGAATAGTTCAATCACATCCTGCATCAGTCAGCTTTGCTCAGAGCTAAACATTCCCAGTTCTTTTAATAATTCTTTATAGGATTTAAGTCCTAATCCCCTCAAGACCTTTGTTATCCTTATCTTAATCTGTTCCAGTTTGTCCAAATCCATCTTAAAATATAGTATCATGAGTCTGATTAATTGTATTGCTCTGCTTTGAGTTCAGCAAGATGGGATCACAATTTCTTTTGGACCTGGAAGCAGTGACTGCACCAGGAGTATTTAAGGCTTTATTCTAAAGCTGTATAAGAAAGTAACACAGTGAAAGAATTCAAAAATGCACATACATCAACTATTAAACAGGGATATAATGTTCTATGCATCATTCACCCAACAAAAAGAGATCCACACCATTATCTAATTCGCCCCTGCCAATTGCTAACATTACTCTAATCCAAAATAACATAAAATTATTTCTCTGTGATGCTGGAGTAGATGTTCTACTCTTTTTATACAATAGCAAAGTGCATTTTCTGCTTTTTTGAAACCATTCCCTCCTGAAAGATCAATTTGCAATTTTGTTTTCCAGACAAACATAATTAAGCTTCTATGAAATCTTCTCAGAGTTCTCCTCTGTAGGCAGCGGTGCACTATGAGCCGGAATGCTAAATTGTGCTCGCTGCTGTGGCTCGTAAGTTCTTGTGGGACCAGCGCAATTTTGCTGCTGCACCTGTGGAGGTAGCAAAATCATGGACAGAGCCGCAGGCAAAATCTCGCTAAAACACAGGTGTGCGATTTCGCTACCTCCACAGGTGCAGCAGCAAAATCGCGCTGGTCCCGCAAGAGCTTACGAGCTGCACCGGCAAGCGCAATTTAGGGTTCCAGCTCGTAGCCTACCCCTGTCTGTAGGGTTCCCCTTGAAGAACTTGACCACTGCAACTGGTACATTATGCAACTGCCCAGATCAGTGATGCCACAGGTGGCACACAAAACCATATCTGGCCATTGCCCTAGTTCAGCGCCAACACGCATGTGCGCACCAGTCAGCTGTTTTTTGGCTCACACAGAGGCTCTAGGAGGGCATTTTTGACTTCCAGAGGGCCTCCGATGGGATGGGGGAGGAATTTTTTGCCCTCCTCAGGCTCCAGGGAAGCCTCTGGACCTTGGGAATAGTGAAAAACGGTCTACCAGGCCCACCAGAAGTTGGGAAAAGGGCTGTTTGTGGCCTCCAGAGTGCCTCATGGGGGCAGAGGAAGCAATTTTCACCCTCCCCAGGTCTTGAATTATGGGTGTGGGCACTTGCATAGGCATAATAGTGTGTGCATACGAGCTTTCAGCACACGAGGGAAAAAAGGTTTGCCATCATGGCCCCA
This sequence comes from Erythrolamprus reginae, assembly GCF_031021105.1. Lineage (NCBI taxonomy): Eukaryota > Metazoa > Chordata > Lepidosauria > Squamata > Dipsadidae > Erythrolamprus > Erythrolamprus reginae. The sequence continues at coordinate 26,035,985 of NC_091955.1, read as the reverse complement.
GATCAGTATGGGTTCACCAAGGTTTGCTTTATAGCACCTGAATCCAGGAACTGCACTGACTGAAAGTTATTTTCTATGAAAGATGGTGGTTGTCACCTTTAAAATCTTACCTCCTCAGGATCTCAATATCTTTGGCAATGCATTTTCTTAACTGGATCTGCCTTTCCAGTAAGATTGAACAAAGAAGCTCATTGGAGGTCTCATCCCACAGAGAAAGTGTCCGCAGTGGACCCAGAGTTGAGTCTTCTCAATGGTGTCCCTCCCCACCACCACATATCTCTTTATGAAATAGCTTGTTCCTAGTCTGTAGCGATTCTCAGTCATCCAGGTCAAGGTTGTCCCAAAGGCGCTTTTTCAGGAGGCAACTGGACTTTTTCTTTTGAAGATGTTTCACTTCTCCTCCAAGAATCTTCTTCAGCTCTGACAGGATAGTGGAGAATGGAAGGATTTATATATTCGTTGCTAGCAGCTGATCATCTGCATCCTTGTTCCCACTCATTTTGGAACACCATTTCCTCACATGCCTTTTCCATGGCTATAAATGCATGGCTGTTTAAGAAACATTTTGGAAGTGTTTTCCAGCTTGTTTCTCAACTATAAGTACTTTTATTGTTCTGAGATTGCCTGTGGATTTCTGTCTACTTTAAAAATCTTATTTATTATTGTAAGTCAATCAGAACATGCAGGACTTAATGGCATAGAATTTCAGTAAACAAAATAAAAATTTTCGGAGGAGATGCAGGCTGCCATCAGAGTTCAATATCGCCAAAAAGGCTTCTAGAGTTGTTAACCTGATCCTACGCAGCTTCTGCTCCGGCAATCTTACACTACTCACCAGAGCCTACAAAAGTTTTGCCAGACCAATCCTTGAATACAGTTCATCTGTTTGGAACCCATACCACATCTCAGACATCAAAACCCTAGAAAATGTCCAAAGATACTTCACCAGAAGAGCCCTTCACTCCTCCATTCGAAACAGAATGCCCTACGTAAGCAGACTATCAATCCTAGGTCTTGAAAGCTTAGAACTACGATGCTTAAAACACGATCTAAGTATTGCCCACAAAATCATATGCTGCAACATCCTGCCTGTCAATGACTACTTCAGCTTCAACCGCAACAACACAAGAGCATGCAACAAATTCAAACTTAATATTAATCGCTTCAAACTTGACTGTAAAAAATATGACTTTAGCAATCGAGTTGTCGAAGCGTAGACTCATTACCAGACTCAGTAGTGTCAACCCCTAACCCCCCAACATTTCTCCCTTAGACTATCCACGATTGACCTGTCCAGGTTCCTTAGAGGTCAGTAAGGAGCGTACATAAGTGCACTAGCCTGCCTTTTGTCCCCTGTCCAATTGTCTCTCCTTATCTCATATATCATATATATTTTCTTCCTTTCATATATCTTCTCCTCTACTTTTATATCTTTTCTTTATATATAATACCTCATGTCTATCCTCTTCAATATGTGTTGTGTATTGGACAAAATAAATAAAAAAAAATTAAAAAAAGTGTAGCAATATAAATGCATGACAGTGAACCTTTCACGACAGGAGTTGGGGTACACTGAAGAAAATTGGGGCTGAGAGGAAGAAAAACAGAAACAGAATCTTCAGAACCCCCTGTAAGTCTATGATTTGGAAGATTGTCCTGAAAAAACAAAAGGAAATGTGTTTGTTGAAAAAATATTGCAGTGTATTCAAGGTCTTAATTAACTGTATTTTGTAAGAAATCTACAGTAGTTTTTTTTAAAAAAAAGCTAAATTATTTTATTAAGAGTTTAATATATGCAGACCTCCAGATTCAGGGCTAAAATCTGTGACTGATAAGCAATACACATTTTATGTCGCTTGATTACAAAAAGCAGATTATCTTCCTGATTGCTTTGTTCATCTTTATTGTATAAAGCTGTGACAAATCAAAAGATGATTATAACACATTGAATGGAGTAATTACTTTATCTGGATTTTAATGTGACATGTTTTGAATATTTACAGAAGCTAGATAATCATGTAATGAGGCCAGACTCTTTAATATATTATTAGCATCACAAGTGTTATCATAGAAATTATAATGACCAGATGTAAACAAAAAAGGGGAGTTTTTACATTTGATATCTTTCAGTTCATCCACACACATTAATGTGATCACTAGATATACCCAGGTGTGATTGCATATCTAAATAGAATAAAAACAAATTGAATAATTGCAGGCAGTCCCTACAGTTTCTCAGTTATATCATTATACAGGCAACAGGTTGGCAATTGACTGAATTAAGATATTAGTGCCTCCTTCCTCCTTCTTCCATGGACAGGCATACACAAAAAAGTAATCAGCAAAACACATTTGAAAAAGAATACAGTGATACCTCATCTTACAAACGCCTCGTCATACAAACTTTTCAAGATACAAACCCGGGGTTTAAGATTTTTTTGCCTCTTCTTACAAACTATTTTCACCTTACAAACCCACTACTGCCTCTGGGATGCCCCGCCTCCAGACTTCCGCTGCCAGCGAAGCACCCATTTTTGTGCTGCTGGGATTCCCCTGAGGCTCCCCTCTATGGGAAACCCCATCTTGGGACTTCTGTGTTTTTGTGATGCTGCAGGGGAATCCCAGCAGTGCAAAAACGGATGCTTCGCTGGCAATGGAAGCCCGGAGGTGGGGTTTCCCATGGAGGGGAGCCTCAGGGGAATCCCAGCAGCACAAAAACGGGCGCTTCGGGGTGAATTTTGGCCTTGCACACATTAATCACTTTTCCATTGATTCCTATGGAAAACATTGTTTTGTCTTACAAACTTTTCATCTTAAGAACCTCGCCCCGGAACCAATTAAGTTTGTAAGACAAGGTATCACTGTACTAGTTTTAGGTAGTCTAAAATTGTGAGACACTTTTGAAACTTCTTTAGCTAGATCCAGACAGTTATTTCTTTCCTCTGCTTTGACTTTGCTGGAGGAGTTTCATATGCTTCATATACTCCATATGCTGCCCATTTAAAGTGATTGCTCCACTCAGATTAACCTTTACCCAAGAGTTTGGATAAATGGCATTCCATGGTATATTTGAAATATCTTCTTTTTCTATCACCCTATTTTAATTCATTTTGTTATCTCCCCTTTCCATATTTATTGTCATTTTAATACCTTCCCCTGAGAAGCAGAGCACTTACAATCAACAGATGGTGAGCACCAAGCAACTCCAAGGAGTTTTAATTTTCCATTGCATACAAACTAAGCAGAATATTACTTGGTTTAGGGATCCTGATTCGTTTTTCTGCTCAGTGTCTTGTGTAAACAGGTCAGAGAGAAGGAAGATAATAATTGCAACCTATATTCATTTGGGAAAAGGAAAAGTGATTACATATGATGAAGAATCTTAGGATTCATATTTTCTTTACTGGCTACCTGAGCAATTTTTAAAGTTGGAAATGCAAAGCACTAAACCTTAAGGTTTGCGTTGTTGAATCTTTACATAAGTTTCAGGTTGTATTCAATACTTCTTTCAATATGGGTGACATTCAATAAAAGAAATGCCACTGCTGCGGCAAATGAGATTTTAATCTGTTAATTAGTAACACCACTTTATTCCACATTGTCTCAGATGAAGTGTACATAACAGCCTGGGAAAAAAAGCCATTGCCTCATGTTTCAGGTATTATAGTTCCGAATTGCTATGATCAAAATAAGAACACAGTCTTAGTTAAAACCATTAGGTTTTGTTCCGCCTAATTTTTTTTTCTGTGCAGCTATGAACTAGTTAATATGATATCTTGGTTCATATACTTCTTATTGCCCATTTTGGTGAGAGTTCTCATTAATTAAAGAATAAACATTGAATTAGGTTAATGAAATATGCAAAGCAGTTAAGAATTCATTAAATACACATGACTGATCAGATAACCTGTCCAATAACTATTCTTTCTGAATTTGCCTGGAGTTTCTAATGAGCTATCTGCATTCTACAGTTTTTTTTCTTACAATATTATCACTCAGTCATTTAAAATACAGCATTGTGATAGTTATTTACACAAATTCAGTTAAAAGCATTGCATTTGAAAACAATAATTCAGAAGTCAACATTGCAATTTAATAGAGTTGGGAAGGGCTTTGAATTCCATCTGGAATTACCAGTGGGCAGATCGGATGCTGGCCAGCATTTGCGGTGGGGGCTGGAAGGAGTGGCTCTCTTCTTCATATGGTCTGGGAGGTCCCAGGGCATGCTGGGATTGTCCAGAATGCAGTGCAGCCATCTGTGCATGCTCAATGCCGACCGGGGGGCGGGGACAGGGCCCAGACCTAAACAAAAGTTCTACATTGGTTGCCGATCAGTTTCCAGTCACAATTCAAAGTGTTGGTTATGACCTATAAAGCCCTCCATGGCACCGGACCATATTATCTCAGGGACCGCCTTCTGCTGCACGAATCCCAGCGACCAGTTAGATCCCACAGAGTGGGCCTTCTCCGGGTCCCGTCAACTAAACAATGTCATTTGGCGGGGCCCAGGGGAAGAGCCTTCTCTGTGGCAGCCCTGGCCCTCTGGAACCAACTCCCCCCAGAGATAAGAATTGCCCCTACCCTCTTCGCCTTTCGTAAGCTCCTTAAAATCCACCTCTGCTGTCAGGCATGGGGGAATTGAGATACTCTTTTCCCCCTAGGCCTTTACAATTTATGCATGGTATGTTTGCTTGTAGGTATGTTTGGTTTTAGAAATAAGGTTTTTTTAGCTGGTTTAGTATTGGATTTACATGCTGTTTTTATTCTGTTGTTAGCCGCCCCGAGTCTACGGAGAGGGGCGGCATACAAATCCAATAAATAAATAAATAAATAAATAAATAAATAAATAAATAAATAGATAGATAGATAGATAGATAGATAGATAGATGATAGATAGATAGATGATAGATAGACAGACAGACAGACAGACAGACAGACAGACAGACAGACAGATAAACAAACAAACAAACAAACAAACAAACAAACAAACAAACTAAGGGAAGGGCCATTGTACCATCCCCTTGCTTAACAAAGAGCTTCACCCATAGTTGCTTAGAAATATGAATTGATAGGTAATTCCGCCCCATTTAGGCTTTATCTCTGCAGGTCTAAATTATTTATATCATTATAAAAAGTGACCCATTAATACCTAGCTCTCTTGTCCGTGTGTTTCTTTCCGCATCCAACAATCCAAAAGGACAGTTCTTGATTCAGGCCACCTCTTTCAACAAGAAAAAAAACCAACAGCTGTATCTGTTCCTGAGATCAACGGTGCACTTCCATTCCCATGGGTTGCATTAAGTTTTTGCAGATAGTTGCTATGTGAGTGGTCTTGCACTCTCCAAAGCACATTTGAACATTGAATTGGAAACACTGGGCAACCTCAACCTTTATAACTCCCTATATTTAACTGTACATCTGCTTAGTGCAGTCCTGTTTTTAGTGAGGTATATTGAAGCTCTTTGGTTGAACTAATGCTCTTTAACCAGAATTGACATTTGTGTTTATGGTTATGACAGCAAGTAAGATTGGAAAAGGAGACAAGATTTTGGTGTTACAAATGCATACATAACATTTTGTTTATGCTTTCAAAAACAATTTCTAAGTTCCAGGGAGTATTAGCTTTACTAGGAAGAAAGCATGGGCTGGCAAATCTTCCCCAACAAATACAAAATACTAGGAATCAGAGGAACAGAATTAAATACCTTTCTTCCATAGAGAACCATAGATTTTCACATGCTTCCTTAAGAAATTAGCACATTTTTAAAAAGAATATAAATAAAACATGTCATAGCATCATTAGTTCTTTGCCCATAGGTATAAACAATTTGTGCTACAAAAGTGCCACAATGCTTTAGTTGTTGTTGTTCTGAATAAAGGTAAATAGACGAAAAAAATGGATTTTTAATCCCAGAGCTGTACATTGAATAAATTGTCAGCCCAGATTCCTGTTTCCATAGTACAAATAAAGAAAAAAATATGGTTCACTCCAATTCAAAGATTTTTTCTGCTTTTGCTCACAGGCAACTCCCCCACCCCGAACCCCTGTAAAATATGACCCCAACATTTTAAGAGTACAATAGGTTCAGAGTGTTTTTTTTTCTCTGTGCTTCTGCTAAAAAGTTTCCAGAAAACAAACCATCTACCCCTGCAGGCAATCAAATCCCTGTGGAAGACTCAATCTTCTTATTCACTGTTACAATAGCCTGGAGCAGATTCTGAAATTACTATGTATTTTTAAGATTGGCATAGAAAGATGGATTTTGCCCAATCTGAGTTCTTCTGTTAACATAAGCTCTAGCTAACTAATTGCAGTCTGCTGGAATGAAATCTTGCACATAAAGGAATATCAGCTATGTATATATCTTCCTTCCTTTTAAAAGCCTTTTTACAGTACTATGTGTGGCTGCCAATTCTTAAAACTATGGTCCCATCTGTGATTATCTTTTCTTTTTTGTTCAGTCATCATGTACCCAGCCATTATCTTTCTTCAAGGAATTTTGCGTGAGAGAGATGCTTTATATAAATAAAAGATTAAGATCCACTACAGGCTGTCCTTAACTTATGACCACAATTGGGACTGGAATTTACATTGAAAACCATTTGCAGTCATAAGTCAAGTCAGACACAATTTGATTATGGTGATTTAGCAAATTGTAGGGTCTTTAAACCCAACTTCTCCAATGGATGTGGGGGGTTTTGTCAGAAATTGACAAGGTTGCTGAAAGTTGCTAAAACTGGTTGTAAATATGACAGCCAAATTGCAATCACATTATTGTTGGGGTGATGTGATGATCTTAGGTACAAATACAGAATGCATTTTATTATTTCCAAGACCATCATAAATTTGAACTATTGTTAAATGAATGTTTGTAAGTTGAGGACAATCTGTATTAGATTGGGGCTGCAAAAATTCAAACAACTTGCAGATGTCAGTAAGTCTGGTCTAGGTTAAGGCACTGGGCTAAAAAGCAGGAGACCATGAGTTCAAATACTGGTTAGGCCATGAATTCCAATCTCTCTATCTTTCTCTCTCTCTCAGCACAACCCACTTGTTCTTTTGGGGAAAATAGGAGGAGGAGGAGGAAGATGTGTTGCATATAACTGTCTGGTTTGGTGCTGCAACCCAACAGGACCGACACAGACTTCAGAGGATAATCAGAACTGCAGAAAAAACAATTGCTGCCAACCTGCCTTCCATTGAAGACCTGTATACTGCACGAGTCAAAAAGAGGGTGGGGAAAATATTTACTGACCCCTCACATCCTGGACACAAATTGTTTCAACTCCTACCCTCAAAACATTGCTACAGAGCACTGCACACCAAGACAACTAGACACAAGAACAGTTTTTTTCTGAATGCCATCACTCTACTAAACAAATAATTCCCTCAACACTGTCAGACTTTCTACTAAATCTGCACTTCTATTCTACTAGTTTAGCTCATCATTCCTATCACCCATTTCCTCCCATGTTGACTGTATGACTGTAACTTGTTGCTTATATCCTAAGATTTTTATTAATATTGCTTCTTCATTGCTTATTTGACCCTTATGACAATCATTAAGTGTCGTACCACATGATTCTTGACAAATGTATATTTTATTTTATGTACGCTGAGCGCATATGCACCGAGATAAATTCCTTGTGTGTCCAATCACACTTGGCCAATAAAATTCTATTCTATTCTATTCTATTCTATTCTATATATTTGATGTCTTGAGTTATTTCTAAAATTGATAAATGTGGGATAGACCCCCACACACAAACTCATACATACATACATGTGGTACACACATACACAAACATGTACAGAAAGACAGACACAAGGTATGGTGTCTATTAGTTTAGTGGGGGGAATCAGAGTTGAGACATAGAACAATTCAGCACCTTTATTTAGGCAAGTAAGCTCAGCAACAGAGGAGTGGCGGTGAGTGGAAACTTTTAAGGGTTTCCCTGCATCTCGGCCAACCAGTGATAGGCGTTCAATTCTGCCACTCTATCTCAGCCAATCAGCGGCTATGCAAATTTACTGTGTACGGTAGTATGTAACAATATCATAAGTCTACCACAGACTAAAATAGCACAGTACTTGGCACAAAGATGTGGAGCTGAGAAATCCAGTTGATATTGTCATTCATTCGTTTTAGCAAATCGATAGAAGGCTCTTTGGGCTCTTTGAGATTTGACAATGATTTGGAAGAAATGGTCCAGGCTTTTCTGCAAATAGAGCTCATTTGTGTTGTTTATTAACAGAGGCCTTCTGTGTCCAGACATCTACATCAGTCAGAAAGAAAAATATAGCTGCTTTAAGGCATCTTGAAGTTAAGCTATTGCTGACCTGGCCGTATTTTCTTTTCATCCAAAGTTTGAAATAAGAGAGTCTACTTCAATGAATAATTGAAGCCAGGTCCAAAGCAAGCATTTCTAAATAATTCTTAATAATTCTTAAATACTTCTAAATAATTTTCAATGCCTGGGCAGGCAGAATGTACTGAAATAGAAAATGTTAATGGCAGGGATGGGCAAGAGGCGGGATGGCATGGAACACCATTCCACCGGTGGAAATGGAGCAGCACATGCAGTTCCATCACCGCCAGCTGTGCATGCACTGTGCATACGGTATGCACACACCATGTATATGAGATTCAACTTCTGCGCATGTGCAGCAGCCAAATCTTGCTGGCCTGGCACTGCTCTCCCCAGATGAATCAGCTGCTGCTCAGAGGGTGAGGGGAGCAAACAGTGCCCCTCTGCTGAGTGAGATCCTCCCTCCTCCTTGCCCACTTCTGCAAAGGTAAGATGTCTCGGTCTGGAACAGAATGAGGGAGGGTGGTGGTTGAAGTGGTCTTACTTGTTCAGGGATGATGGAGGATGTCACTCAACAGAAGGCAGGCTCTCTGTTCCCCTCACCCTCCACTGCTGCAACTGATTCATATGGGCCTGGTGGCGCACCTCTCTCCACCAACCCCAGACAAATCGGCTGCAGCAGCGGAGGGTGAGGGGAACAGAGAGTCCGCCCTTCTGCCAAGCGATATCCTTCATCCTCCCTGAACAAGTAAGACCAACTCTGCCCACCCTCCCTCATTCCGTTCTGGACCGCGATGTCTTACCTGTGCAGAAGTGGGCGAGGTGGAAGCAGGATCTCATGCAGCAGAGGGGCACTCTGTCTTCTCACCTCACCCTCCGAGCAGCAGCCGATTTGTCCTGTGCATGTGCAGGAAGGTGAAGGGGGCGTTCCAGTAGGGCTGCGAATGGCTGCCCTTTACTGGTTGGGGGTATATTTATTTTTTACATTTTAATGTATTGGAGATAAGGTAACTTTTAATTGATAATTTGCTGTAACTTGGAATACCATTTTTTATTTAATTTTCTTTGTATTTATTCATCCCACCTTTATTATTTTTATAAATAACCGAGAGTGGTGACTATACCTAATACTCTTTTCCCCTCATATTTTCCCCACAACAACTCTGTGAGGTGAGTTGGGTTGGGAGAGAGTGCCTGCCCCAACATCCCTATTTTTCATGCCTAAAATGGGACTAGAAGTTGCAGCCTCCTGATTTTCTAGGCCAGCATCTTCATCATTTGCCCAACTGCAAATTACTGCTATAATGGCGTAGCAATGGTTGGCTTATTCTAAGGTAATAACCTATTCCCTAACTGTTTCTGTGAACAGGAAAGGGATTTGTTCATATTTAATTGTTCTTTCACCCTTTTCAGAGCAGAATAACTCAGCGGGAAGGGATCTTGGATGTCTTCTATCCATCCCCCTGTACATGCAGGGGGCCCCTTGATGGCAAACCTATGGCATATGTGCCACAGGTGGCATGTGGAGTCATATCTGCAAGCCATCACCCTAGCTAAGATCCAGCACACATGTGTGGGCCAGTCAGTTTATTTCTGGCTCACATGAAGATTTTGGGAAGGTATTTTCAGCCTCTGGGGGGCAGGGGATGGCATTTTCACCTTCACCAGGCTCTAAGAAAGCCACTGGAGCCTGGGGAGGGTGAAAAACAGGCCTAATGGGCCCATCTGAAATCAGGAAATGGAGGAGGAGTCATGAATGCATGTATGGGGGTGAGGCAGCTTGGGGAGCATGTGGGAGCATTGAATTATAGGTATGGGCACGTGAGCATATGAGATACGCTTTTGACACCTGAGGAAAATAAGGTTTACCATTAGTGCCCTATATCATTTCAGAAAAAGACGCTGTCCGGTCTCTTCATAAAAGCCTTCAGTGATGGATCCCCAATCACCCATTTCCTTTTAAAACTTATTATAAGGTGTCCTAAAGCAAGACCTATTTTTTTATTGCAATGGGTTTTTTCCATGTACAGTGGTACCTCGGTACTCGAACGCTTCCTTTCTCATACATTTCGGATAACAAACAAAATTTTCGGAAAAAATTTGCTTCTGTATCTGAACAAAAATTCAGATACCGAACAGCCAGAGAAAATTTTGTTCATTATCCAAAATGTAATCCCGGCAGCTTCAGGGGGCTGAGGAGCTCTCTAAGAGCTCCAAGCTGCAGGAAGGGTGGGGGCTGCTGCAATCTTGGCAGCTTCTGGGGGCTCCTTTCCTCATTGCTTCCTCTTATTACCTGTAAGCAGCTTCAAAAACTTTCTCCTTCCCTGTGGCTACAACAGCGGCGGCTTCCCTTCCAGTAGCAACAGCGCCGGGAACGTCACGTGATGAAGGGAAGCCGACGGAGCCATCTCAGCAGTTGCTGCCGCTCCAGCAGCTTCCCCTCATTATGTGACTTCCCGGCGCTCTTGCTACTGGAAGGGAAGCCGCCGCTGTTGCAGCCACAGGGAAGGAGAAAGTTTTTGAAGCTGCTTACAGGTAATAAAAGGAAGCAATGAGGAAAAGAGCCCCCCAAAGCTGCCGGGATTGCAGCAGCCCCCACCTTTCCTGCAGCTTGGAGTAGCGAATTTATTTATCCCATTGGAAATAAAGAAAATAGATTTAATTGGTTCCCAGCGAGTTAACAGGGGCTGAGAACCAATTAAATCCATTTCCATTATTTCCTATGGGATAAATAAATTCGGTACTCGACCAAATCGGTTCTCGACCACACTTCTGGAACGAATTGTGGTTGAGTACCGAGGTACCACTGTATTTGTACAGACCTTTGACTGTAAATATGTTGCCAGTTTTCCTCAGAGAAAAAAAGAGAGAAAGAAGCAGTTATTGTACTTCAAAGGAAGGAACCAAGAATAACAAAGTTTAAATAGCACAATAGTTGAATAGACGTGAATTAGTATACAATGTCCTGCTGTTTATGTCACTTTGATTCAAGTCACCTAATCAACATTTCTAAACTTTTAATTTGTGATGACCTGCAAACTTCGCTCAATATTTCCCAGGTAAGACAGGGCTAGTAATAAGAGTTGCTTATAGAAATAGTTCAGAAAAAAATTAAATTGTTCTCAATTCCTAATATCTGATTTAAGACAAGAAAGAAATGGGGAAAAAATGATGTTAAAATGTCTTTAGGAAAATTAGTCCCTGTAATGGTGGTCTTGGTTTTATTGGTTTTATTTAACTTGTTAATAAAGCAGTCTTTTGTGGGTAAATAAATATTTTCCTGATTTATACTTTATGAAGGTGCAGAGAGTAATGATATATTTGTACAAAACAAAGGTTTCCTGAATTAATTTGCTTAATATCAACTTAAAACAGTTTAATTTTTATATTTATGATTAGTTACAGAAAAGCAACATTAATTAACTGCTTAGCTCTGTCTTCTATAAGCAATTCTGCATATTCACAGTAATGAGGTTTTTATGCAACTTTTGCATTCAGTGACATATAAGCCTTCTTCAGGCTTCCTTTGCCCTGCTCAAACACCTCATGAAGAAATTGGGTCACATACTAGTGCTGCTCAGAATAACTAAGGATAAGAATGAGCTAATAATAAGAATAAGAATAAGCTAGGAAGAACTAAGGCAGAATATCAGCATGTAGCCCAAACCTGCAAAGACAAAGCCAAGAAAGATAAGGTTCAGAATAAGCTAAGACTTGCAACAAATGTCAATAATTTTTTTTAAAACAAAAATCTTCTTTCTACATGTAAAAAACCAAGAAAAATGTCAAGGCAATGATTGGTTCATTAATGGGAGAAAACGGCTAGAAGGTGACCAACAGCAGAAAGCCAGCTGGTTGTTGAGTCTCTGCTGCACATGTGTGAGGGGTGGGAGTGTGCATGCTTGGGAGTCACATTTGGGGGGGGTTGCATATGCATGTATGGGGTGGGGAGCATGCAGGAGGTCGCACATGCATGCATAGGGCAGGCACATGCAGGGGGTTGTGTCCAGTGAAGGGCTATAAAAAAAAATTACTACCACACTGCGGGCATGGCTTGTGCATGATGTGCTGCATTTTCTTTCAACATCTTTCAGTGCAAATTGGGTGACTGGGGTGGAGTTCCATTTTTACTACCCCACTGCATTCCTTCCCCCATCCGTACAGTTGCCCACCCCTGGTTGTATTCCCATGCATGGGGGCAAATGTGCACTGCATTTTGGGTGCTCAGGCACATGCCTGCATGCATTTGCACACACGCATGTGCGCTTTAGCCTCTCCATCCGGAATCTAACAGAACAGATTGTTTTCAGATTTCAGGATATTAGGTGTAGAGAACCAGGGAGAAGACCTTGAGAGAAATTGTCAAGAAATGATATGCAAGCAAAGTGGTCTAATATATTTCTTAAATTCTGGGAATCACAACAGCATCTGGAAGAGATTTAGGCAAATACCTCACTCAGGATATAAAAGGAGGGGGGAAGTGTTATGCCGAGCTTCACGTTACGAGCCCCAATTAAATCCGAAGTGTAAATTCAAACACAGACGCTATTGTAAAGTAAACAAGAGTCGGTTTATCAAAAGAAAAATATTGTACACATGCACTTTAATCAGCCAAAGTGCTCTCCCACAAACCACAAGCCTGGAATGCTGTGAAAAGCCAAAACAAAAGCATAGCAGATAAAGGCAGCTGTGAAGATGTCACAGCCACCCCTCTTCAAGAGTCCTCAAGCTGTACTTAACTGTGAAATATTCAAAAAGTCCTGGTAAATCCTGAAGCAGTCCAAAATCAAACAGCACTCATCTCTCACTAAACTGATAATCTCCCATGCATGCTCTCAGCGACGCTGGCAATTTATCATCAGCCCCATTAGCCTAATTGCCCCAGCCACAGGTGTTCTCCCTTATTTTCTATAATACTTGCACAGTTGTTTCCTTCTCATCATAAACCTGCACCTGTGAGCATCTATGAATCCCTCTTCCTCTGAGTCTAATGATGATTCATTAATGGGGGTCATTAGCTAATGGGCTGCCTTTAAGTACCTCGTCATCTGATCCTGCTTCATTCCCAGAATTTGCCCTTGACACAAAATCCTCACTGTCCGAAGCTGTTGGCAGCAAAACCGGCCTCTGATAACGTGAGGATTCTCCCAAACCAACACCCACAGTCCTTGGAGCAGGAACTGGTCCAGAGCCAACCACAACAGGAAGGAAGCACAATCTGTTATGCTATCACCTATCTCAATAAAAAAGAAGTTCTAATATTTCATTGGAGTTATTTTCTGAGCTTGGTTATCTTGTAGGGCTGACAAATAGGGAGGCTAGGTCAGGCAGCAGATTCACCACAAATAGTAGAATTCTACTTGAACTCTCAGTCTGGCTCAGCATTCTATAGAGTTTTTTGAGAGGAGAGGTGTGCTTCAACATTCTATCTTCAGCAGTATTGGAAGGGGAATTCTATAAAATCCAATTTAATGAGAGAAATTGTGCCTGTAGTCAGAATGACCTTAGACCTTAGTGCATGAGTTTCTTTGCTGCCCCTTCTATGAAAACCTACACACCACAATTTGTGCAAGTAAAGATCAAACTTTCAAGGAATGAGAGGTGATTTACTTTATCTAGACTGAGACTAGAACCCTGTCATTATAACCCAGTAGCCAAGTTCTTATCAACGGCTATTGCTAAGAGATGACAATTAATTAATTCTTTAAGGTTATCTTTATTTATTTTCTTTCTGCTTTGTTTTATTACCTTTTCTTTTGTTTACTTCCTATACATTTAAATTTTAACTGGCAAGTCTGTATGCTGGTTTTACTGCTCTTGTTATATTAGAGCCTGCTTTTATGTTCTGTTTTAGTGTAGCTACTATGCAGATCATTGAGGATAAATGAACACTCTGTGTGTGTGTGTGTGTGAGTGTGTGTGTGTGTGTTACATATCTAGTCTCCCTTCATTTTCATTATCAGCAAAAAAATATGTTACACTTATGGATTATAGTTGTCGGCTATAAAAGTTTACAGTATCTGCCTTGGAATATGGTCCCTGGTGCGGCCGAGAGGCAGAAAGGAAGCAATATGCTCCCTCCCATATTTGGGTATACCAGGGTGACTTGACAAAAAAATCACACACATGTACACGTGAGTGTGTGTATGTGTGATTTTTTAAATTGTTTCCTGATTGCTTATTTGTACCCTAAGTCTGGGGAGAGAGAGAAAAATGGGGTGTATTATTGCATGCCGGGATGGGAGGGTCACACACCCATGTGTGCCCCCCTCAGGGAATTATAGTTGTACCCTATGACAATCAAAGTATTGAATCTCATGATTCTTGACAAATGTGTATTTTCTTTTATGTTCACTGAGAGCATATGCATCAAAGACAAATTCCTTGTGTGTACAATCACACTTGGCCAATAAAGAATTCCATTCCATTCCATTAGATGTTGGTTGTGGCTAATAAGATTTATTTGTTCTATGCCAAAAATAAGGAATAAAGTATTCTTCCCACTTTTCAACACCACAGACAATGCTGCTGCCCTACAAAAAAGTTGTTGACTATGTGTCAGAATGGTCAAACAATTGGCAACTCCAAATCTCAACCTATAAATGCTGTCTTACATATTGGCAAAAAAAATAGGAACAAAAATTCAAGTTGGGTGGACACAACCTTGTAGACAACACTCACTCTGCCAAGTCAGTACTCATCTCTAATGATCTAAGTGCCAGAGCTCACTTTAACAATATTGCCAAAAAGGCATTAAGAGTTGTTAACCTAATCTTGTGTAGTGTCTTCTTTGGTAACGTTGTACTACTAAGTAGAACATACAAAACATTTACTAGACCAATTCTTGAATATAGCTCTTTTGTCTGGAACCCAGACAGCATATCAAACATAAATGTAATAAGTCCAGAGATATTTCACAAGAAAGGTTCTCCACTCCTTTGCTCACAATAGAATACCTTATTTTTTAAAAATGTATTTATTTATTAGATTTGTATGCCGCCCCTCTCCGAAGATTCGGGACAGGTGGGGTTGAGGTTGCACAGAGGTTTCCCTTAAAGAAATGTTCCTTAATTCTTAGCAGATGGTCTGGTGAGTATGAAATCCGCAGAGAATCACAAAGAATAATAGAAAACTTCAAACCTAAAACTTCAAACCTCATCCAAGGACAGCCAAAATCCTGGATATTCTAAATTTACTCCGTATAATGCAGATTTGGCTTATTACTTTCCCATTGTGAAATGCTCACAACTTTAAAATGTAGCTAAATTGGTAGGAGAAGAAAAGCAAAAAAAGGGGGGGGTGATATAAAAGTCTTTTTGGATGAAAGACATGATGATAAAATGGTAACAGGAATTCATGAAATGTGATCATGCAGTGAGTTTATTAACCAGACAAATACTGAAAAATAAAAAAATAATGATTCAGAAATACAGCTGGTAGATATCTAAACTGAACAGGCAGAATCATTTCCTGAAAACATTGGTTTCATCTTCAGTATAGGTTTAAGCTATCTACTAATAAGCTACACATACATACATTACCTCTTGGATATTCCTTCCCCTTTCTGTCTTATTTCTTCTGTGTAAGCAATTAGCAAATGCTTGGAAAGAGGCTTTGTAAATAATGAGATGCTCTTAGTCTTAGTCTGATGAAGAAGGTTGGAATAGTGATCATATTAATGAGGTTGTATTCAGTCTGCAAATAATGGTTTTAAGTTTTGAGGCATTTTGTGCATCAGTTGAAAAATAAGAAAACAACAAACTTTGAAAAGGAAAAGGATCTCTTCATTATTCAAATGCCTAGGAAATTAGCAAAACTTGCTAACACCCCAACATATGAAAATATTGCATACTTCAAGATCCAATCTGCACCAGTCACTAGGCCCAGAGGTTTAGTCTTCCATATTCTGGTGAGAGAGAAGTTTCCTGAGGATAGGCTTCAGCACAAATCCAAAAGCCCAGAAGACTAAATTTCTCCTTCTGGTGACCAGCCTAAATTGACCTTACAACAATAACCTGGGACATGTATATCTCCCTTCATTTGCATCGCATACTTTTAATAATTTAATTAATTAAGGTTCCATTAAGTGCAAATAACATATTCTTGATCAATGCTTTATGTAAGTTTTGCTCAAATTCATTTGTCTGCAATTTACCAAGGTATTTTTAAATATTTATTTCATATATCCACATTATACATTTCTTCCAAAATTCAAAAAAAGAAAAAAAGAATAAGTAGAGGAGGATCCTTTCCTTCTCTACTAATTAGATCAATCTTTGAAATGGATTACACTGAGATATAGGATTGGTTCAAGGCAAATCAGTGACTTTATAGCACAGTTTAGAAATTGGATCTTCCCATTCTTTGCCCATTCTGCAATATTGCTGGTTACTTAAACAGCTTAGTGGTTAAAATAAGTTAGTGGTTTAGACAGAGTAAAAAAATACCCACTCTTGCTATTTGGGCTACAAAATACTGGGCCTTGAATGATAGATACTTCAATGACACTTAAAAGCTGAAGAATGAATACTTTATTGAATTGTCTCTAGTAAAAGAAGTTTAAATAGAATTTGTAAATTTAGCTAACAGTACAGAATATGGCATCCCTAATTCTTGTTCCTCAGAGGAAGAAGAAAATTTGAATGAGAAATTTTTGACTTATAAAAATGTAACTATACAGACCTTTTATGACATTATGCACTGCTAATCACTTAGAACATTTTAGCTTTCTTTCCAAAAACCAAAGGGGATTTTATCTGAATAATATTTTTCCTTCTATTTCTAGGTTTTTTTTAATCTTGGAGACTGAAGGAGTCTTCAACTCACTTTCATCCTGCTATAGGAAATGTCTGAATTCATAGTTCCATGATTTCACAATAACTGACCTATAGCAATATGCAGTATTAAAGCATTCCACAATGGGATAACTCTATCATCTATCATAGCACCATAGTGAGCATATATAAAACACTTCTGATCCATAAATAATACCACTGACAAAGGTATTCAAAGTTAAAATCTTGCTGAAATAACTGGGAGAAAGGTGGCCTGAATACAGCAATATTTACACTATTAAAATCCCATCTGACCAATTTGTGATTAGCGTTATAACTGAAACAAGTGACACCTTATAGACTCCACTCAATAATACTGAGGTTCCATTAATATTGGGCCCAGATGTTGGAACCAGTAAAATAAAGGCATTCGGACTCCATTACCTGCTGTTCTTTTCCTAAGGATCATGTATGTAAAAGCTATGCTATAACTAAATAATTGAGAAGCAGTGATTTTAAAGGACAGTTGGATCTAGCCTTCTCCCAGCCACTTCTGTTCCTCTGCCCTCAACAACAGGCCCCAGTGTCTTGGTTTGAGAATGTTCCTTTAGAAAAAATATTAAATGAATGAGATTACAAATATTTTGAAGGCAAAACTGAATAAAAATTGCTATTTGGCTTATATTGCTATACTATTTTCACTTTTTAAATAATCTTCAGGTGCAACAAATTAACTTAAAAGTGGCACACAAGAAACCTAAGTTGACCACACTCATCTGTTCCAATGGGTCACTTAATCCTTAGTGAAGTTTTGGAGTATATGGCAAAGTTGCTATCAATAGTGAGGGGAACTCAGATCATGATATCTGAATGCCCCTTTCCTTCTTCCCTTGAATCATGTCTGATTCTTGGAGATTGCCTAGATCAATGATGGCTAACCTTTTCTGGAGAGAATGCCCAAAATGTGCATGTCCGAACCCCCAAAATGCAAAGTGCATGGACCCCTGTATGTGCCCCACCCTCTGTGCATGTGCACCAGAGACATGATGACCAGCTGGCGGGTGTGAGACACACACGCATGTGCAGTGGAGCTGAACTAGGGTGACAGCCAGTGATGAGCTACCAAATTTTTTACTATTGCACTGTGGGCGTGGCTTATGCATTTTGTTTCAAGATCTTTAAGTGCAAATTGGGTGCTCTAGGGTGGAGCTCAAATTTTGCTACTCGAACTGCGTTCCTGACCATTCCCGTAGGAGCCCATTACTGGTGACAGCTTTCAGGCCTACAAGGAGTGTGCTGCGTTCTTCACCATCACGGCCCTACATAAATTCCTTGAGTTTTCTTGGCAAGGTTTTTGAATATGAATGCCCATCAGGTCCCAAATTCTTCATTCTTAGAGTATTTTCCTTAGAGCAAGTGTAGATGAAATTGTTCTACAGTGCAAGATAGAGATATCTGGCTACTTACTCACAGTATCTCAATGTAAAAAAAATTCTTGAGAAAAGATATGGACAGGAAAGCCACAAGAGAATCACTAGGAGGGCCTTTTACCTCAGGCAGTAAGTTATTTTGGATTACTGCTTAGCCATTGTATTTTATTTAACATTTATCTTAATTTTATCTTAAGTGCTGTTCTGTTCGGGTCGTATGCGACCCGAAGCCAAGTTTGAGTCCCTGTAAAAAATTTTCCCTGCATATCTGAAACTTGAAATTTCATGACTTTTCATCATTTCAGGGGTTCTCTCTATGAGAATTTTTTTGGGGGGGTGGGGGGCTTAGTTTTTGCTGAGCAAAAAAAGTTCCTAATGTTATGTTCGGGTCACATACGACCCGGACCGAAAACACTTCATTTGAAGTGCTTATGTTTGGTCAATTTGAAAACTTTTTTCATTTGGAAAGTAGTCTGAACATTTCTGCACACAATGATATGAAAATTGAAATGAAAAAATTAATCCTTATTGGTTTATTTTGCACATAAATGTGCCGCCCCCCCCCCCGTTTTTGTGCTTTTTTTTCAATTTATGGATAGTTTTGCTTGCAAAATCCATTCTATTTTACTGGAGTTGGTGTGGGATTGGTAGCTTGAACATTTCTGAATATAAGAAAAATATAAAGGAACTGAAAAAAATGATTCTTACTGGTTTTTTAACATCAGAAATAAGGCCTCCCCCCCCCCTCGGCTGCTTGCAATCATTTTCACTTTTTATTTTTTTATGCTCCAAATCCGAAATATTCTTTAAAATCTTAGGCATTCATTTACTCAATTTAACAATGCTGGTCATCAAAAAATATTTTTGGGGTGGTGGCTAATTGTTTTCTGGGCAAAAAAAAATCATAACTTCAAATCTGTTTCTGTTCGTATATGACAGGACCAAAAATATTTTTTTTAGGTACTTGAATTTAATCTTTTTGAAAACTTTTTCAACTGGAAAACTAGTTTGAACATTTATGAACATAATGATATGAAAATTGAACTGGAAAAATTGAGACTTATATTTTTATTTTGATCAAAAAGCCCCTCCCCCCATCCTTTCTGAATTTCATGTCAATTTATTTTTTTTAAGGCTACAAATCCCTAAGGAATTTTCCCCCAAAAGGTTTGATATACTAAATTGAACATTTCTGAACATGAGAAAAATATAAATGAACTGAAAAAAATGGTTCTTATTGGTTTATTTTTGCCACAAAAGGGCCACACACCCCGGCCTTGCTGTGTGCCATTATTGTCACTGTTTATACATATTTGTCTATAAATATTTGGAATATCCTTTTGAAAATCAACCACATTGTAGCCAGATAACTAATTTTATGAAAGAAATCCATTTTACTAAAAAAAAGTATGTAAGTTTGAAATTAACAGCATAATTTTTATATAAATTGAAATAAATTTATATGCAAAATAAACCAATATGCATCAATTTTTCCAGTTCAATTTTCATATCATTATGTTCAGAAATGTTCAAGCTACAAATCCCACACCAACTTTAGCAAAATAGAATGCATTCTGCTAGCAAAACTATCCATAAAGTAAAGACTATTTCACAAAAACGGGGGGGAGGCACATTTATGTGCAAAATAAACCAATAAGGATTAATTTTTTCAGTTCAATTTTCATATCATTGTGTGCAGTAATGTTCAAGCTACCAATCCCACACCAACTTTAGTAAAATAGAATGCATTTTGCAAGCAAAACTATCCATAAATTGAAAAAAAATCACAAAAACGGGGGGGGCGGCACATTTATGGGCAAAATAAACCAATAAGGATTAATTTTTTCATTTCAATTTTCATATCATTGTGTGCAGAAATGTTCAGACTACTTTCCAAGTGAAAAAAGTTTTCAAATTGACCAAACATAAGCACTTCAAATGAAGTGTTTTCGGTCCGGGTCGTATGTGACCCGAACATATCACTAGGAACTTTATTCGAACAGAACACAAGGGTTAAACTCATTTCCACAACATAGAATTTAAAGGCTATTTTTAATGGACCATTTTGATCTATGGCAATTACAATATATAAACGTTAGGTAGCATTTATCTTAATAAAGCATTTCAGCTCTTTCAAAAAGTTTGAAAACCAGATGAATATATGTGTAGTTAATTTGTGGTGAAGACTACAAATATGCATTCCAGTTTGTCTGTTTTTAGCAGAAAGATATTGGATTGTTTCTAGCAAACAAATAAGACACTTGAAATAAGCTATAATAACTATGATAAAGTTGTCTTAAAGTTCTACAAAAATCAGGGTGCAGTTTTGGTGTGGGGCAGACTAGATGGACCATGAGGTCTTTTTCTGCCATCAATCTTCTATGTTTCTATGTTTCTATGAGAGTAAAGCTAGTCTTTGGAATCCTCCTGTTACTTCTATGTAGGCCTTCAACTTCTTTGCCAACATTCTTCTGTCTTTTTTTAAACTCCTTTGCTTAAATTCCTACTCAGATTCCCAACCTACCATGAAAGATTCAACTTGATTGCCTCAGCTTTCATTTATCACCTGAAATAAAATGACAGTTATGGCATAAATATAAACCCTTTTCACAATTGCGAACAATAAGACGGTTTCCACTCTAGCAATTTATAGTGTCATCTTGTATCTTTCTGGTGATATTTTACTAATATGGATGATCTTGATATTGTTACTTAAAGGGCATGGTAAAACAATTTACTGCCACTGGGTACTTATGAGTTAAATTATATAAGTTTACTCCAAAAATTGGTAGCTAAAAACTCTTATATATCAGTGTAACTGTAGATATATTGCTTGGCATCCATCAGATTCCTATTTTCTAGTGTCTGTCTGTCTGTCTGTCTCTCTGACACAATTAAATTGAAAATTGTGTAGTGGGCAAGTATTAAATTATAAGAATAACTTTACTCCCCAGAATGGTCATCACCCCCACAAGTTTGCTTGATTAATGGGACCCAAGGCAAACTGACTCAGTGTATACAGAACCCATGGGAGACCTTAAATATCTAGGGGCAGCTTTCATTCTTACAGGGTTTTTTTTCTGGAAGACTTTTCTCCATTTCTTTTAAACAATACTAAATTTCTTTTTTTTCAATTTTTCCATTTCTGTACTGTTTCTTTACAGCATGTCATGTTATATAAATAGTCCTAGAACAGCAGTAATATCAAGATGATTTATTGAAGTAATAAGCAAGTATAAAACACATGTAAGTGTTCTCTAGAGTAAGATGGCGGGTACTGTAGAAGGAGACCCTAGTACCCTGAGAACAACTTGACACGATATTATTAATACAAATTACAACAGGAAATGTTTTGAGAGAGCTCCAAAGGGTTTCAACTGATATGGAGTATGCATGACTCATTGAATTATTTCTTCCTTGGAAATAGCTTCTGGCGATAGAACAAAATTTGTGTAATCATCTGGAATCAATGAAACGTACCTAAAGTGTCTAAGTCAATGGTTTGATGCCCTCTAGATGTGTTGATGCAATAGCTTGCTGAATTGAGGAGAAATTGCTGAGAAAGACAGCAGGAACCATTCATCTACTTCAATCTGATTGCCAGAAAGGGAAGAGATCTCACAGTGACTTGAATAGTTCCCAACCATCACAAAGATGGGTGGACAACCTAGAAGCAGAAGTCAGTACACCATATTTTTACAAGCCTCTAAAATTCCCTAAGAGATTAAATAATCCAAAGGTACTATTTTTATTTTCAAAAAGAAAAGGTATTAACATGTCTATTTAATTAAAAACAAAATTCCATCTCTCAAAATGCATATGATCTTGTGGGCAATACTTAGAGATCATGTTTAAGGTGTCGTAGTTCTAAGCTCTCAAGACCCAGGATTGTAAGTCGAGTTTCGTAGGGAATTCTGTTTCAGGTAGAGGAGTGAAGGGCTCTTCTGGTGAAGTATCTTTGGACATTTTCGAGGGTGTTAATGTCAGAAATGTGGTATGGGTTCCAAACAGATGAACCGTATTCTAGGATGGGTCTGGCGAACGTTTTGTAAGCTCTGGTAAGTAGTGGGATATTTCCAGAGCAGAAGCTATGTAGGATTAGATTAACAACTCTTGAGGCCTTCTTGGCGATGTTGTTGCAGTGGGTTTTGGCATTTAAATCTTTAGTTATTAGTATTCCAACGTCCTTGACCGAGTGGGGATTATCTGTGATAATTTGTTTATTCAATTTGTATTTGAAGTTCTGATTCTTTTTGCTGATGTGTAGGACAGAGCATTTGCTGGTTGAGATTTGAAGTTGCCATGTGTTGGACCAGTCAGAAGCTGAGTCTAGGTCTTTTTGTAGAGTAGTTGTGTTTTCAGTGGTGTTGAAGAGTTTTACATCATCTGCAAAAAGAACACAGTTGCTTGTGATGAGATCACAAAGGTCATTGATGTAGAGAATGAAGAGTGTAAGTCCCAGTACGCTACCTTGGGGGAACACCACTTATAACAGGGATGGGTGTGGATATGGAGCTTCCTATCTGGACCACTTGTTGCCTGTTTGACAGGAATGCCGTAATCTGTGGAGGGATCCTAAGATGCCATAGGATTTGAGTTTTAGAAGTACTGAATCAAAAGCTTTGCAGAAGTCAACATAAATTGCATCTATAGTTTTTCCTTGGTCAAGATGAGTTGTCCATATGTTTTTGCAGTGGAGGAGCTATAGGTTGCAGAATAGTTTTTTTCTGAATCCAAATTGCTTGTTAGAGAGCAGATTATTAGTTTCTAGGTGGAGAATAATTGATTGGTTTATAATTGATTCCATAACTTTACATGGGACACAGCATAGTGATATTGGTCTGTAGTTATCAACAAGAGAGGAGTCTCCTTTTTTGAAGATGGGAATGACCATAGCTTTTGACCATAGTTTAGGAAGTGTGCTGGTTCTGAAGGATTTTTCGAAAATTATGCTCTGTGGTTCTGCTATAGCAGAAGAGAGATTTCTTATGAAATATGCACATAGACCTTCTGGTCCAACTGATAGGGAAGGTTTAAGGTCATGTAATGCTTTTTCAACTTGGTCGTCAGTGAAGTCTATTTGGGTTAGGTCATTGAGAGAGTTTGAGGTGCGAGTGATGAATTTTGGGGATGAGCCAGGTTGCTCTTGACAAAGACAGAGCCAAAGAATGAATTGAGAAGGTTAGCTTTGGATGAATCATCGTGGTATTCTTTGTTGTTGGGTCCTTTAAGAGGTGGGATAGGTCTAGAGTTCTTAAGTTTGTTGTTGACAAAGTTGTAGAAAGCTCGATTGGATTTGGTGCGTAGGAGGTTTTCCTCTTGTATGCTGTGGAAGTTGAGACATTCTGCTTTTATTTGTTTGCATATGCTTTTATAACGGCTTTTGAAGTTTACTACCTGTCCTTTTTTGTTTTTACGCCAGAGATATTTTTTTCAATTATAATTTTCTTATTGAGATGGGGAGGTTATTTTTCTTGGTTGAGGCAGATGCAAATGGTATGTAAAGTCTGATGATTATTTTCATCTCAAGCAAGAATGTGTTGTACAGGTCATCCGTAGAGTTGCAGTTAGAGAATAAGGTTTACCAGTTTAACGTTGAAAGATGGGCATCAATGAGTTCGTAGTTCGCTTTTTTGAAGTTGAATTTCGGAATCGCGTTATTTGGGTGGATCTTAGTGTGGCTTAGGTTGAGACTGAAGTTTATCATGCTGTGGTCACTGTTGGAAAAAGGTTATTTTATTTGTGAGCCATATATTGTACTTTTGCTGTTGCAGAAGATGAAATCCAGACATTTATCTAATCTAGTATTGTTAGTTACTAGTTGGTCAAGTCCCAGACTGGTGACTGTGTTATATATAGTAGAGTGGATAGGTTCAATGCCATTTAATGTCCAGTTAATGTGTGGTAGGTTGAGGTCACCAAGGAAGATGATGGAGTGTGGGCAGTGGGTAGCCCATGTTAGTAGAGCTGATGATTTGTTTGCATGTATGATGTCATAGTCATACAGTAGCAGAGTAAGAAGCAAATTGTGGTATTTAGGGATATATCACAGACAATAGTTTCAGGGAGTAATAGATCCTGCGCAACTTTGATGTTTTTTAGGTTTAGAGATTTTTTGTAAAATATAGCTACCTTACCTCCTCTGCGGGATTCGCGGTCATAACGAGAGACAAGATAGTTCCTTGTTGTAATAATGGAGTCTGGGTAGGATACATTAAGACATGTTTCACAGACAAAGATAATATCAAAGACTGAGGAGTTAAGAAGGAGGAGGAATTTTGAAATCTTATTGACTATACTTCTAGCATTTAATAATTTGCATTTGAGATTGGTTTTGTGTTGGGAGTAGGTTTTAGGTTGGTAGTAAGGGGCGCGCTTTCCTAGTCTTTGTTTGCGGTATTAGGGATGACATTTTGTTTTTGTTGTTGTGGTTTGTAGATTTGTTGTTGTGAGATGGTCCGTTGGAAGAAATAGGGTGGTTGGTGAGAGATGTTAGGCTGGAAGATGTAGGGAGGATTGTGGGTCCTGGATTTGATGCATTCTTTGCAAAAGTCAATGTATAAGTTAGTTTCACCCAGGTCAAGGCGTCTCTTTAGTTCCGCCCTTAGTTCATGGGAGCAGATACGTTGAAGTAGCGAAAGGTCTGGTCTGGATCTGAGTTTGCTGAAACTGGTGTTGTTTCTGGATATGTGGTTAATGGTCTTGATAAAAAGCTGTTTTGCAGGTTCATTTTTGCAAGCAACTCTGCAGAATCGTGGTGCCACTGTGCCATCACTGAACTTGTGCTCTGGTCCATTTCTGGAAACTTCTAATATATCTTCTGGGGTGATTGTCTGAAAGAGTGATTGTTGTTGACGGATAATGTTCTGTAGAACCACTTGGTCACATTGATTGATGGTGACACTTCTCAACAATGCAAAAATAATAATAATAATGCATTTTTAGAATAGCCTTTGTTTTCAGAAGGAGGAAAGGTATCTTAGGCGAGTGTCTATTCAGCCTTGGCTAACCTTTCCAACATATCAAACAGCAAATAATAGGCAGTATTTTTCACTTTTCTGAATTATATGGATTTTGAATACTAAGAAAATGTCTTCTTAATTCTCTGCTGTACAATAGGTAACATCTCCAGTAACTGTGAGATTTTCTGCCACTTCTGTCTTCAGCAAGACAACTTTACTTTATCTACAAAACCAGAAACTTACTCGTACTCTTCCTGGACTACCTTGAAAGCACTACCAATATGCAAATTGGTTCTAAGATGTTTGCTGGCATTTAACAACCTTTGAAAAATGAAGGTTACTGCAGAGTTCAATTGTTTCCTAAAGAAAGAACTCTGAGGAGGTCTGCCTATTTCTCTCTGTTAAATATTAATTCATATTTAGCCAATCATCTCAGACCTAGTGGCCTCAAGTCTTGTCTGTACACATACAAAAGTCAAACAAAGGAAAAGTTTCAGTTAGTTATATGTTTGGAGACTTAAGTTTTAGAAACCAATGAAATAAAAGTTAATACCATGACTGGGATAGATATACAAATGATGCATTATCTATCCAGTAGTGCTTGATTTGCACTACCGGGGTGATACAAACCGAGGTTCAAAATCATGGTATTTTTATTTCCCATTTGCAAAGCTGATTTGGAGAAGCTCGTAATCCGTTGTTTCGTTATTTGGATTTTATTGTAGATTGTTATTTAAGAAGCTGGGAGTTAAGAAGTCAATGGAGAGAGCATGAATATGGATCAATTGGTACAAAGCAAAGTTCATTAACCTTGGTATGCAATACTTGAACTTGCCCATTATCTCCAGATAGAAGAATATGATATACAAGATCTTATATTTTGATTGGAAAATAGCATGCAGCCACATGAACATCATAAGAATACAACAGGAAAATAGTCACTGTCTTTTTGATATTAGCTGACCTTTGTGAAATACTACCAATTTCTACATAATAGAAGTGAAACTCATCTTGGTTATTCTTAAATACTTATTTTTGGGGAGCTTTAATTTCATTTTGTCCAAATTGGTTATTATAGGAACGTATATATCATATCTATATATGTGTGTATGTACAGAACCACTGGCATTTGGTATGAATTTTGCCTAATTTACATATTTTAGGCATAAATTTACTTATTATATGCAGGGGTGGGTTACTGCCCGGATGAGAGGAATTCAGTGGGGTAGCAAAAATGAAGCTCCACTTCAGGGCACCCAATTTGCACTGAAAGACGTTGAAAGAAAATGCTGGGGATCCTGCATAAGCCACGTCCACAGTGTGGTAGTAAAAAAATTGGTAGCCCTTCATTGATTAAATGTATGTGCCCTTTTTCCTAACAATGCATTCTTGTATGCTAGGTTTCCTAGAGCTGAAGAAACTTCTTGGATAAAAAGCAAAATATATTTAAAGAAAGAAGTTCAGGTGCCTCCTGAAAAAACACCTTTGGGACAGCCATGATCCAAATGACTGAAAATTGGGGTGAACACCCTTTGACTGGGGTAGGAATATGAATGGATTTCCAGAGGGGAAAAAATGCATACTACAGGAACCATCAGGACTACTCAGGTGACCTTCAGGATACAGATAAACCTCCAAGTACATCAGCAACCCTATAAAAGGATGCAAATGACCAGCTGTCTGAAAGGAATATAAATCCTTCCGTTCCCCACCATCCAGTTAGAGCTGAAGAAGTTTCTTGAATGAAATATGAAGATATTTTCTTGGTGAAATATCTTCAAAGAAAAAACAAGAAAGTCCAGTTGCCTTCTGAATAAGTACCTTTGGGACTAGGTTTCTTATATTCATTGTTGTACACATATTAATGAAATATATTCATTGTTGCACAATCCTTGGATAATAATGACATGCAGATTTCAACAGGTAGCTTAATCTAGCAAAAGTTTTAGTTCATATAATACTGAAAAACTTTCTACCTGTTAACTGGTTTCAAAATATGTTTTTTCAATGCTTGAAATGACCCAAACATATTATTATTATTATTATTATTATTATTATTATTATTATTATTATTATTATTATTATTTTATTCAATTTTTATGCCACCCTTCTCCTTAGACTCAGGGCAGCTTACAACATGTTAGCAATAGCACTTTTTAACAGAGCTAGGCTATTGTCCCCACAATCAGGGTCCTCATTTTACCCACCTCGGAAGGATGGAAGGCTGAGTCAACCTTGAGCCGGTGATGAGATTTGAACCGTTGACCTTCAGATCTACAGTCAGCTTCAGGGACCTGCAGTACAGCACTCTACCTGCTGCGCCACCCCGGCTCTAATATTATTATTATTATTATTATTATTATTATTATTATTATTATTATTATTATTATTTAGATTTGTATGCCACCCCTCTCTGTAGACTCGTGTAATTGTTGTGCAATTGTTGGAGCAATGTACTTGTTACTCTTGTTACTGTTCTTGTTCTTTTTACTATAGCATTTCCTTGAAATTTCTACCTACCTATGATATCCTTAAAGGATAAGATTAGTAGAATGAGTTTAATTCTTTAAATTTAGATTGTATAATTAAATATCATAGTAAACTGTAGAGTGTTTTGTGTATATCCCTTTAAATCAGTTATTCAATAAGTCAGCAATTTGGACTGCACATCCATTCTCGATTTCTTAATTTCAAATAAAGGATAAGTGGAAAAAAATTGAGGTTATGAAAAATTCAGAAGGCTTTATTTTCAGAATAAAATAGAGGCTATTGCTTGCCTTTGGAATGAATACTATCTATCAAGTGAAAAGGATTTCACGTCAGTAGGAAGTGAAGACTAAAAAACAGAAATATTTTTGAGAATTATAGCAGCTGCCCTGTAGTTAATGAAATGAACTGAAATTGTAAAAAGGAAGAACAAATTTTCTTCATATAGAAGTTCAGAAATCATGTTAAATATTATTTTAATTAATCTTTGATTATATGATGAATTCAGCATTGTTGAAAATTAGTGCTTTGCTTGACCAAAGTGGCTATAATGCCATTTTAAAGAGGAAGTTAATACTTCACTGCTACAGATAAACAAGTTAGATAGTCAGTGGGTATATAGGAATGTGATTAATCATGCTGATATAATAATAGAATGGTTGTATTCTAGTTATTTACTCCCACAATCAACACAGTGTGGAAACTTTTGCAACTAATTTGGAAACCAAGGACCCAGAGTATGGAGGAAGAGTGGAGCAAGATGCTTGAAGTTTCCACAGTCTGTGTTGATTTGGCGAGCCATGTCACCGGCTGGTTTTGGTCCACTGTGCTTCATAGGGTCAACATAGCCATCTACCAGGATATTTTGGAGCACTTCATACTTATTTCAAAAGATGAGCTTTATGGGGATGCTGACTTCAATTTTCCATCAGGATGTGGCACCTGTCCACACTGCCAAAAACACCAAAATCTGATTCACTGACCATGAGATTATGGTGCTTGATTGGCCAGCAAGCTTGACTGATCTAAACCCCATAGAGAATCTATGGGGCATTGCCAAGAGAAAGATGAGAGACATGAGACAGAACAACGCAAAAAAAGCTGAAGGTCGCTATTTAAGCATCCTGGTCTTCCATAACACCTCTACTTTAAGCAAAACCAGATGGATTCAAAACTGGCTAACTAACCGCACTCAATGTGTAGTACTTAATGGAACTATATCTACATGGAGGGATGTATGCAGTGGAGTACCCCAAGGCTCTGTTTTAGGCCCAGTACTCAACATTTTCATCAATGATTTGGACAAGGGGATAGATGGGGAACTTATCAAATTTGCAGATGAGACCAAACTGGCAGGAATAGCCAACACTCCAGAGGACAGATGCAAAATACAGAATGATCTTGACAAACTTGAACAATGGGCGCTATCTAACAAAATGAGATTCAGTGGTGAAAAAAAGTAAGGTCCTACAACATATGCTGTACTGCAAGAAAAATAAAATGCAGTACAGCATATGTTGTACATTGCTCAACAGTAGTAACTGTATGAGTACTAGTGGACAACCATTTAAATATGAGCCAGCAGTGTGAAGCAGCTGCCAAAAAAGCCAACACAGTTCTAGGCTGCATTAACAGAGGGATAGAATCAACATCACGTGAAGTGTTAATACCATTTTATAAGGCCTTGGTAAGGACACACTTGGAATACTGCATTCAGTTTTGGTCACCATGATGCAAAAGGATATTGAGACTCTAGAAAAAGTGCAGAGAAGAACAATAAAGATAATTAGGGAACTGGAAGCTAAAACACATGAAGAACGGTTGCATGAATTGGGCATGGCTAGTTTAATAAACAGAAGGACCAGGGGAGACATGATAGCAGTGTTCTAATATCTCAGGGATTGCCACAAAGAAGGAGTCAACCTATTCGACAAAGCACCTGAGGGTAGAACAAGAATGGGTGGAAACTAAACAAGCAGAGAAGCAACTTAGAACTAAGGAGAAATTTCCTGACAGCCAGAATGCTTAATCAGAGGAACAGCTTGCCTTCAGAAATTGTGAATGCCCCAACATTGGAAGTTTTTAAGCAGATGTTGGATAACCATCTATCTGAAGTAGTGTAGAGTTTCCTGCCTGTTGTGATTCAGCCTGAGGCTCCTCAGGGAATGGCTGGAACTCTGCCGGCTCCATGCTCAGAGGGGGAGGACGAGGAACAGGAGGAGGAGGAGGACCAGGCAGACGGGGAAGAGGAATGTCAGGACGAGGAGGAGGGAGAACAGCCTGAGACCCCCGGGGGGGAGCTCTCCCCAGCGAGTAGCCTGGAGTCATTAGATGAGAACACACAAGCCATCATAGATATGAGGCAGAGAAGGGCAGCACAACGAAGGGGACAATTAGCCAGGTATTTCCATCCCTAATAGGCAACAGCTGGGTTTGGGTGTGGTTCTCCTCAGAAAGGTTGAAAAGGCAGGCCCGCCCTTCCTGTATTGTGGAGAGTTATCTTTTGGGAGTCCTGTGACCTTGCTTCGATCCTTGGCGTCTCTGATTCTGGCTTGTGGCCTCGAAGGCTGAAAACTTGGGAGAGGCGTGGGTTTTATTGTCTACAGTGGTGTGTGTGCCAGCAAGAAGCCTGTTGTATTGTCTGGCCATCGTGACTCTTCTGTGAAGCTTCATAGCATTCCAGTTTGTAAGAACAGTTTTTGTTATCTGTGTTTGTTTTCAAAGATATAAAATGACTTTGCTTTTTACCAGCGTGTCTGGCTACTCTTTTTAGTTGATGTTGACGTCTGGGGGAACCCAGACAGAACACTGCTTAAGCAGGGGGTTGGACTAGAAGACCTCCAAGGTCCCTTCCAACTCTGTTGTTGTTGTTGTTGTTGTTTTTGTTGTTGTTGTTGTTGTTATTATTATTATTATTATTATTATTATTATTATTATTATTATTATTATATTTTTGTAGTGAAGCACAGGTATTCAGCTAGAATACCATATACACAAGTATACAAGCACACTGTTATAGATTAATCTTCAGAAAAGTTAAAATGGGAAAGATAGGAGGAGGAAAGTATTAAATATTTACCACCTTGAGCTGATAAAAATAATAAAGGAAATAGAATAAATAAAAAATGTTAATAAAAATAGTCTAATCCTTTTTAAAAAGATTTATCATATAATGTACAGCAATAGTTCAGATTTTTCATTGTTCATTAAAAATTTGTCACAGAATTGCAGGATATAGGCATGCAAAGTACAAATTATCATGCAATTTGCAGTAATTACTTATCTATGCTCAAAAAGAGTTGTAATATTTTAGAATATATTCGCGCTTGAATATATTCTAAAATATTACAACTCTTTTTGAGCATGTTGAAATGCCTGTTCCATCTCAGATATGACAAAATATCCATGATTATAAAATTACAGGATTCCTATTAGGAATTCAGATTGCTCTCCACAAGAATGATTCACTTTCATGTTATCAGGATTGTTCTGATTGTTCATTGTTTAAAAATATGGATCTTCTACATTTCAGTGGGTTATCTTTAACTAGGGTGGGTGGGGGAAAACATATTGACTAGAGCAATCTACTTTTATTTATAATACTCTACATTTGATGTGGAAATGTGCAGACCGTTCCACTTCCTTCAAAAGAAATTATGCAGATCATATAACACATAAGCAGCTCTACAGGAACATATAGGTGAAAAAATGAGCAATTCCTTCAAATTCATCTTTAATAAATGAGAAAAAGGGCAGAGAAGAGAAACATCAAGGGGAAAAAGGGCAGAGAAGAGAAACATCAAATTACTGAAGCAATTACTTAGTTCCCAGTCAAAGCAATTCATAAATAAGAACAAATGTCCTGGAACAATGTGATTTCTTTAACAGAAAAATTCAGTATATATAAATATAACAACTCCTCTTCAAATGAACAGCATTTGTATAGTCGAGCTGCCATTATCATGGTTAAACCTTTAATTTCCGTGAAACCTAAAATATTTTGATACATTCCTTGTCTTCATTTTTCTTCCCTACCTAGTTGTTTGACTTGGGATGGTGGTGGTGTACGTTCCACAAATGGTGACTCTTAGGGCTTAAATTTTGAATAATCTGTTCTTGGTAGTGAACTAAACTGATCTGCATTCATAATGAGTGAAACAAAACCTTAATCCCAGAATGAAATTGTATCTAAATTTGCAAGGCAATTTGCAGCCCAGAATAATCTTCCTTTTATGACTAATGTGACCAGATTATAACATCGGTAAAGTGGGACACCATTGAGGGGGAGGATGGACGGATGACTGAAAAATCTCTGCAGACTTTTACCTCAATGTTTGTTTTTGTGTATTGCTTCCCAGTCTGGCAGTTCTATCAATTTATTATCTTTCCCGTTTTTGAAAGCTGTATACAAGTACTTCAGGGATTGCCACAGAGAGGAGGCGGACACACTGTTTTCCAGGGCACCAGAGGGCCAGACGAGGAACAACGGTTGGAAACTGACCAAGGAAAGATTCAACCTGGAGATAAGAAAGAATTTCCTGACAGTGAGAGCGATCAACCAGTGGAACGGCCTGCCAGCGGACTCCCCAACTTTGGACACTTTCAAGAGGAGATTGGACTGCCATTTGGCTGGGGTGATGTAGGATTTCCTGCTCAGGCAGGGGGTTGAACCTGATGACCTATAAGGTCCCTTTCAACTCAAATAAATAAATAAATGAATGAATGAATGAATGAATGAATGAATGAATGAATGAATGAATAAATAAATAAATAAATAAATAAAAACAGTAAGATAAGGGAAGAAAGCCTGTTTTGCTTTCAGGCTGCTTCTTATACTAGAAGCAGCACTCTTCCACCACCCCCCAACACCGGAGAGGTGCGCGCTCCGTCTCTACTCCAACCCTCCGATCTCTCTCTCTCTCTCTCTCTCTCTGACTTTAAAACCTGGACTTTATTCGCTCTGGACTGTCCAGAGCGAATAAAGCATTTCCTTTCTCTGGGTGCTGGGACGAGGAAGCTTCTCCCAGCACCCAGAGAAAGAAAACACTTTATTTGCTCTGGGCAGTCTAGAGAAAGGAAAATCGGGACTTTTTTAAAGCCCTGCGGGACATGGGACAAATTATGAAAAATCGGGACTGTCCCACCAAAAGCAGAACATCTGGGCACCCTACCTATGACGGATCTAGAGAGCTTATGAAAGAAAAGGATTTTTCTGGTTTATACAAGAGACTAAGTCAAGGTGGGCTGCTTCCGGTTCAGATTGGTTCAGGCGAATTGGTAGTAACAACTACTGGCTGGGCCTGGCCACCCATCCCGGTGCTATCTCATCCTATATATCTCATTCTCTGGCTCACTCGTGCCACTCACGCAGCCCTTCTGATTTCCACACCTTGCCTGCTCTACTCACTGTGACTGCCCAAGAAGGTGTGCTGGAAGCTGCATTCATGACACTGCGGTGTGTTTGAAGCTGCGCACAAGCGTGGAAGGCACACACTCACATTTTTGGTTCTGCACTGGGAAAACCAGTTGTTAGATTATGTGAAGCCCACCTCTGTACTAGGTAAAGAGTCCACCTTAAAAAAGAAATGTGTAATGAAACAACTTTTCAGAGGAGTCTATGGGCTTTGAAATGGAGTGCAGATTTCTAGTTTGACAATTCTGGATTCTACATTATCTCATTTATATATGTAAACATATATGTACATACACGCACATGGTTGATTTTCTGTCAAAATCAACCTGGTATTCTCAAATATGGGAGGAAACAATTTTGTTTTCCTTTTGCCTCTTGGCCCCATGCAGGGGGGCAATTCCAAGGCAGACTTATTTATTTTTAAATAGTCGACATCTATAATTTTTACATGGTTAGATATTTTTGCTGATAAGTGATATAACAAGGTCGAAATAGATCTATAGTAGGCTCACTTATTTCAGTTATCAGCAAAACATATCTTATATCTTATATATATATATATGTGTGTGTGTGTGTGTGTGTGTTTTCGTAAATTTTCACGGGTATATGTATGTAGATTGTTCTGAGTTCAGGTTTTGCCCTGTGTAATATTTTGCATGTCTATGCGACGTTTCGGTGAAATCACATTCACCATCATCAGGCTGAAGTTCCAAGCTTCGTGTTGTTGTAAAATTTTACAACATTTTACAACAACACGAAGCTTGGAACTTCAGCCTGATGATGGTGAATGTGATTTCACTGAAACGTCGCATAGACATGCAAAATATTACACAGGGCAAAACCCGAACTCAGAACAATCTACATATATATATATATATATGAACTCAGAACAATCTACATATATATATATATATATATATATATATATATATATATATATATATATTTGTTTTCGTAGATTTTCACGGGTACAGGTATGACGGTCTTGGTATATTCGGGTTTCTTCCCGTGTAGGATTTGGAAATTTCTGGCGACGTTTCGATGAGGTCTCACTCATCATCTTCAGGCTGGTGTTTCTGTCCTTTTTCTCAGGCGAAGACTGCGAGACCTGAGCTGCATTCCTTCTATAAATACTGGTGGCTGGGTGTGTGCCACCAGTATTTATAGAAGGAATGCAGCTCAGGTCTCGCAGTCTTCGCCTGAGAAAAAGGACAGAAACACCAGCCTGAAGATGATGAGTGAGACCTCATCGAAACGTCGCCAGAAATTTCCAAATCCTACACGGGAAGAAACCCGAATATACCAAGACCGTCATATATATATATATATATATATATATATATATATATATATATATATTAATTATAAATAACATTTTTGCTGATAATTGAAATATACCAGGGTGATTCGACACAAAATGTAACCCTTCCCTGGTACAGAGCTGAAGGGATTGGATACTGTAGCCTAGAGGATAATTCTCTGCCTTACAAGGCAAAGGTTGCAGGTTCACGTCCCAGTGGGTATGGCTAGCTGATGAGGCCAAAATAAGGCCGAAATAGATCTATCCTAGTCTCCCTTAATTTTCAAATTCAGCTTAAACATGTGACACATACAGATAGAATTGTCGGCTATCAATAAAATTAACTGCCTTGGAAATGGCCCTGGGTTGGGCCGAGAGGCAAAAAAGGAGCTGTGATGTTCCTTCAATATACCAGGGTGATTCGACACAAAATGTAACCCTTCCCTGGTACAGAGCTGAAGGATTTGCTATTTCACAGGTTTTTCCAAAGGGAAAAGAACGCAGGGGCAGGGACGGTTTGTGTATGTGAGGGAGGGACTGGTCTATCTCAGCGGTCAGCAGCAGTGGGTTCTTAACAATACATGGAGGGTTTAAAGCCCAAATACTTGTTAAATACAAAATATATATATTTCTTCGCGGAAATTTGTTTTTCGTGGGTGGTCTTGGAATGCATCCCCCACAACAAGCTGATACAGAAGTTGAGCCTGTAGCCTAATGACTAAGACCTCTGTAAGACCATGTAAGGCAGAGGCTCCGGGTTCAAATGCCAGTTAAAAAGGTGTGGCTACCTGATGAAGGCTAATAAGCCCAAAATAGATCTATAGTAGTCTCCTTCCTTCCTTTTCATTATCAGCAAAAATATGTTACACACACACACACACACACACACACACACATACACATATACTCAATTCGAAGGCTAGCACTGTAAAATAATCTTAACTTCAAGGTGTTTGATATAAATTTCTTAATTTGAGACCTGAGTTTTCAAACATCAATAAGTTTTGTTGTTGTTTTAAATCTTCATGGATAGAATTTAAAACTAGCTTAAGAACATAAAAAGCAATTATCCAAATTCTTTAAATGAAACTTAAGGCTATGAAAGTTTGCTACCAAATCTTTCAGCTTGCCAGTTCTCACTATGAATAAGTATACTTTTTTTACAAGTTTGTTAACAACTAAAATGAGATTATGTGTTAATACTCTTTGGAAAATTACTTTCCTTTAGGGAAAATTAAGATGAATTTTCTCCCTTGCAAAAGCTTACAGCCACAAATATTTCTTTATTTCTATGACAAATTTTTCTTGATCCATTTATTATCTCCTATGTCTGAATAATATGGACCAGCAGGTGGCAACAGGAATGTTATTATAATAGCAAGAACCAATAGATCTTGGCTCCTATCCTAGATATCAGAGCAGGATAAAATATAATTAGGAAATTAGTTCATGGACAATAGACTATAAGGAAATTTAGGCTTGGAAATCTTTAAAAGAAAGAAACATAAAACTACAAAAACTTTTCAAACCCAGACTATACCCAGTGCCTTATTTAGAAAAAAAAATATTTGTAAAACCAGGTGTATACAGCAAATTGACCCAAAGATCAACCTCTTAAAAGTATTCATGAATATACAATAAATACTTCGTAATGCACTTTTTAAAATATATATATACAAACTACTGAAACAAAATGTACTAGATTTAAATTGATTTCAAAGATCTGAAAGAAGAAAATGTGAAAAAGGTTTTCCCCTTTACAATTTCTGCTCTAATAAGAAGGTGCTCACACTTGGATAAAAGCTGGGGATGACTTTTACTTTACTTTACTTTACTTTACTTTACTTTACTTTATTTACTTTACTTTACTTTTTACTTTACTTTACTTTACTTTACTTTACTTTACTTTACTTTACTTTACTTTACTTTACTTTACTTTACTTTACTTTACCTTATTTATTTATTTATTTATTTGATTGATTGATTGATTGATTGATTGATTGATTGATTGATTTGATTTGTATGCCGCCCCTCTCTGCAGACTCAGGGCGGGTCACAACAATAACAAAAAACAATGTATCACAAATCTAATATTAAAAAGTCTCTTGGCATCTAAATGATGGGAATTTATCTGGAATGAGGATGGCTGCCTAAATTTTCTACCTTTGAGGTCTGTGCTATCATGCATCCATCATGAGTCCTTAGAGATTGGGCAGCATAGAAGTCAAACTAAATAAAAATAAATAAATAAATATTATTTTCTGGCTCAATCTTGAATTGTCTTCTAGAGTAGAATAGAATAACATAGTTGGAAGTAGGCAATGGAGCGTGTAGGTTCACTTCATTGCTGTTGTGCGTTCACACCCCGTTCTTGCCCAACAGGCATAATTCTGGTAAAAATTAACCGTTTTTTTTTTTGCTTTCCCGCATGTGCAGAAGCAAAGAAACCAGCAATTTTTGCTGCCAGAAGGAGGTCCGCAGGCGAGATTTTGGCTGCTGCACATACGCAGCAGTCGAATCTCATTGCGGTGCCTGGAGCGGCAGTTGGGGCCAGCAGCAAAAGCAGCCTGCCCAAGTTCCAACCGCAGGAGAGTGGGCCATGAGCAGCATAGCTGCTTTGAGTGGCAGGGCAGGGAGTGGGCACGAGCAGGATAGCCGCTGTGAGCGGCAGGCCAGCTAGGCCACGAATGGCATTGCTACCATGAGTGGCATGGTGGGGGAGGGGATGCAAGCAGGGTAGCTGCTGCAAACAGCAGGGTAGGAAGGCAGCGGCGTAGCAGGTCACTTACCTTATTTTTAGCCTTTTATGCTTCTGTGCATGCGCGGAAGCAAAAAAGCTGAACATGGGATAAATCTTGCATGCGCGAGCACATGCACAGGAAGCTGAATCTTGCACTGGGAACATGCATGCGTGCTGGAAGCATGCACATGCACTCACTGGGAGTGTGTGCATGCTCATGGCGCGTTCCGATAGTGCTGGGCGATGGTGGCCCACCACTGGTTGGAAGGGACCTTGGAGGTCCCTAGTCCAACTCGTTACCTAGGCAGAAAAAACTACATCACTCCAGACAAATGGTTATCCAACATCTTCTTAAAAACGTCCAGTGTTGGAGCACTCACAACGTCTGGAGACAAGTTATTCCATTGATTAATTATTCTAACCATCAGGTAATTTCTCCTTAGTTCTAAGTTGCTTCTCTCCTTGATTAGTTTCCACCCATTGCTTCTTTTCCTACTCTTAGGTGCTTTGGAGAATAGTTTGAGTCCCTCTTCTTTGTGGCAGACCTGAAATATTGGAACACTGCTATCATGTCTCCCCTAGTCCTTCTTTTCCTTAAATTAGACATACCCGTTATTCATATGTTTTAGTCTCCAGTCACCTAATCACCTTTGTGGCTCTTCTCTGCAATCTTTCTTAAAGCCTCAACATCCAAGACCAATGGCCTTACCAAGGCATTTTAAAGTGATATTTATACTTTATGTGATCTTTATTCTATCATAGACATCTTTCCCCTAAACAAAGATGAAAAGGACAATCAGTTAAAACTTCAGCTATTAATATTCTTATTAACTCATACAAAGCAGGGATAGGAGGTTTTTTTTCAGGGGGATTCACATCAATACAGTCATTTCTCATTTGCCTTTGACATATCCTTCACATCATTTAGATTTTGCATGAAAATGTCACCTTGACAGTGAAAAATGAGGCATATTTTCTCTGCACAGGTCAAATAAATTCTATTCATAGATTACTTTAATACTAAAGGAAATTGAAAAGGCTTCCTATAAAATAAAATAAAGTGTGCACAGCAAGGGAGGAAGATGGATTTTACCAAAATTTAGGGATTTATGGATTCTTCCAGTGAAATATTCTAAACACATTTAACAACCATGCATGATTTCCAGGAAAGATCCTCAATTTTCCAGCTCCTCACATGAAACCAGGAACATTGGGAATTAACTAGCGGTGGGTTCTAATTTTTTTTACTGGTTCTGTGAGTGTATGGCTTGTTTTGTGGGTGTGGCTTACTGATTATGTGATGGTGGTGTGGCTTTATGGTCATGTGACTGAGTAGGCATGGCTTCATAATCACGTGACTGGGCAGGCATAGCTTCCTGGTCATGTGACACTGCAGGCATAGCTTCCTGGTCATGTGACACTGCAGGCATGGCTTCATGGTCATGTGACTGGGCAGGCGTAGCTGGGTGAACATGTGACTGAGTGGATTACTTTGCCTCTTTCTATTTTTTCCAGCTGAAATTCATATACCTTAACTAGGGTTGGACTTCAACTCCCAGAATTCCAGTTGAAATCATGTGTATCTTAAAGTTGTTGAAGTTGGAAAAACCCCTGCCAGAGAGAGTTCGGTCAGGACTCCCTCCATCTCTCCTGCTGCCCTGAGTGAGCAAAATTTGGCAAGGAAAGCACCCCGGCTGTTTCTGAAGATGACAGCTGGGTGGTGGCAAAAGTTCAGGTTCGGGCTCCGGAGAACACTAGGAAGCACGCTCGCCCATCTGTCACCTTCAGAAACAGCCGGGGAGCTGTTTGCCAGTTGGGAGGCGCAAAAGGAGGTGGGGAATCCCACGAGAGAATTCCAGGGGCGGAGCTTTGATGTCACTGAGATGTCCTTCCTGGTCAGCCAAAAAGGACGTCTCCGTGATGTCAAAGCTCCATCCTTGGAATCCCCTTGTGAGATTCCCCACCTCCTTTTGGCCTCCTGACCGGCCGACAGCTCCCCGGCTGTTCTGGGAAGTGCTGCTGCCCAACTGTCACCTTCAGAAACAGCTGGGGCACTTCTCGGCGGTCTCCCAAATGCCGAATTCAGAGGTTCAGCAAAAGTTCAGGTTCAGGTTCGGGACAGT
The DNA here is from genome assembly GCF_031021105.1 of Erythrolamprus reginae. Taxonomy (NCBI): domain Eukaryota; kingdom Metazoa; phylum Chordata; class Lepidosauria; order Squamata; family Dipsadidae; genus Erythrolamprus; species Erythrolamprus reginae. The sequence continues at coordinate 25,996,446 of NC_091955.1, read as the reverse complement.
GCCGGGAAGCCCCCCGGCTGTTCCGGAAGGTGACAGCTGGGTGGTGGCGCTTCCCGGCACTCTCCTGAGTGCTGAACTCGAAAGTTCGGCAAAGTTCGGGTTCGGGTTCGGCACCCAAACTTTAAAAAAAATCCGGGTGCCGAACCTGAACTTTGTTGGGTTCGCCCAACACTAGTCAGAAGCAGCCAAGATATCAGGAACTGAAGACATTGAAGGAGGAAGACAATACAGCAGGAACTTTTGAGAAGAATTTTACTTTTTCTTTGTAGCAAAACTGTTCTCTATATTCTATTTACAGAACTCCAATACTGTTGTACTATATAGCACACCACCACTAACCACAGGCTTCAAACCAACAACGAACCACACCTATGTACAGGTGCATTACACTTTACACAATTCTTAACCAGATTGTAGAACATTCATCAAGACTCAGAAGCTTTTCCACTTTACAATAATAACAGCCTCTCTACTATAATTGGAATATTACCTCGGGACAATACTAATCCTCACATGTTAAGCCCATGGATGGCTGCAACCTGGTGGGAAAGGTCCCAGTCATCTCCATGCGCTGGGCTTGACAAGAGCACTGCCACCCTTATTGCTGGCCTCCCTTCTCACCTGGCAAGAGGAAGAAGCAGGGGAGGTAGGCAGACCGGAGGTAGGCAGGCCAGAGGTAGAAGTACGAGGGGCTCGGCTGCTGAGCATGTGGAGCATCCGCCCAGCTCCTGGGCTGCTTCCTGCCATTCACTTTTGTTTCATGATGGGCAATGAAAGTGGCAGGAGAGAGATGGAGGGCGAGCTGGTGGAGAGGTAATACCAGCGGAGGTATCATGACATTGCTCATGACAATCTCCCGTGCACTCCTCTCCCTCCCCCCTCTCTCTCTGCCTCCCTCTTCACACACATTGGTGCATACGCAGAAGAAAAAAACCAGATTTATTTTACATTTTGTAAAAAAAAGATGGCAGAGTCCATGGATGGCACTAACAGAACCAGTTCAGTGATGTCACCAGTGACTTGCTACTGGTTTGGATGAAGGGGGCGTGTTCTGTCTGGGTTCCCCCAGACCTCAACACCAACTGGAAAAAACAGCCAGACACTCTGGTAAAAGCCAAAAGAATTTTATAGCTGGAAAAAATAAACACAGAGGAAAACCTGTTCTTCCCAACAGACAGGCTATAATACTTTACAGCAGAGTCCTGATGTCCAGACAATACAGCAAGCTTCTTGCTGGCACACCCACCCCAAGGTTTCAGTAGTCAAAGGCACAAACCAGGATTCCAAGACGCCAAAGTTCACAGCCAGGTCCCAAGACTCTCAAAGATAAAACTCCACAAGCCAGGAAGGGTGGGTCTGCCTTTTAGCCTTTCCAAAGAGCACCACACCCAAACCCAGCTGTTGCCTCTTTAATGCTGAAAGTACTTAGCCAATTGATCCCTTCTCTGAGTAGCTCTTCTCTGTCGCAGATCAATTATGGCTTGTGCATTTTCCTCTAAGGAATCCAGGCTGCTTGCTGGGGAGAGCTCCCTCTGGGGGGACTCTGGCTGTCCTCCCTCTTCTTCAGCCTGGGATTCCTCCTCCTCGTCTGCCTGCACCTCCTGTTCCTCAGCCTCTCCCTCTGAGCTGGAAACCGACAGAAGATCAGCCGTTCCCTGAGGGGCCTCAGACAGAACCACAACAGGGCGGAACCAGGAGGAACCCACCTTTGGAATTAATTCAGAAAAACTAAGGGGGGAAAAAACCTTAATTGATTCTAGCATTTTTTCCCCTAAGCTTTCTTGGAAATCAATTGTAAAGCATCTCCTTGTACAAAATGCTATAAACATTGACAGAATGCTGAATTGGTATCTGTCTCCTTGATCAGTAAAAGTACTTTGCATCGTTAGAGCAGGGAAATCTTGTTTTCTGTCACTTGATGATAATTTCTAAAACAATCTGTCAAGGCTCCAGGCTATTATATGCTGATTCTGTAAACTGCTTAGAGAGGCTGTAAAAGCACTATGAAGTGGCATATAAGTCTAAATCCTATTGCTATTGGTGAATGATTTGATTTATTTATTTATTTTATTAAATTTATATGTTGCCCAATTCCCAAAGGACTCCAGGCAGTGAAACAACCTTGCTCAGAAACAGAGGCCTTCCCTCCTTCCTTCCTTCCTTCCTTCCTTCCTTCCTTCCTTCCTTCCTTCCATTCTTCCTTCCTTCCTTCCATCCTTCCTTCCTTCCTTCTTTCCGTACTTCCTTCCTTCCTTCCTTACTGCCTGCCTGCCTGCCTTCCTGCCTTTCTCCCTCCCTCCGTCCCTTCCCCCTCCGTCCCTCCCTGCCTCCCTCTGTATTGGCTTGGAGGAAGCAGCATTTTGAGTTGGTAGAATTTTAAGAGTTAGTCATGTGCAGCCACATAAAACTACTTCCTCTTCATACTGTACACTACTGTCATTTGCATTATTTAACTGATACACAATCAGTTTGCAAATATCAGATCTTTAAAATGATGAATAAGAATTTTTAAAAAATATTTCAAACAGAAAAATATCTTGATTTATGATCACAATTGGGACTTGAACTTCCATCACTACATCCTGTCAAATCTATCCCTTGTGAAGATCAATCCATCCATCTATTCCTCTATCCATCCATCAGACATTTAAGATGGAGACTGTAACACTAGGGAAAAAATAGGTACCTTGCTTATTTGGAATAAGAAGAAAGAAAAGAAAAGGTTATATTCATATGGTGATAGGTCTTGTTAAATGAGATGATGTGTGATAAACTGTGAGATGGGTGGCATGTGTGTGTGTGTGTGTGTGTGTATCACATGTTTTTTGCTGAAATTTTAAAATTAAGGGAGACTAGGATGGCACCATTTCAGCCTTGTTCTGGCCTCATCAGCTAGCCACACCCTTACTGGGATTTGATCCGGCAGCTTCTGCCTTGTAAGGCAGAGAATTAACCACTAGGCCACCAGACCTGATCCCTTCAGCTCTGTACCAGGGAGGGGCTATATGTTTTTTTATGTCGGATCACCCTGGTATATTGAAGAAACGTCACAGCTCCTTTTTGCCTCTAGGCCCAACCCAAGGCCATTTCAAAGCAGTTAATTTATTCATAGCCGACAACTATATTCTGTATATATCACATGTTTTTTGCTGAAATTTTAAAATTAAGGGAGACTAGGAGACTTATTATTTATATTTATATATATATATATATATATATATATATATATATATATATATATATATATATATATATATATATGATAAATGAGTCTGCATACTTGTGAAGAACAGTCAGAGATGATGGGAAGTGAGAAAGAGAAAGAAGGAAAAAATCACATATGGGGAACAATTAATGGCAAGTTATAGAGGAAACAGGTGAACAGCAGAAAAGGACAGGACCAGCTTCACTATTGCCTCAGAGGGCAGTGTGAGGAATGCCTAGAACTTGTTGAATAGTGAGTGCATCAGAAATCTGATCTCTGAATATCGGGTAGGGGAGGGTACATTACAAGTAACACCTATGGTGGGTGTTGCATGTTATAAAGTCTAATATTAAAGTTGGACTCCATTCTTCAATATTATGAAAGAAAACTTCCTTTGAAGTTCTTTAAAGGCAAAGAACATTTGAAAGAATTTCTCATGGTTTCCATTTGTTCAGTTACAAGGTGAATGTAGAAAGAATTTGTCTGAATGTCCTGCTTTTCATTGTACCATCATCTTATAATTGTCTGCAGCTTTCTTAACTTCCTAACTTTAATTAAAGTTCAAGAGAAATCATCAAAAGGGAATCTTTTAGGCATTTTTAGATATAGTGCTACATTGTGCAGTGGAGAGGCTCTCCTTAAAAATATTTGAAAAAAAAATCTTTTCTTGGACAAGGGAAAGAAAGGGGCAATGAAAAGAACATTTCCACCATTTTTTTTCTGAGATAAAGTTGGTGAGAATCTCAACTAGCTATCTGTACTCAGCTTTATATATTACCATGCCATGGTTCTCTGACTGCGCTAGAGAAGTTCATGATAGCTAATATCCCTTTTGTATACTACAATATGTTTCTCTGGACTCCCCAGTACAATATGTTCAACATAGCAACAATAGGTTTTAAGTGCAAAGCACAATAATACAGCATGATGACAAGATCATGATCTTCCGGAAGCTGCCTTGCACGTGAATATTGATGGTTGCTCTCTGTAGCAAGCAGGAACAGCATGTCCCAGTGCAAATTCCAGATGGCATGGAATTTTACAGCTTCACTTTATAGTAAGTTTGTTTTCATGGGGGAATGCTGTCACGAAAACATATGCACATTGGGATGCTGTGATTTTGCTCTGAGAAGAGAATGTTTGTGATTCTCCAATCACCAACAATTGACTAACAGAATAGATAAAACAGAATTTATATTCTCTTCAGAAACTACCTTTCCGCCATCCTCCAAGTGACAGAGACTGAATACTCCACCACGATATATCATAATATCACACTATTTGATTATTGACCATGCACAAAACCCCTCAAAAAACTCCACAATCAAGCACTCACAAAACAAAAACACCTCTATCGATGACGACAAATGCTATAAATGTAATAAAATCGTCAAAGAGGATGATGAATTCAAAAAATGCTGCATTTGCTCAAATTATGCCCACAATACCCGCCTAAACAGATATCCACTTAAACAGATAGAAACATAGAAACATAGAAGACTGACGGCAGAAAAAGACCTCTTGGTCCATCTAGTCTGCCCTTTTACTATTTCCTGTATTTTATCTTAGGATGGATATATGTTTATCCCAGGCATGTTTAAATTCAGTTATTGTGGATTTCCCAACCACGTCTGCTGGAAGTTTGTTCCAAGGATCTACTACTCTTTCAGTAAAATAATATTTTCTCATGTTGCCTTTGATCTTTCCCCCAACTAACTTCAGATTGTGTCCCCTTGTTCTTGTGTTCACTTTCCTGTTAAAAACACTTCCCTCCTGAACCCTATTTAACCCTTTAACATATTTAAATGTTTCGATCATGTCCCCCCTTTTCCTTCTGTCTTCCAGACTATACAGATTGAGTTCATTCAGTCTTTCCTGATACGTTTTATACTTAAGACCTTCCACCATTCTTGTAGCCCGTCTTTGGACCCGTTCAATTTTGTCAATATCTTTTTGTAGGTGAGGTCTCCAGAACTGAACACAGTACTCCAAATGTGGTCTCACCAGCGCTCTATATAAGGGGATCACAATCTCCCTCTTCCTGCTTGTTATACCCCTAGCTATGCAGCCAAGCATCCTACTTGCCTTTCCTACCGCCTGACCACACTGTTCACCCATTTTGAGACTGTCAGAAATCACTACCCCTAAATCCTTCTCTTCTGAAGTTTTTGCTAACACAGAACTGCCAATGCAATACTCAGATTTAGGATTCCTTTTCCCCAAGTGCATTATTTTACATTTGGAAACATTAAACTGCAGTTTCCATTGCTTTGACCATTTATCTAGTAACGCTAAATCATTTACCATATTACAGACCCCTCCAGGAATATCAACCCTATTGCACACTTTAGAGTCATCGGCAAATAGGCAAACCTTCCCTACCAAACCTTCCCCTATGTCACTCACAAACATATTAAAAAGAATAGGACCCAGAACAGACCCTTGTGGCACACCGCTTGTAACCTGACTCTGCTCAGAATACTCGCCATTAACAATAACTCTCTGATGTCTATGCTTCAGCCAGCTTGAAATCCACTGAACTATCCAGGGATTAAGTCCAATCTTCACTAATTTATCTATCAGCTCTTTATGTGGAACCGTATCAAAGGCTTTGCTGAAGTCCAGATAGGCAATATCCACGGCACCACCTTGATCCAACACCTTTGTGACATAGTCAAAGAACTCAATGAGATTAGTCTGACACGATTTGCCTTCAGTAAAGCCATGCTGATTTGGGTCCAATAAGTTATTGTTTTTTAGATGCTGATTTATCCTCTTTTTGAGTAGAGTCTCCATCATTTTAACTACAACTGATGTCAAGCTAACTGGCCTGTAGTTACCAGCTTCTTCTCTACTGCCCTTCTTGTGGATAGGCACAACACTGGCCATTCTCCAATCCTCAGGAACATCTCCTGTTAACAGGGATTTGTTAAACAAATCAGTCAGGGGGGTAGCAATGATAGATCTGAGTTCTTTAAGAACTCTGGGGTGGATGCCATCTGGACCCATTGCCTTATTTATCTTTAATCTTTCAAGTTCTTCTAAGACATCGGCTTCTAAGATCACTGGAGCTGAATCCGTACAGCTGGAAGCAATGCTATATCCCTCTATAGTATTATTATTATTTTGTAAGGTGTCTTTTGAGAAAACTGAACAGAAGTAGCTATTGAAATGGTCAGCGATCTCCTTATTCCCATCAATGTATGTATTATTCCCGGTACTAAGCTTTGTGATGCTGCAGTTTTTATCCACTTAACCCCGCTGTTCTGTTCGAAAAAACTTCCTAATATTATGTTCCCGGGTCTATTTGACCCGGACTGCAAATTGATCATTTTAGGTACTTATATTTGGTCTTTTTGAAAGCTTTTTTCACCTGGAAACATGTTTGAACATTTCTGCACACAATGGAATGAAAATTGAACTGAAAAAATTAATCCTTATTGGTTTATTTTGCACATAAATGTGCCTCCCCCCCGTTTTTGTGAAAGTTTTTTCAATTTATGGATAGTTTTGCTTGCAAAATCCATTCTATTTTACTAAAGTTGGTGTGGGATTGGTAGCTTGAACATTTCTGCACACAATGATATGAAAATTGAACTGAGAAAATTAATCCTTATTGGTTTATTTTGCACATAAATGTGCCTCCCCCCGTTTCTGTGACATAGTCTTCACTTTATGGATAGTTTTACTAGCAGAATACATTCAATTTTGCTAAAGTTGGTGTGGGATTTGTAGCTTGAACATTTCTGAACATAATGATATGAAAATTGAAGTGGAATAATTGATGCATATTGGTTTATTTTGCATATAAAGTTATTTCAATTTATATAAAAATTATGCTGTTAATTTCAAACTTACATACTTTTTTTTAGTAAAATGGATTTCTTTCATAAAATTAGTTATCTGGTTACAATGTGGTTGATTTTCAAAAGGATATTCCAAATATTTCTAGACAAATATGTATAAACAGTGACAATAATGGCACACAGCAAGGCCGGGGGGGGTGTCCCTTTTGTGGCAAAAATAAACCAATAAGAACCATTTTTTTCAGTTCATTTATATTTTTCTTATATTCAGAAATGTTCAATTTAGTATATCAAACCTTTTGGGGGAAAATTCCTTAGGGATTTGTAGCCTTAAAAAATAGAAATTGACACGAAATTCAGAAAGGATGGGGGGAGGGGCTTTTTGATCAAAATAAAAATATAAGTCTCAATTTTTCCAGTTCAATTTTCATATCATTATGTTCATAAATGTTCAAACTAGTTTTCCAGTTGAAAAAGTTTTCAAAAAGATCAAATTCAAGTACCTAAAAAAAATATTTTTGGTCCGGTCATATACGAACAGAAACAGATTCGAAGTTATGATTTTTTTTTTTGCCCAGAAAACAATTAGCCACCACCCCAAAAATATTTTTTGATGATCAGCATTGTTAAATTGAGTAAATGAATGCCTAAGATTTTAAAGAATATTTCGGATTTGGAGCATAAAAAAATAAAAAGTGAAAATGATTGCAAGCAGCCGAGGGGGGGGGGGAGGCCTTATTTCTGATGTTAAAAAACCAGTAAGAATCATTTTGTTCAGTTCCTTTATATTTTTCTTATATTCAGAAATGTTCAAGCTACCAATCCCACACCAACTCCAGTAAAATAGAATGGATTTTGCAAGCAAAACTATCCATAAATTGAAAAAAATTCACAAAAACGGGGGGGCACATTTATGTGCAAAATAAACCAATAAGGATTAATTTTTTCATTTCAATTTTCATATCATTTTGTGCAGAAATGTTCAGACTACTTTCCAAGTGAAAAAAGTTTTCAAATTGACCAAACATAAGCACTTCAAATGAAGAGTTTTCGGTCCGGGTCGTATGTGACCCGAACATAACATTAGGAAGTTTTTTTGCCCAGCAAAAACTAAGCCCCCCACCCCCCAAAAAAAATTCTCATAGAGAGAACACCTGAAATGATGAAAAGTCATGAAATTTCAAGTTTCAAATATGCAGGGAAAATTTTTTACAGGGACTCAAACTTGACTTCGGGTCACATACGACCCGAACAGAACAGCATTAAACAGATAGCCACTTTTCTAACAACAGCTACATTCCCTCATTTCTGTCCACCATGTCTACCACTATTGGATAAACTAATTAACATGTCTGATATATTCCAATCCTTGGAAACAACCAAAAACACAACAAAAAAACATGGATTCCATAGAAGCACACATTGAAAGCATTAGATAAAAGAATGACAGCACAGATAAATAAAAATTCAAATTTTCAAAATCATATTCCAATATAACAAACAATACCTCAAGCTCAACAACCAATACCTCAATCACATGCACAACCTCATACATCTATCAACTATCCAAACGATATATCCTTACTCATCAAAGACACCCTTGAGCGTGAACAGAAACATAACAATGCTACTTTATTTGGGCTGTATATCACCGATTAACCTGATATCTTACAGGCTTGCAAAATTATAGAATCAAAAATCTCCCCCATTGAAGATCATTGGCCCTGAGTTCAAGTAAAGAGACGCTCCGGTGGCCCCACAATTCTGTAGAGTAGTTTGCAAGGATAAATCCATGAAACATATATTCATCCATACTATAAACTCTTATCAGCAGAAATGACACCAATCCCAAAAAACATTCATGGCCTGACCTATCCATCCTAAATGAATCTGCTCCTGTAAATTGCGAGCAGAACTTAAAAGAGTTCAAGACCAAGGTTATACTGACCCATACATCGACTACTGCACTAACTCCATCAAAACTAAGTCCCGCAATCCTTTATCCACCATCTAAACCCCCGTCACCCAAAACCAATCCCTCATCACCCAAAACCAATCCCTCTTCACCTAAAACAAAATATGCATGCCTCTCACTTCCTCAATATCACCCACTGCTGATTTTAAATGGAAGCTAATTAATACAAGAAGCATTGTAAACAAAATATCCAAACTCCTCCTCTTGCAAAAAACTGCTAAATTCGACGTTATATTTTTTCTGCGAAACATGGTTGAACACTTCCCTCCCCAACTCCATTATTACAGTAAGATACTATCATGTTTACCAGTCTGATTGTGAAACCCATAGAGGAGGTGGAGTTGCTATCTTCTACAAAAAATCACTAAACCTTAAAAATATCCAAGTTAGACATGAACTCAATTTTCCAGAAACCATCATCTGTGAACTGACCTTAAATACTACACTTTGTTTCCTACTATGCTACAGAGCCCCTGATTATGACATCATACATGTGAACAAGCTAACCTCAGTAGTAACGTAGGCAGCCTCCTACCCACACCCTCCCATTTTTTTTGGCGACCTCAACCTATCTCATATTAACTGGACCACAAATCAATGTTCAACTGAACCCATATACTCAACCCTTCACAATGCTATTACTATTCTAGGACTCGAATAACTAGCAACAAACAATACTAGACTCAGATTCAAACTCAATGTAAACCGCTCAAAACTCGACTGCAGAAAATATGTCTTCAGCAACAGAGTGATCAAGGCATGGAATGCACTACCTGACTTGTGGTTTCTTCTCCAAACCCCAAAAACTTCAACCTTAGACTGTCTACAATTGACCTCACCCCATTTCTAAGTGGTCTTCAATGGGCATACATAAGTGCACCATCATGCCTACAGTTCCTGCCATATTGTCCAAATTTACCTATACCAACTTTGCTTATGTTTATGTTTATACTATATTTATTATCTTGTACATGTTTTCACAAACAAACAAACTAAAATAAAAAAATATTGGCCAAGTGTGATTGGATACACAATGACTTTGTCTTGGTGCATATGCTCTCAGTGTACAAAAAAGAAAAGATACATTTGTCAAGAGTCATAAATTACAACACCTAAAGATAGTCCAGGTACAAATAAGGAATCAACCTAATGCCACCTAGCAGGAATGACACATTAGTATTTGTTCTTGAGGATAAGAAAACTGGCCACCTATCTCAATACAATACAATTTTAATGATATCCTGTTTGCCTCTTAAACTTTTAAATATAATTTGCATTAAACTTTTTGAAGAAAAGATAAAAACTAATAGAAGGTAGTAAAGGACTAAATAGTAAAGGACTAAAGGAGCAAAAGGAAACTAATCAAAGAAAAATAAATAAAAAGTACATTTCCCCCAGGGGGAGATCAGGGAATCTCCTCTCGAGGGAAGGATCAGGCTGGAGCTCATGAGGATCTTCCTCTTCCTCCAAAGGGAAGATCTCTGGCTGAGAAGAAGATGCAGAGAAAGGATCCCCTCACCCGACATTCCTGGGCGTGGAAAGGGAGCGAAAACACTGGTCAGTTTAGTTCAACTGTACTTCCAGGTGGTTTTTCCCTTAGATTTGAGAGTTCCTGGCGTCCTTCCTCCCTCTCAAGCCCAAATGGGAGTAGAAACATTTCAGGATTTCCTATCTACAGTATGTTGTGGCAAAAAGTGATATTTGCAATGCAAAATATAGTCAGACTTCTCACTGAATGAAGAATGTAAAATAAACAGGTAAATATCAGGACAGGTTCAACAATATCAATCAACAATCAAAGAGAAAATAATGATCCTTTGTTAATAAAGCAAAAAAGAGACTAAAGTACCATTTTAACACTGCAGACAATAGTTCTGTGTGAATGGAAAGAACTGTGGGGGTGTTCCCCCCAACAATAGTAATTAGAGAAAGAAATGGTCTGTCTCTAATTGCCAGCATGGGTTAGCTAAAACTAAAAAGACCATAACGTCTTTATTTTATTTTGCTGGGAGGACTAAAAATGTTCAGTATTTTAATATATCTGAGGACAATAGAGTGGAAAGCCCTTAATTGCATACAGCATAGTCTGCAATACTTCACTCAGTATATGTGAAACTAGGTTAGCTGGCTGGTTTTATGAAAAGTCTGTTTTAGGAGACGAAATCATCTCTGCCATTAGGCATGACAACCAGGAGCACAGTATCTGGATCCACCTACCTCCAAAACAGATGAATGATTTGTTTGTTAGTTTTAATATTTCTTCAATCAACCAATTTCAGGCAGTGACAGACTGTTTGCAACTATACCCATAAGACTCTAAATGGAAAGTGGCTATGCTTAGTTTACCTGGGTAGCGAAAGAAACATTCCCCACCTGAATATATTCTTTGGTCATTTGGATTTTTACAGTCCAGGTATGCTAGGCATAGAAAATTCTTCAATTAACAACCCAAGCTTCAGTTCATGCCAACTTTTATACAGTTCTGAAAGGCCCCAATCCTTTTTTCATGTCTAGGATTATTGCATATTTTCCAAACTAACTACCATAGTAGTGAAATCCAGATTTGTCTCAGTATGAGAAATCCAGATTTGTCTCAGCATCAAAAGTGAGGACAAAGCCACAGAGCAAAGAAAAAATGAATCTGTCTTAGACCTAACGCTATTTGCCCATATAATAGTTGTACTATTATTCTCATCTTCTCATCTTTTTCATCTTCTCATTTCTCATCTTTTTTCATTTTATCTTTCCTACTGCTTTCTACTATTGGTATTTTATGATTATAACTTGTTGTTTATAACTTATGCTGAATGATTATAACTATGCTTTATGATCTAGAGGTGAGTACAAGTGCACTAGAATGCCTTCCGTCCCCTGCCCTATTGCTCTCCTATATCTCCTATACCTTTTTTCTATTCCTATATCTCTTCTTCTATTCTTTCATTGATACGTTCTATTACTATATCTTCTTTTCTATTCTTTCATAGATATATTTTACTATGAGTATTTCCTCTATAACCTTCATCATGTATTTTACAATGTGTGTGTATATCTGTATCTATCTCTATCTCTATCTCTATCTCTATCTCTATCTCTATCTCTATCTCTATCTCTATCTCTATCTCTATCTCTATCTCTATCTCTATCTCTATCTCTATCTCTATCTCTATCTCTATCTCTATCTATCTATCTATCTATCTATCTATCTATCTATCTACCCACTAAAACCCTCATTGTGCATTGGACAAAATAAATAAATAAAATAAATAAAAATCTATGATATATCATTTTTGTTGTTTGTATGCACATTGAGAGATTATGCACTGGAGACAAATTTCTTGTGTGTCCACACACTTGGCCAATAAAAAATTCTCCTCTCCTCTCTCCTCCCCTTCTCTCCTCTTCTCACAACTAATCAAAAGTACTGTAGTGTCGACTTGATGCACTTTGACTATTAAATGGCATTAAATAAATTTCCATGTTTTCTATATAAAAGTCTTGTTCAAGATATTGTCTACCATCTTTTCCCCAAAATAAGACATCCCACGCTTGAAGTTTCCGAAAGACACCCTAATTAATTCAGGAGCCATGAGCCAAAGTCCGAAAAAATTACAAAAAAATTATTAAAAGCGACATCTTGGCAATACAGAACTGAATTAAACCCAGCTGTACATCATCTTGACTCTATTTCCCCCTTCTCGTTGGCCATGTCATAAATCATATTGTCCAATTAATCAGTTGGTGGGTTGGGACCCACATACTCCTGCTTCTGATTCCGGTAGCCTAAGACATAATCAGTAAAAGAAGCATTTGTGGAATGCATTTTCAATTAGGGAAACAACCTTCTTTGAAAGTGGACACCCTGATAATAAGCCCAATTGGGCTTTTGAGTGCATGGCAATAAGGCCAAGTACTTATTTCAGGGTTCAAAAAAAATATAAGAGAGGTCTTATTTGGGGGAAAACACATTAAGTATTCCTGAATGAAGTGTTTTATAAGATTAGTGATATGGTGACTTCACATTTCTGCTTGAAGAACATAAAAAGAATAAATTGGCATATATAAATGAAGAATTAGCCAATGAAGATACTGTATATGCCTCTGACATTTGTTTAATGCAGTAAATACTATGAATACATCCAGTGCCTCTTCTAGAAAGTCATACAAAGTAACAGAAAAAGATACTGGAAGGTGACACATTGCATTACAAATTAATCACCTAAGGAGTTAAACTTCCCATGAGAGTGTTTAAAATTAAAAACAATCTTACAAAATTGGCTGCAGCAAAATCTTGTGGGATTTATTAAGGAAAGGAAGAGAACTGACATAAAGGTAGTATCATAATTTTTAATAAATGTTTTTGCAAATTTGGCATAGACACAAGAGGAATAATAATACTAAGTTAATTAAAAGATCACTAATAACCGAGGGGAGAAATTGGGAATTTAAACAGGAAAGTAAACAGTTATTTGGTAGAGGACATTTTTCTAAAAGAATTAACATTATCAAAATCTAGCTCACTCAAATAGAAAGATATCCCACTGCAGCCAGTTTGTAGACCCAAATGCACAAAGTTGCTAAAGGCATCTATCTGACGTGGGTTCTAACTTACCTCGCTGCTGGTTTGCTTCCTCCAGTGCTGCATGGAGGAAATAAAATTTTAAAAACACCAAAAACAAAATGTGCATGCACAGTGCCAGAAAATGGGCTTCTGCACATGCACAGAAGAAGAAAAAAATTAAAAATATTTTTTAAAAAAAGATGGTGGCACCCACGGACTAGTACCAACCAAAACAGTTTGATGATTTTCATCATGATATCAGCAGTGGATCCCTACCAGTTCAGGCGAACTGGTCCAAAATGGCAGGAACCCACCACTGGATCTATCCATAACTAGAGCAGTAGGTGATAAAGTTATCAGTAACAGTGGAAATGAGTATCAATCTATTAGCTGTCCAAAGATGTCAAAGCTCTCCATATTCTGATTTAGAGTAATACCATCAGCTCTTATTATACCATATAATTGTATAATATATTTATTTACTTATTTATTTATTTATTTATTTACTTACTTACTTACTTACTTACTTACTTACTTACTTACTTACTATTTATTTATTCATTCATTCATTCATTCATTCATTCATTCATTCATTCATTCATTCATTCATTCATTCATTCTCCTTAGACTCAGGGTGGCTTACAACATATTAGCAATAGCATTTTTTAACAGAGCTAAGCTATTGCCCCCACAATCCGGGTCCTCATTTTACCCACCTCGGAAGGATGGAAGGCTGAGTCAACCTTGAGCTGGTGATGAGATTTGAACCGCTGACCTTCAGATCTACAAGTCAGCTTCAGTGGCCTGCAGTACAGCACTCTACCTGCTGTGCTACCCCGGCTCATATCATTATATACAGATATACTGAATAACTAGAATAGCTATTCATTCATTCATTCATTCATTTATTTATTTATTTATTTATTTATTTATTTGTTTGTTTATTTATTTGTTTATTTCTTTATATGCCGCCCAGTCCCAAGGGGATTGCCGCTCAGACACTATACCTTTCCGCCCACACTGAAAAAAAGGCGACTCAGGGAGGCTTACAACAACAATATAAATACAATATAAATAGATACAAAACAATAGAAAGAAGTCAAACATTATCTAAGACTAAAACATTATCTAAAACTAAAACCCTGTCTCCAGCATGTTTCTTTGTAAATAGACAACTGTAAATAGTGATTTGGTTTCCAAGTCTTTATTGGGGTTTAATTATTGCTAATTAACTGGGCCAGACAGAACAAAAAGAAGACAGTTTAAAAGAATATTGTCAAAGAGAGCAATGAAGATTTAATATTGGAAGGAAGAAAGAAACTGAAAAATAATTTTGTTAGAAATTAAAATGTTTTAGAAGTGAAAACATTTATGATGAAAAGAAAGGTTCAGGCAGAGAGAATGGAATTCAAAATAAATGGAATGAAATGATTTGGGACAAAATTGGTATGGGGGAATGCAGAGGTAGTATTCATCTGGTTCGGACAGGTTCGGGTGAACCAGTAGTAGTGACCTGCAGATGGGTCTGCCCCCGCCCTCCTGCCCCAGCACTATGCCATTCTATTTAGCCACATTTTCAAGCTGTGCACATGCATGCAAGGCACATAAACAGAAGGCCGCACATAAGGTGCATGCATTATTAAAGCAAGTGTGCATGCGCTGGGCGAACCGGTAGGAAAATTGTAAGAATCTGTGAGGGAATGGGGGAAGAAATATTTTGGACCTGATTGTTGGTTGGTGAATATGGTAAGTTGGTATCTAAGGGGAGTGTCAATAAATGGAATGCTTAGTGAATCATTGATAAATATATATGGAATGGTTACAGTGATGTCTGTAATTTCTTTGTTGTGAATGTATGTAGCATGCAGATTATACTCTCTTTTCGGCTGGGAACCTGTATGATTTCTATGCTAAATAGGCTATAGAAAGCAGAGTACAGATCTGAAATTTAGTGTACAAGATACTATATATAGCTGTATATGACAGAGAAAATGAAAGTGAACTATTGCAAGTTATGCATAAAAATATCAGTTAAAATTTGCAAATGCTGCTAGAAAGCTGTGGTAATATATAGAAATTTATTGTCTGCTGTAAGCCATGAATATTTCTCAAAAGAAGCAAAAATGCACTCCTGCTTTATTATCTGACACCACAGATAGATATGTCAGGAGAAATGTAAGTTGAATGTAATGGGAATAGCATAACACTAAGACATAAGTATAGTTAAACAAGAAGATTGATCTGGCTTCAGAATGAATGAAAACTGAATACAAAATGAATGACCATTGGTGTTGTGGTTAGCTCTGGCCCAGCTCCTGTCCCAAGGAATGTGCAGGTGGATGTGGGGGAGACATCCACAGGCCGCAGGTCTGTTTTGCTCCCAGTAGAATCTGCTGACGAAGTCTCCTCTGACCAAGGAAGCATGAGTGACAGGGAAGAGGAGAGTTTGGCAGACAGACCAGGAGGAGATCAGTCAGCTGTATCATCCCTGGATTCTGAACAAGAATTAATGACACATCCACGCATGCATAGAGTGATGCATAGGAGACAACAACTGAAGGATTATTACAAGAGAAAATGAGGCCACCTGTGGTTGGGTGGGGCTGCTGTAATTATACAGATAAAAGTGCAGCCTGGTGTTTTAGCCTCATGGCAGTTTATCTGATTCATTGTTTTGTCAAGATCGTGGTTTTTGCTGTTCAGGATTCTGTGTGTGGACTCTCTGGACTAGAATTGGACTCAATTTCCCAGTTATTGGGTAAGCAATTGGATTGCATTTAACCTGTGCCTTGTGTGTACCAGAAAATCCCTTTGACATTTAAAAAGGGAGCTGTTTTTGTTTTTCTGTTTATAAAAACTTTTGGGTTTTCCTTTTATCGTGTGGTGTGTGTCTTCCTGGACTAATTACCCTGTAATTACGGGCGGTTGAGACATGCCGGCAGAACAGTTGGTAATAAATAAGCATACCAATCTGTTTCTATTAAAGAGACACCATATCAGTGAGAGCGAACCTTTCTTTCCTAGGGTGCCAAAAGAGCATGGGCACGCACTATTACACATGCGCGAGTGCTCACACCCTAATTCAATGCTTGGGGAGGGTGAAAACAGCTTCCCCCCCCCCAGAGGCCCTCTGGATGTCAGAAACAGCCGGGTTTCCCAACTTCTGGTGGGCCCAGTAGGATCCTGTTTTACCTTCCACAGACTCCAAAGGCTTCCTTGGAGCCGGGAGAGGGTAAAAACACCCTTTGCCATCCCTCCAGATGGTCTCCGGAAGCCAAAAATGCCCTTCCAGAGCCTTGGTGTGAGCCAAAAATCAGCTGGCCCACACACGCATGCATGTTGGAGCTGAGCTAGGGCAACGGCTCACATGCCAAATGCCACATGCCACCTGTAGTACCAGCCACAGTTTCGCCATCATTGTAGTAGACACTGATTGAGTTTCAAAGCTACTGATTTCTTTGGCATTAATTTTTAGTCCTTTTCAGAGCTTTGTGATAAAATTGTTTACCTTGAAAGTCCCTCATTAAAGTACAAAGTACATTTAAACCAGATGCTGAACCACAATTATGCCCAAATATAAACTGATTTAAAGGCAGGTACTGTACAAAAGGCCAGTGGTTAAATGTAGGAGATGGGATGGACCATGGGTGAAATTCAACCACCTTGGCCTGGCTCCGGGGAGGTGATAGGGATAATTTGAATTGGTTTGCAGAGCTGGTAAAAATCGTCCCTGATTGGCCCCACCCGTGTCTATTTTATTAGACACAAATAAATTCCTGTTAACCGCAAGGCTACGGGGATGCTGGGACATATAGTTTAATAACAAAACACCAAGTTGGGGAAAGCAGGTAGATAGATCTGGGGTGAAATTCAAAAAGAAGATATACCAATTATTACACCCAAAACAATAAAAGTGATGCACAAATACTTAAGAGCAATAAGAGTCAATAAGATTATTTTGTGTATAATAATTGGTATATCTTCTTTTTGTAGTTCATTAGAACAAAGAAGTGACATCAACTTGGCCATGCCCACTTACTCAGTCACATGATGACCAAGCCGCACCCACTAAGCCATGTCCACAGAGTTAGTAGGGGAAAAATTGAATTTTACCCCTGGGGTCAGTTTACAAGTTCTTATTGATAATCTGCAAATCAATCTTTTTCTTTGGCTACAAATATAATCAGTAAAAGTATAGTAGATCAATATCATTATTACAGTGTCATATGATTTCCTTTATTGAATAAGTTGAATTTCTTTATTGATTGGTTGGTTGTTTGGATGAGTTGCTTCTCCAGTTATACAATGGAGTTTTGAATCTGTCTTTAATAACTTGTTTTTCCCCCTGCTATCTGAAAAACCTGCCAATGTTCAAATTTGCATTATTATGATCCCCCTTTTGCTTATCAAGTTAATGTTACTCCAGGCATGACTATGGATTCCAACTCCAATTGCCTTTTGTTGAATTTACACTATAGCCTGTTCAATTCTTCCACTAGGTTACAATTTTTTTGCAGTAAACATAAAATTGGGATTTTATAAAATTTCTCCTGCAGTTGCTCTACGGTCTCTTTTTTGATATAAGGTTTACAAAACTTAAAAATAAGTTTAATTTTCAAAACAAATGTTAAGTCACAAAATTCTGTCTTCCATAGCTACATTCATCCAATTCAAGCTACCTCTGACATTTGTAGATTGATTGAAATCTTGAAGGACAAAGCTCTTTCTGGGTTATAACGTATGATTAAATTGGATTTTTATCAAGTTTGGAGTTGTAGCAATAATAGATTTCTTTCTAGCATTAGAAAACACCATTACTATTATTGGGTTGTAATAGCTTTACAGGGTCACATTTAACACAAAAATTTAGAAGGATTCTAGCTGATGTTATTTTGTATCTGAGTACATTAATATTGTCAAGGATACTTCTCAAAGCAGTGCTAATTATTGATTTTAAATTGTACTCCAATGACTTTAAATAAATCAGGAAATAATAACAATCAACATAAGAGAATGTAACATTTGCAGAACATTTTTGTTGTTGTTTCATTAAGCAGCCATTATCCCACTGAAATTATTCCATTATTCCACATCACCTAATGCTAGAATACGAAGGGAAAAAGAAAAATTAAGTGCTAAAAATTCTTAATATGAATATGTATTAATTAGTACATTTAATTGGGAAAATTAAAATTATTCTGTCCTCCTTGTGGACTACATATATGATATTTCATATACATAAATATTTAAAATGATGACATTTGTTTTTTTAATTATAGAGTCCATCATCAAGTTCATTCCTAATCTGAATTTTAATGAGCCATAAATATGTTCCTGTTCTAAAGGTGTAAGCTATATATTATGAATGTAACTCTGTAGTTTCATGATCGTATGGCCCAGTTATAATTAAGAATAATTAATTTGGTACGCCAATGTATTACAACAAGTTTAATGATCTAATACTCATCATGCGGATAGGTTACAAATGTTATCAACTGTGTTTCATTTTGTAATATATTGGTATTATTGTTATTACAGTTGAATATGGATTGCATTAAATTTGCTTCTCTTCTCCCTCCTCCATTTCCTCATAATATTTTCATCCAACATTTCAGAGACTTTCTCCTTGGATAGTTTTGAAAGTCCAATTACCTTATTATTTCTAAGCAATTCCCGTTTATTAAGGAATGCTTTAAAATTGTGCTGGCAAGCTGAATTACCTGCATACAATTCAGACACATCTTCTTGAGTCAGTCAAAAGCATACTGTCTGCATGATACAAGAGTAGATTATTGAAACTAGGAGAACTATAAAGGAGGACTTCCATAGCTCCAGAATATGATGCAGATTAATTATAGAACCCAATTGAAAATTATTACTCCCTTCTGTTTTATATAAATTAAAATCATTCACTTGAAAACATTGGGACTCTGATTTCTTCAAAAATCGCTATCAGTTTAAGGGCAGCCAATCATTCAGAAAAAATGAGATTAAAACCTCCTGTGTGAAATCTTAATGTGATGGACTCAGATACATGTCTTAAAGTAAAAGGTTATGCCCTTCATTAATTGACTAGGTAGGAGTAGCTGACTTCAGTATTATTCATGTGTATAGCTAGTATTTTTGTAATGATAAAATAATGATTAGTATATAGATGAATTTAATAAATGATAAAGAATGTGAAGGTCTGCATAAAAAAATTCTACTTGATCCAGAGACAACTTATTCTCCAACATTTTGCAAGTAAAAAGAGGAAAACTCTTGAGAACATGCTTATTTTTTTCACTGGTTGACTTGATCCAAAATTACTTATTGCTAAAGGCTCTTCCTTGGCTGCAGCTTGTTGATTGTTTGTTTTATAATAACCTGTGTCATATTGTTCTCTTTTTAAAAAAATAGATTTGATTTTTGTTTTTAGTAGACACACTACAGAAACACAAATGCCCTTCCTGCTATTAAGTGTCAGCTATTTCGACAGCTCAATCTTATGCAGAGATAGGGATGTCTAGGCTCATTGATTTCTATCCTGGACAGGATTAGAATGTTATTTTCGTTGGTTCAGACATACATTTGACTAGCTGCACTGTGAGAAGGGAAGAGAAGGCACTACATATATACATAAACATCTTAATTTCTTGCAAATGGAAATAAGCAAGAAATTTTAATTCTGTTAGAGATCTCATGTTTTGTCTGAGCCTGTCAACTTGACAACTGACAGGTTCGATACCTTACCTCTGCATAATGGGGTGAGTCCTGTTTACTTGCCCCAGCTCCTGCCCATTTTGGAGTTAG
The DNA here is from genome assembly GCF_031021105.1 of Erythrolamprus reginae. Taxonomy (NCBI): domain Eukaryota; kingdom Metazoa; phylum Chordata; class Lepidosauria; order Squamata; family Dipsadidae; genus Erythrolamprus; species Erythrolamprus reginae. Next base: position 25,976,110 of record NC_091955.1, on the reverse strand, counting down.
AAAACATGCAAATGCAAATAGATAAATAGATACCCTTCAGTGCAGGGGTGGATTCACGGGTGGGCTACTGCTCGGATGTGGGGGAATGCAGTGGAATAGAGAAAATGGATCTCCACCCCAGAGCACTCAATTTGCACTGAAAGATGTTGAAAGAAAATGTAGGGCATCCTGCATAAGCCACGCCCACAGCGTGGTAGTAAAAAAATTTGTAGCCCTTCTCTGGGTGGATTCCCATTCCCACTGCTACCAGTGCACTGCACACGCAGCATCGCTTCTCCTGCGTCCCAGTATGTTTTTGCTTCGCACATGTGTGGGAGCAAAAAATCACCCAACTCTCTCTTGGGCGTATCCCCTTGCGAGATTTTGCATCCTGTGCATGCACAGAAGCAAAAACACATGCACGCAGGAGAAGCTATCAGTGTGGTGTCTTTACCATTCCACTAGCAATCCACTACTACTTCAGTGCGAAGGTAACAGCATTCCCTATACCTTGGTATATAATCATGCCACATGACTATGAAAAGGGTTTTGGACAACGTTGGCTCCTTCGGCTAAAAATGGAGATTAACAGCACCCACTAAAGTCATATACAATTGAACATAGGAAACCTTTATCTTTCTGTTCAAAAATTGGCTGATAATGATGATGATGATGATGATGATGGTGATGGTGATGGTGATGGTGATGGTGATGGTGATGATGATGATGATGATGATGATGATAATAATAATAATAATAATAATAATAATAATAATAATAATAATAATTTCACTGGCCTGACTGATGATGAAATACGAAATCCAGCATAGCGATCTCATTTGCTGTGTTGTACTGACAATAACAATAACAATAACAATAACAATAACAATAACAATAACAATAACAATAACAATAACAATAACAATAACAATAACAATAACAATAACAATAACAATAACAATAACAATAACAATAACAATAACAATAACAATAACAATAACAATAACAATAACAATAACAATAACAATAACAATAACAATAACAATAACAACAACAACAACAACAACAACAACAACAACAACAATAACAATAACAATAACAATAACAATAACAATAACAATAACAATAACAATAACAATAACAATAACAATTTCACTGGCCTGACTGATGATGAAATACGAAATCCAGCATAGCGATCTCATTTGCTGTGTTGTACTGACAATAATAATAATAATAATAAAAACAACAACAACAACAACAACAATAATAATAATGCATTTCCACTGCTGTTTGCTGTTATATAGTGATCTAAATGGGAAATGGTGTAAAACAACGTTTTTCTTGCTCAAATTCCCCGTTCTGTTTTTATGGTCTCTTATGGTCCTGTTATGAACAGTAAAGCCAGCCATTTTGCATTAACTGAAAACCATCCTGTGTGTGTGTGTGTATAGATAGATAGATAGATAGATAGATAGATAGATAGATAGATAGATAGATAGATAGATAGATAGATAGATAGATAGGTGGATAGGTGGATAGGTGGATAGGTGGATAGGTGGATAGGTGGATAGGTGGATAGGTGGATAGGTGGATAGGTGGATAGGTGGATAGGTGGATAGGTGGATAGGTGGATAGGTGGATAGGTGGATAGGTGGATAGGTGGATAGGTGGATAGGTGGATAGGTGGATAGGTGGATAGGTGGATAGGTGGATAGGTGGATAGGTGGATAGGTGGATAGGTGGATAGGTGGATAGGTGGATAGGTGGATAGGTGGATAGGTGGATAGGTGGATAGGTGGATAGGTGGATAGTTATTGTTTGCTACATCTTTTATATGCTAAATTAGAACTATAATTATCTGAATATCAAGTGCAAAATAGGTTTTGGAATGTGTGAAGGAAAATATAAGATTACCTCATTTAAAATATACTCAAAAGAAACATTGAAATAAGATTTTGCAATTATGCCAACATGTTTACCCAATTAATTATGACAAACACTATCAAAAAGGCAACTCTGACATGCAAAAATGCTAACAATAGTGCTGAGTTAAATATTGAAAGCCAGCTGCCAACCAAAATTCAAATGCCAAAGGGGAAAGTTATATGGGAAAATAAAAATCAATTTTGAGAAGACATTAGCAACTAAGAACATTTAAAGTAACAACAATGAAAAAAATAAAACAAGATTGCAAAACAATGCACAAACTATACAACAAAATAAGAATCATGGAAGAATTAAAAGGAAGATTATATATATCTGTTGAATCACCCTGATATACTTAAATATGGGAGGGAGCATACTGCTTCCTTTTTGCCTCCTGGCCATCCAGGCAGTTGCTTATAGCTGACAAACTATTTTTTATATTTGTAACTTTATTTTTGCTGATAATGAAAATGAAGGGTGACTATTATAGATCTATTTCAAGCTCTCATCAGCTAACCATACCCCCACTGGGATTTGAACCCTGGCAGCTTGCTTATAAGGCAGTAGCTTTAACCTCTAAGCCGCAGGTTCTCATCTTGTATCAGCTTGTACCAGGGAAGAATTATATATGTTTCCCCCCCCCTGTTGAATCACCCAAAGACAAAAGGGAAGCAATACACTCCCTCACATATTTGGATATACCTGTGGTGTAGATGTTAAAGCTACTGCCTTATAAGCAGGCTGTCCAGAGTTCAAATCCCAGTGGGGATATGGCTAGCTGATGAGAGCTAAATAGCTTGAAATAAATCTATACCAGTCTCCTTTCATTTTCTTTATCAGCAAAAATATGTTACTTACACACACACACACACACACACACACACATATACACAGACAGACACACACACACACACAAATTTGGAAAAAATGTAAACAACCAAATAAAATTCAATGAAATACACACATCAATATGGATAGGATAAGGCTAAAGAAATAGAAAATATTGTTTAAAAGCAGAAAAAGAAACCTAAGAAGATGAAGAATTGCAGCATATAGCAAAAGATGAGGTGCTCTTAATTGTATCTTCTCAATCATTTCAAAGATTAATAGATGTTTGGTTCATAGCAGACAAAATGTTTCTGATCATAAAAGACAAGGAGGATACATCCGACAGTTTCTACCCAATCATTTATCTGCCTATGGCATTCGAGCAATAAACAAGAATAATTTTCATTCACATCTAGAAACATCTTAACACCCAACCTCAGATTCATTGCATCCTGCACAGCCCATGGGGATTTCAAAATTTTGGGAGATAAAACGATGAACTTTTGATTGATGAAACAACTTCTAAAATTCATTAAGCAAACTTTTGTGTGTCTTGTATAAATTACTAAACAGCATTTGATTCACCATCCCTCAGTTAGATTTTTAAAAAGATGTGGAAATATTTGAATGAAAAAATGCAAAACAGTGATGGCAAATCCAGAACTTGGTAGTAGTCCAAATATGTAGTTTTACTATGGAAATCGTTTCGAATAAACTATAATCAGAATGTGAATTACCTAAGCAAAGGACAAAATATGTTTCATGTAGACAATTTGAAACTATATGAAAATCATAATGAGAAATTCAGTCACTTTTCAGATGTTTAGTGATGACATAAAATGTAATTTGGACTGGATAAGTAAGTAACACTGATGATAAAAAGGGGGGAAATGAATATTTAGATGAAATTAAATTCTGCAACAGTACTAAAATCAAAGCATCGACAATGGAAAAAGTTGGCTCCCTTACTTAAAATATATCTTATTACAGAACAAGATATATGGAATATGATTTTAGGAGTCATTACTATTACCAGTAACAATTATCAATGGTGGATCAATGTTCAAATATTCAAACTATGGCACTTGGTTGGGGTAACAAATGAAAGAGAGAGGAAGAAAATAATTTACTTTTTACTTTTTTCACTATTTTTAAGAATTCTAATGTAGTAGAGCTTTCTTATATTAGTCTGTCCTTTTTACTTGCTTCATATTTTAATATTTGCTTTTTTCCTATTTTCATAATTAAGGAAATTATATTACTATGTCAATACAACACAGGAAACGAGATCACTATGATGGATTTCATATTTTATCACCAGTCGGGCGCTTCCCAAGCACCTAGGACTGCGTGATGTAGCGGTGAATTATGTTTGCCGATCCCAGTAAAGCGGCCTTTTGCAATTGACAGATGGAGATTTTGTCAATTCCGATGGTTTTCAAATGTCCGCTGAGATCCTTTGGCACTGCGCCCAGCGTGAAACAGACAGTATGTTCTGCCAGCGTGTCCCAACCGCCCGTAATTACAGGGTAATTGGTCCAAAAAGACACACACCACATGATAGAAGGAAAACCAAAAGTCTTTATCAACAGAAAAGCAGAAAAAACTCCCTTTTTAAATGTCAAAGGGATTTTCTGGTACACACAAGGCACAGGTTAAATGCTATCCAATTTCTCTCCCAGTAACTGGGAAATTGAGTCCAATTCCAAAGTCCAGAAAGTCCACACACAATCTTGAACAGGGAAACAGCAAAACCATGATCTTGACGAAACTATGAATCAAATAAACTTCCACGAGGTTAAATCAGCATGCTGCTCTTTTTATCTGTAGCACTAATTACAGCAGCCCCACCCAACCACAGGTGGCCTCACTTATCTCCTATAATAATCCTTCAGTTGTTCTCTCCTATGCATCACTCTACACATGCGTGGGTCTGTCATAAGTTCTTGTTCAGAATCCAGGGATGATAAGGATGATTGATCTCCTCCTGGGCTGTCTGCCAAAGTCCCCTCTTCCCTGCAACTCATGCTTCCTTCGTCAGAGGAGACTTTGTCAGGAGATTCTATCGGGAGCAAAACAGGCCTGTGGATGTTTCCCCCACATCCATCTCCACATTCCTTGGGGCAGGAGCTGGGCCAGAGCCAACAACAACACAATGGAGAATGAAACCAGAGCTGGGGCGAAATACTACCAGTTCAGCCTGGTTTGGGCGTACCATTAGCAGCAGAAGATAGAGGTTCAAAGAAACACTAGCGGCAGCAATGTGAGGCTCCCCCCACCCACTCAGACATCACCATTTTCTTCTTTTTAACCCTCTGCACATGCACAAAGCCTCTGCACATGCTTTGTGCATGCACAAAGCCAATCACACGCCTATAAACCAGTAGGGAAGGTAAGTAGATTTCACCGCTGAATCAGAGGTCTAAATGATTGTATAAAAAGAAGCAAGGGGAGCATGTTAACAAAGATCTGCCAGGAAAACATGCTGAAGCAGATAGAATCACAAATGGCAATAACAGTTCCAACAGCAAATGAAAACAGAGGGAAAATTAAACCTCTACAGCATAGTCAATACTAGATAGAAATTGAAGGACAAGGGAATAGTAATGAAATTTGGCAATAGATTCAGATTAGATTAGATAAAACTTTATATTTGCATCACAAGAACAAGTGCATACCATGAAATTTTAAAAAACCTGGAAACAACAGGAAACAAGTGCTATTGCCCTTATAAAAACTGTAAGAAGTAAATCTTGACTGAGTCTGAATTAAAAATGTGAAATAATTAAGTTTTGCCAAAATATTCTGGAAATGGTTAATATACATTTTGAATTAAAGTTCAGAATTCCTAAGAAGTCTCTAAAGAAGAAAGTTGCCAAGAATTCTAGATTGTTTAATTGAAATATTTTGAAATATTTTGCTACCTTATCTGTGTTGCACCTTATCAATCTAACCGTGAAATTTAAACAAATGAAAACAACAGGAGTGCTCTCTAAACACAAAGGTCAGCGCTGTGTGGATTGTTACAAATAAATAGCAAGGCTGTTTTGGGATTGATAGAAAAAGAACTAGTAAAACTTGTGGAACATCATCAACTAAGCAAAACTATCCTGTTGCTTGAAATATAAACAAACAAACCTGAATTAAAAACTAGTTGAATCTTGGATAAGAGAAAGAGGTTGTTGAAGGTTATTTAGACAGGGAAGCAAAATTAATTTCATGGGAATGATGTCCCAATAACATCTCAGGGCATCCTTAATGTTCCCAGAATTGTGTTGTGAAGGAATGTACTGATATTTCTTCTTTGTTTGCTTCTTGTCTGGGCTACCTCAAAATACATCTCTCTCACAGACACCCTTGCTTTTACAGTCCAAGAAAGTTTTGAGATGCTTTTACACCCACATTTCTTGTGCAGACTCAGATATCTTCTCTCTGACCACTAGTCTGGTCTGCTTTTCTGTCTGTCTGTCTTCCAAAATCATTCCCATGTGTAGAATCATCACATCACCATCTTGAATTCTTTTTTTAACCATCATCCCAACCACCTAGCTTGATGTTTCTCTACTGCGTTGACTATACAAAATGTTACAGTAGACTAGATCTGGTCACCTACATTGTGAGTAAAACTGCAATTGAAATAAAACCAAATCCATTATATGAATGAGTCTGTCTCATTCTAAAGTAAAGTGGAAATAAATGTCTCAGAATTGTTCCCATCAGATATCAAATGGGACCTTCCCATTCAGAATGTATCCATAATCCTAATGATACAATAAACACTTATTCCTAATGTACAGGGAGATTTCAGTATTTAATTCTCTGACAAGAACATCTTTGATAACCAAGATATCTTGATGAGACAATGAACATTTAGAAGTTTGATAATGAAAACTTTCCTATTAAAAACACTTCCCTCCTGAACCTTATTTAACCCTTTAACATATTTAAATGTTTCGATCATGTCCCCTCTTTTCTTTCTGTCCTCCAGACTATACAGATTTAGTCTTTCCTGATATGTTTTATGCTTATACACCATTCTTGTAGCCCGTCTTTGGACCCGTTTAATTTTGTCAATATCTTTGAACGGGTCCAAAGACGGGCTACAAGAATGGTGGAAGGTCTTAAGCATAAAACGTATCAGGAAAGACTTAATGAACTCAATCTGTTTAAACATGCCTGGGATAAACATATATCCATCCTAAGATAAAATACAGAAAATAGTATAAGGGCAGACTAGATGGATCATGAGGTCTTTTTCTGCCGTCAGTCTTCTATGTTTCTCTATGTTTCTATGAAATAAATCAACAATCAGTAATAATTTCCTACAGACTGGCAAATCATAAACACCTGGAAAGAAGATCACAACTGTGTTTTAAGCCATGTGTTAAGTAATGTAACAGTGTGTTAAGTAACCCATCTCTGTCACAATCACATATACACCAGTGGTGGGTTTTTCCCAGTTCTGTCCAGTTCGCCAAAACTGGTAGCAACCCAGTGGTGATATCATGATGACACCACAGAACAGGTTCGGTTGGTGGTGGTCTGTAGGTGCCGCCATCTTGGTTTTTTTTTAAAAAAAATCAGAATTATTTTTTCTGAATTTTAGAACCGGTAGCAGCAATGCCAGAAGGGTTGGCTTACCCACCTGGTACATTTCTATGCATGTAGAGAAGCATCATGCACACTCATGAGCGTGGGAATCAGTGCCAATCTAATTTAGAACCCACCACTAATACATACATATACAGTGGTACCTGTACTTACGAACTTAATTCATTCTGTGACCAGCTTCTTAAGTAGAAAATTTTGTAAGAAGAAGCAATTTTTCTCATAGGAATCAATGTAAAGCAAATAATGTGCGTGATTGTGGAAACCACTGGGAGGGTGGAGGTCCTGTTTCCTCCCAGGAGATTCCTAGAGAGGCCCCACAGAGGCTTCTCCCCACTTTTTCCGGCCCTGTTTCCTCCCAGGAGATTCATAGAAACGCCCCATGGAGGCTTCTCCCTGCCCTTTCCAGCCCTGTTTCTTCCCAAGAGATTCCTAGAGAGGCCCCACAGAGACTTCTCCCTGCCTTTTTTGTAGCCTCCGTGGATCCAAGGAGATTCCTAGAGAGGCCCCATGGAGGCTTCTCCCTGCCCTTTCCGGTTACAGTTTTGGAGGCTCGGGTTTGTAAGTGGAAAATGGTTCTTGAGAAGAGGCAAAAAATCTTGAACACCCGGTTTTTATCTAGAAAAGAGGCGTTCGTAGTTAGAGGTACCTCTGTACATGCAGAGAGAGAGGGGGAGGGAGGGAGAGAGATGAAGTGAATCAATATGCAAACAGAGAATCAGCATTCTACTTAGTAAGTCTCATGGGTCTAGGTATATATGTAACTTGATGATTTGCATTTTTCAAATAACAATTTGCATGGAGACCTGATCAATGAATAACCCTGAATGCATTTAATTAAGTTTTTTAAACATCTGTCCTAATCTTCTTCCTGTAGCCAGGGCCGCCGATAGACCGGGACTAGTGGAGTGGCGTCACGGGCCCGGCCAAATTGAGCAATTAGGGGAGCCCGCCGGCCGGCCTCCTGGCACCCAGTCAGCAGCCATGTGGCCATGGTGGGCATGGCACGGGATTTGGGGGCAGTAGTTTTAAAATGGCCGAGGGGGGGCAGACACTTAGGCTGTATGGGGCCCCAAAATTCCTGATGGTGGCCCTGCCTGTAGCTATTCTTACTCAATTCAATAATGGGAAGTGAACAAGTGAAATTAAAATTTTGGTTTTCTTTAGATATAATACTCTGTGTGTGTGTGTGTGTGTGTGTGTGTGTGTGTGTTTGTGTGTGTGTGTGTGTGTGTGTGTATGTATGTATCCAAGAGGTCAGATTCTTCAGTAATATAAATATCTTCAGCAAACATCATCTGCAGATTTATTTAGTGTTCAATGTTTTTTCATGTTCAGTATATACCCAGACTATTATGGATCTGTTTTCCCTTATGTGACCTATAACTACCCAATTACTAAAGTCTGGGTTCTCTCATTCTTTTGCTGAAGTTCAAATTTACCAATATTAACACCTTTCTTCATTCTTCCACTGTCTTCCCCAACAATACCCAGGTTCCACCAGTTGTCCTGGCATCCTGCACAAAGTAAGTTTGGAAATACAAACTGTAGTATATATGTTGTCAAGAGAAAATGGTCACATCAAGTTAAGATAGCAACTATGACTGTGTCATTGAAGTCTTGCTCATTATGTGCATGTGTGAGTGATGTTTATACCAATGGTGGGTTCTTTCCAGTGCTACCGCCACTCCGGTGATGACCCACCGATTGTATAATTCTGGTGCGACAGCTATGGTCTGTCGGTGCCAGTCTGTGCACGCTGCCATCTTTTAAAAATAATTTTCCATGATTTTTCGCTTTCTGAGCATGCACAGAAGGAAAATTGTCCCTCTGAGTATGTGCAAAAGCAAAATTACACTGGGGATGTGCCCACACATGCAATGTTGCGATGTGCACACAGGACACTGATAGGAAAAAGTAAGGAACACGTCCCTGGTTAATACATGTAGAAAAAGGAAAATGTTTTCCAGTGTGTGGTTACAGCTATACAATTTTTGGATCCCTTCTTTTTTAATCTCCTTTGGAGAAGTCCATATGCCACACAATTGATGGCCATGGCTTAATATTCTCTCTCTAGAGAATTTTTTAAATTTTAAAAAAATTACATAATACTTGAGTGCTAACATTTTACTAGTGGATGTTTAAGTTGGATGTTGCCAATAACAATATGCGGTAGTTTGAAACTATTATAATGTGTATGCTACTATATGTTCATTTGGGAATGATTAGTTTTAGTTACACCCATCATAAGTGTCCTATTATCCAGAATAATATGGGAAAGTTTAAATATAATTTGAATAGAATGTTCTTTATTGTAAAATAATCATCAGTATTATTCTTATCACTACTTATTAAAACCTAATCATCTCAACACAAGGGTTTAATTAAAAAAAGAAACATTAGAAGCAACATTCCTTCTAATGTTGATGAGAGAAGAAAGCTTCTAATTGAAAGGACAATGTTATTTTGTCTATTCACATTGGAAAGATAGACATAATAAATCTACTTGAAAAACAATTTCAAAGAGTTGGAAAGACATAGCAAGCAACAGTCTCCCATTTTTGATATAAAACTTAACAATAGCAATTTAACAGCAATGAAGCCTATCACCTGATATAAACCCCTTTTCCTTATGTTTGTATCATGGGGCTTTCAAGCCTGAAATGTCAATATTGCATCATTTTTGTTTATACAGGAAGAAAAGCTTTCATAACATGATATACTGTACATTGGAGAAAATTTAATGGCACTACTGTACAGGAAAATGCTTATGAAGGATCCTCCTTTTCTTATTTTTCACTGTGACTTTTTCCTAACATTTAATGCAGTGGTGCAATCGAAAATTTTTCCTTACTAGCTCTGTGGGTAAGGCTTGGGGTTCATGTGACTGGCTGGGTGTGTCCAACTTTAAATATGTGATGAAATTCACTTAACAACACTCTTGTTTAGCAACCAAAAATTTGGGCTCAACTGTGGTCATAAGTTTTCTTTCTTTCTTTCTTTCTTTCTTTCTTTCTTTCTTCCTTCCTTCCTTCCTTTCTTTCTTTCTTTCTTGTCTCTTACTCTCCCTTCCTCATTTTTTCTTTTTTTCTTTCTTTCTCTCTCCTTGCTTTCCCTTTCTTTCTTTCTCTTTTTTATTGCCTTTCTCCCTCATTATTTTCTCACTCTCCCACTCTTTCTTTCTTTCTTTTTTCTTTCTCTCTCTTTTTCTTTTCTCTGTCTCACCTTTCATTCCTCCCTCCTTCCCTTCCTCCCTCTCTGTCTCTCTGTCTCTCTCTCTCTCACACACATACACATACAGAGAGAGAGAGACCTGATCTGGACATAAAAAGGGACATAGCCTTCCTGGGGAGTTCTCTTGTGTGGACACACCTGACAGCAGAGCTTGCTTGGGCTCTCTGCCATCCCCGAACTGCACCATGCTGGGGAGTTTTCCTGTACAGCTGTAGCGCTGGCACCATCACTAGTATCAGAACACACCCTGCTCAGCCTAGAGGCAGCACATCCCCAGTTATGGGCTGGATGCAGGGATAAAGCCCCGAAGTGGAGGAAAAGGCAAGCGGGTGGCAGTCAGTCAAAGGCCCCATGGAAGCCAAGTATACCGGGCCCAAAAGGCTAGCAAGCCTCTCCATGTCCCTCCAAAGTAGGTCCTTGGATGAGCACAGCAGGTCTTCCTCCGTGCCAGCATTGGCCTTCCCTTCTAGATCTTCCACCCAGTGTATTTTGTAAGCCTGTCTTCCCTACTTCCTTCCCCACAGGCTGTAGCCCTGCCATGCAGGCAAGTGGAAGGCTGCATGAAAGGTAGACAAGAATCTTGGGGCTGGCTGGCCATGGGGAAGAGAGCTAGCAGCCTTCCTGGTGGTCCCCCATGTCTGCTTGCCTTCCGAGGTCAGGGTCCAGCCTGGCCTGGCCAGTGGGTGGGCAGGTGGCCCTTGGTAGAGATGCAGCTGCTGTTATGGGGCTGAGAGGGGTGCTACGGAATGGCAGGCAGACGTCCCAGGGCTGCTCCAATAGCTAAGACTGTATTACTTTATCCTTATCATCCTTCCTAGTACCTATCTTTTCCCACTTATTATAACCATGTTGCTTGTATCTTTACAATTTACATTGTTTTATTTGTTTCCTAATATGATTTGATTTCTTATAAGTGTTGTGGTTAGCTCTGGCCCAGCTCCTGCCCCAAGGAATGTGCAGGTGGATGTGGGGGAGACATCCACATGACGCAGTCCTGTTTTGCTCCCGATGGAATCTCCTGATGAAGCCTCCTCTGACCAAGGAAGCATGAGTGACAGGGAAGAGGGGAGTTTGGCAGACAGCCCAGGAGGAGATCAATCATCTGTATCATCTTTGGATTCTGAACAAGAATTAATGACACATCCATGCATGCGTAGAGTGATACCTAGGAGACAACAACTGAAGGATTATTACAAGAGAAAATGAGGCCACCTGTGGTTGGGTGGGGCTCTAGTAATTAGGGCTGCTGCTATAAATAGCAGCGTGTGGGTTTGGCCGTTGTGAAAGAGTATCTGATCGCAGTTCTTCAGGAATCCTGTGTTGCTGTTTTCTGGACTTTGTTGATTTTTCACGCCTTTGAAACTAAAGCAGAGCAACGTGTGTGTGTGTCTCACTTTGTTGGAAGAAGAAGGGGTGTGAAGTTTCTTCACAACTGCTAGCTAAGTACTTAATGACTGCTTAAGGGAAATTGTACAGACTACCCGGTTGTTTTGGGACGAGTGCTCTTTGCAATACAAAAAGAGTGCTTAGTTTATTTTGAATTTTGTGATAAAGAACATTGTTTTGAATTTTCAAACGTGTGTGTGTCTGAAATTTGTACCCTTGAATTTTCGGGAGGCTCCTACCAGAGAGCCCAGCAGAACAATAAGTAACCTATGAATATTGCTAAATGTTGTATCTTATGGTTCTTGCTGAATGTATTTTATTTTTTCTTTATGTGCACTGTGAGCATATGCACCAAAGAAAAATTCCTTGTGTGTCCAGTCACACTTGGCCAATAAAGAATCTATTCTATTCCATTCCATTCCATTCCATTCCATTCTATTCTATTCTATTCTATTCTGCTTTCTTTCATTCATTAGTTAAGGACAGAGTTATCCCTCTCAGGAGTCCGTACCCATACACGCATGCACACACAAACACACACAGTGAGACAGCAGAGCATAATTTAATAATTTCAGTGTCTGAAAAAGTATACTGAAGAGTACTTCAGGGGCCCCGCTCTTCTTAATCATTTGTTTGTTTTCTTCTAAAAATAATTTACATTTTTCTTACATTTTTCTAATTATTTCTATTTTTTTTGTATTTGAAATTATTCAGGAAAACAATGTACATATGCATGTGTGGCTGTTGATGTGTTTTCTCCTAAGCAAAACAAACAAGCATAAAGAAGGCAATGTTAAATTCCTGTGGAGACATTCAAGGGGAAATATCTATGTATTTTTTTTTAAATAAGCCATAAGTAATATACATTACACACATATTAAATATTTATGTACAATTTTTACTAAACACTAAAAGCATTCCAATCCACATATTTAATTTTAATTTTTAAAAAATAGTAACAGAGAAAATGGACAAAGAAGTGGCAAAAGCTGTACCCTTAGTACTGACTATTTCATTTTAATCTAAATACTTGTCTATTCGCCTATTAGTGTAATTTTTATGTATTAGCTTATGTTTTGCCTGTATATTTCCTGTTCCAATAGCTTGTAGTCACTGAGAATACTTACAGAATAAGAAGGATTTTTTTATTTTTATTTTATTTTAGATTGTTAAGAATACAAACCTAATTATTCACAGCCTGATTTCAATTAAAAATAGCTTTAGAACTGCTGTCAGAAATTATGGTCTGCTTGTGATGGCTCAATTCAACCATCTTAAAAATTGTTTTCCTTATCAACTAGCTTGATCCAGGCAGCCCAAAAATGTGAAACAGAATTCTAATTTATTCCTTTAAAATAGAAAATGGAAACAAAACTAATTAAGTACTGGTAGTTGACTTTATGGTTTATAGCAATAATCTCTAGTTTCAAAATAGAAACATAGAAACAGAAGATTGATGGCAGAAAAAGACCTCATAGTCCATCTCGTCTGCCCTTGTACTATTTCCTGTATTTTATCTAAGGATGGATATATGTTTATCCCAGGTATGTTTAAATTCACTTACTGTGGATTTACCAACCATGTCTGCTGGAAGTTTGTTCCAAGCATCTACTACTCTTTCAGTAAACTAATATTTTCTCATGTTCCTACTGATCTTTCCCCCAACTAACCTCCGTTGTGCCCCCTTGTTCTTGTGTTCACTTTCCTATTAAAAAGTTCATGAAGTCTTTCCTGATACGTTTTATGCTTAAGACCTTCCACCATTTTTGTAGTCCGTCTTTGGACCTGCTCAATTTTATCAATATCTTTTTGCAGATCTCCAGAACTGAATACAGTATTCCAAATGTGGTCTCACCAGCGCTCTATACAGCAGGATCACAGTCTCCCTCTTCCTGCTTGTTATACCTCTAGCTATGCAGCCAAGCATTCTACTTGCTTTCCCTACCACCTGACTGCACTGTTCACTCATTTTTGAGACTGTCAGAAATCACTACCCCTAAATCCTTCTCTTCTGAAGGTTTTGCTAACACAGAACTGCCAATACAATACTCAGATTGAGGATTCCTTTTCCCCAAGTGCATTACTTTACATTTGGGAACATTAAACTGCAGTTTCTTTGACCACTTATCTCATAAAGCTAAATCACTTTCCATATTACAGACGCCTCCAGGAATATCAACCCTATTGCACACTTTAATCTCATTGGCAAATAGGCAAACCTTACCTACCAAACCTTCTCCTACGTCACTCATAAAGATATTAAAAAGAATAGGACACAGAACAGACCCTTGTGGCACACTGCTTGTAACCAGGCTCTGCTCAGAATACTCACCATTTAAAAAGTAGGCATAGGCAGACAAAGAAATTTGTGCTCATTTTTAACATGCATCACATGCATTTTTAAAAGAGCGGCAACCTCACTCACCCAAACATCCACACACACACACTTTGAAGCCAATGACTATTACTGGTAATGCTCCTCTGTTGAAATTTATTTTAATTGCCTTTTCAGGGAAATTGTGTTTACGCTACATGGGGAATTTTGTGTATATTTATTTGCACCTGGTTTCAATCATTTTTTTTATTTTCCCACTGATTCAATCATTTATAGTGGGCCTGGATACGGCTGTTAACATCTCAATAGTCCTGTTGCAAATCCATTGTTGAACTGATTTCACAACAGGTTGAAAAAAGCATTAACTGGCATATAAGTTTATAATGCAGACTATTTTCTACCCATTCCTGGTATTCTCCTCAAAATTCAGTATGATCCTTATTAATATATTTCTATCCCCTTTGTCCATTTTGAGGGTGACTATCACACAATGCATAAACATTTTAACATCAATGCTAATGGGTTTTTCTCCCTGTTTATATACAGCCTTGCCTTGACAGTGTTGGTTTGGATGTGCTCTTCTCCTTGGTCGTTCCTTCACTATGCTTGGATATTAGTTTTAATATCTGCTTATTTGAATGTTAGCTGCTGGTGATGATATATTCTGG